>NC_143036.1:82509866-82852366 GCF_057628025.1 Oncorhynchus mykiss | reverse complement strand
AGGCACTTCAAAAAGAATAACACTGGCACAGTTACATTTGTTTAAGCTGTTTTCTAGTGACGTTGATTTGGATACATGTGCTCTCTCTTCAGGACACAGTTGTTCAGAGGAGCTAGCCAACAACACAGCTACAGGAACACAATCAGTTTAAACACAGATGCTGTAAAGGCTGCTGCAATTCGTTTCGTGACATTTCTTTGTATATATATATATATATATATATATATCCATAAAAATGATGCCAGCTGATTCATGATTTCGGTTGGCTGAGAAACGCTGCTTGCCTGTCTGTCTCGTCGCGACTCCTACTTGTTCATTACTATGATATGGGACAGCTGGAGATGGAATTGGAATATTGAAACAATGTTGAAAATGTCGGAGAGACAGACGGCAACGTTTATACAAATCTCCGTGGTTGAAAACTAAATATTAGTCTAAATGTGAGATAATGTCTAGATGCTTTTTATAGTGGAGATCAAGTGTATAAATTGCCTGGCTGGGCTGATAAGACAGTGGATTGCGCAGTCAGATCATTTTTATTATTATTATTATTATTATTATTATTATTATTATTATTATATATATATATATATTTTATTATAACATTTCAAATTACAATACAAACATAGGACATCACTACACTTACATTTTCTCTGAAGAAACATAAAATGACATTAAAAGCAAACATAAATAAATAACACAAAAAATGTACTTTCAAAAGTGAGTTACTAAAATAAAGGTCAGGGGTTACAGTTGTACAAACCTATGGTAGAGTTGTAAGAATACAGTGTTTTTGTTGTTATTGATCAATTCTAGAGATTTTATTAGATATTGGATTTCAAGTAAAAATGTATCGCATTTGGTGATAGATTTCAAATATTTGTTTTTTGTGTAAATAACATTTACCAGAGAGAATGAATAATGAATAACGAATTCAGTGGTCTTGTTTTCGTTTGAATAATAACATACATAATAACATATTACATCCTTTCATTGTAAATTCCGGGGTCTTATTAATGTAATATTATTAATTATTATTATTATTATTAATGTAATAAAACATGTAACTACTGAACTCGCTCCAACATAACTTCACAGAGTCACACTCATCCATTTTTTTTTTGGTTATAATAGTTTCCCCTTCTTTGTCACAGAAAAGGCATATTTTATTTTAAGTCCATGACTAGACAAGTTATTGCAAGGGTATATTTTTGTGCAACATTTTAAAGTCAACTTCTTTGACATTATTTTATTTTATTTTTTAAAAGTGTGAGGGAGAAACCAAGCTTTCTTCCGTTAAATTTCAGTAATATATGCATTCCAGAAGAATTTCCCTCTAGGAGAGATCTGGTTGGAGTTATTATTATTACATTTCTTATCCAGCAGGGGGCAACCTTCTAACATAAATTCCGCATCTATCTTGACACGTTCTCCAGAACACAAATGACATTTCATGAATTGAGTAAATCTTGAAGGTGTTGCTTTGCATATAGAATTAAATTTATGTTTTGGTAAGTTCTATGTTTCCAAGACCTTCCTATAAGAGAGTATATTTCCTTATTTATCAAATAAATCAAGCACAAATATAATATTTATTACAAACCACTTAGGAAAGAACAAAGACTTGTTTTTTTTAACAACAATATCTTTGTTGTTCCACAGAAGTGTCTTGTGTGGTTGAAAAGTTGTAGACATTAACATAGTTTCCAGGGTAAAAGTGTTCATGAAACTCGGACAGTTTGATGGGTAATTTTGCTGGAGAATAATTGCAAATCCACAAAAAATTGAATACCCATTTTATAAATATATGACAGGGAATGAAGTACCATACAGATTCAGAGCTAAGCACACACTGTTTATCAAGTTTAATGGCCTGTCATAATATAATAGAGACAGTAGATCTAGCTGGTCTGTCATAATTTTATAGAGACAGTAGATTTAGCTGGTCTGTCATAATATAATAGAGACAGTAGATCTAGCTGGTCTGTCATAATTTTATAGAGACAGTAGATATAGCTGGTCTGTCATAATGTAATAGAGACAGTAGATCTAGCTGGTCTGTCGTAATATAATAGAGACAGTAGATCTAGCTGGTCTGTCATAATGTAATAGAGACAGTAGATCTAGCTGGTCTGTCATAATGTAATAGAGACAGTAGATCTAGCTGGTCTGTCATAATGTAATAGAGACAGTAGATCTAGCTGGTCTGTCATTATATAATAGAGACAGTAGATCTAGCTGGTCTGTCATAATATTATAGAGACAGTAGATCTAGCTGGTCTGTCATAATATAATAGGGACAGTAGATCTAGCTGGTCTGTCATAATATAATAGGGACAGTAGATCTAGCTGGTCTGTCATAATATTATAGAGACAGTAGATCTAGCTGGTCTATCATATTATAATAGAGACAGTAGATCTACAGTGCCTTGCGAAAGTATTCGGCCCCCTTGAACTTTGCGACCTTTTGCCACATTTCAGGCTTCAAACATAAAGATATAAAACTGTATTTTTTTGTGAAGAATCAACAACAAGTGGGACACAATCATGAAGTGGAACGACATTTATTGGATATTTCAAACTTTTTTAACAAATCAAAAACTGAAAAAATGGGCGTGCAAAATTATTCAGCCCCCTTAAGTTAATACTTTGTAGCGCCACCTTTTGCTGCGATTACAGCTGTAAGTCGCTTGGGGTATGTCTCTATCAGTTTTGCACATCGAGAGACAGAAATTTTTTCCCATTCCTCCTTGCAAAACAGCTCGAGCTCAGTGAGGTTGGATGGAGAGCATTTGTGAACAGCAGTTTTCAGTTCTTTCCACATATTCTCGATTGGATTCAGGTCTGGACTTTGACTTGGCCATTCTAACACCTGGATATGTTTATTTTTGAACCATTCCATTGTAGATTTTGCTTTATGTTTTGGATCATTGTCTTGTTGGTAGACAAATCTCCGTCCCAGTCTCAGGTCTTTTGCAGACTCCATCAGGTTTTCTTCCAGAATGGTCCTGTATTTGGCTCCATCCATCTTCCCATCAATTTTAACCATCTTCCCTGTCCCTGCTGAAGAAAAGCAGGCCCAAACCATGATGCTGCCACCACCATGTTTGACAGTGGGGATGGTGTGTTCAGCAGTGTTGCTTTTATGCCAAACATAACGTTTTGTATTGTTGCCAAAAAGTTCAATTTTGGTTTCATCTGACCAGAGCACCTTCTTCCACATGTTTGGTGTGTCTCCCAGGTGGCTTGTGGCAAACTTTAAACGACACTTTTTATGGATATCTTTAAGAAATGGCTTTCTTCTTGCCACTCTTCCATAAAGGCCAGATTTGTGCAATATACGACTGATTGTTGTCCTATGGACAGAGTCTCCCACCTCAGCTGTAGATCTCTGCAGTTCATCCAGAGTGATCATGGGCCTCTTGGCTGCATCTCTGATCAGTCTTCTCCTTGTATGAGCTGAAAGTTTATAGGGACGGCCAGGTCTTGGTAGATTTGCAGTGGTCTGATACTCCTTCCATTTCAATATTATCGCTTGCACAGTGCTCCTTGGGATGTTTAAAGCTTGGGAAATCTTTTTGTATCCAAATCCGGCTTTAAACTTCTTCACAACAGTATCTCGGACCTGACTGGTGTGTTCCTTGTTCTTCATGATGCTCTCTGCGCTTTTGACGGACCTCTGAGACTATCACAGTGCAGGTGCATTTATACGGCGACTTGATTACACACAGGTGGATTGTATTTATCATCATTAGTCATTTAGGTCAACATTGGATCATTCAGAGATCCTCACTGAACTTCTGGAGAGAGTTTGCAGCACTGAAAGTTAAGGGGCTGAATAATTTTGCACGCCCAATTTTTCAGTTTTTGATTTGTTAAAAAAGTTTGAAATATCCAATAAATGTCGTTCCACTTCATGATTGTGTCCCACTTGTTGTTGATTCTTCACAAAAAAATACAGTTTTATATCTTTATGTTTGAAGCCTGAAATGTGGCAAAAGGTCGCAAAGTTCAAGGGGGCCGAATACTTTCGCAAGGCATTGTAGCTGGTCTGTCATAATATAATAGAGATGGTAGATCTAGCTGGTCTGTCATAATATAATAGAGACAGTAGATCTAGCTGGTCTATCATATTACAAAAGAGAGGGTAGATCTAGCTGGTCTGTCATAAAATTATAGAGACAGTAGATCTAACAGGGCTATCACATTACAATAGAGAGGGTAGATCTAACTGGTCTGTCATAATATAATAGAGACAGTAGATCTAGCTGGGCTGTCGTAATATAATAGAGAACGTAGATCTAGCTGGTCTGTTGTAATATAATAGAGACAGTAGATCTAGCTGGTCTATCATATTAGAATAGAGAGGATAGATCTAGCTGGTATGTCATAATATAATAGATAATAGAGACAGTAGATCTAGCTGGTCTGTCATAATATAATAGAGACAGTAGATCTAGCTGGTCTGTCATAATATAATAGAGACAGTAGATCTAGCTGGTCTGTCATAATGTAATAGAGACAGTAGATATAGCTGGTCTGTCATAATATAATAGAGAGAGTAGATCTAGCTGGTCTGTCATAATATAATAGAGACAGTAGATCTAGCTGGTCTGTCATAATGTAATAGAGACAGTAGATGTAGCTGGTCTGTCATAATATAATAGAGACAGTAGATATAGCTGGTCTGTCATAATATAATAGAGACAATAGATCTAGCTGGTCTGTCGTAATATAATAGAGACAGTAGATGTAGCTGGTCTGCCATAATATAATAGAGACAGTAGATGTAGCTGGTCTGTCATAATATAATAGACACATTAGATCTAGCCGTTCTGTCATAATATAATAGAGAGAGTAGATCTAGCTGGTCTGTCGTAATATAATAGAGATAGTAGATCTAGCTGGTCTGTCATAATTTTATAGAGACAGTAGATTTAGCTGGTCTGTCATAATATAATAGAGATAGTAGATCTAACAGGGCTATCACATTACAATAGAGAGGGTAGATCTAACTGGTCTGTCATAATATAATAGAGACAGTAGATCTAGCTGGGCTGTCGTAATATAATAGAGAACGTAGATCTAGCTGGTCTGTTGTAATATAATAGAGACAGTAGATCTAGCTGGTCTATCATATTAGAATAGAGAGGATAGATCTAGCTGGTATGTCATAATATAATAGATAATAGAGACAGTAGATCTAGCTGGTCTGTCATAATATAATAGAGACAGTAGATCTAGCTGGTCTGTCATAATATAATAGAGACAGTAGATATAGCTGGTCTGTCATAATATAATAGAGAGAGTAGATCTAGCTGGTCTGTCATAATATAATAGAGACAGTAGATCTAGCTGGTCTGTCATAATGTAATAGAGACAGTAGATGTAGCTGGTCTGTCATAATATAATAGAGACAGTAGATATAGCTGGTCTGTCATAATATAATAGAGACAATAGATCTAGCTGGTCTGTCGTAATATAATAGAGACAGTAGATGTAGCTGGTCTGCCATAATATAATAGAGACAGTAGATGTAGCTGGTCTGTCATAATATAATAGACACATTAGATCTAGCCGTTCTGTCATAATATAATAGAGAGAGTAGATCTAGCTGGTCTGTCGTAATATAATAGAGATAGTAGATCTAGCTGGTCTGTCATAATTTTATAGAGACAGTAGATTTAGCTGGTCTGTCATAATATAATAGAGATAGTAGATCTAGCTGGTCTGTCATAATATAATAGAGACAGTAGATATAGCTGGTCTGTCATAATATAATAGAGAGAGTAGATCTAGCTGGTCTGTCATAATATAATAGAGACAGTAGATCTAGCTGGTCTGTCATAATATAATAGAGACAGTAGATCTAGCTGGTCTGTCATAATATAATAGAGACAGTAGATCTAGCTGGTCTATCATATTACAAAAGAGAGGGTAGATCTAGCTGGTCTGTCATAAAATAATAGAGACAGTAGATGTAGCTGGTCTATCATATTACAAAAGAGAGGGTAGATCTAGCTGGTCTGTCATTATATAATAGAGACAGTAGATCTAGCTGGTCTGTCATAATATAATAGAGAGAGTAGATCTAGCTGGTCTGTCATAATATAATAGAGACAGTAGATCTAGCTGGTCTGTCATAATATAATAGAGACAGTAGATCTAGCTGGTCTGTCATAATATAATAGAGACAGTAGATCTAGCTGGTCTGTCATAATATAATAGAGAGAGTAGATCTAGCTGGTCTGTCATAATATAATAGAGACAGTAGATCTAGCTGGTCTGTCATAATATAATAGAGACAGTAGATCTAGCTGGTCTGTCATAATATAATAGAGACAGTAGATCTAGCTGGTCTATCATATTACAAAAGAGAGGGTAGATCTAGCTGGTCTGTCATTATATAATAGAGAAAGTAGATCTAGCTGGTCTGTCATAATATAATAGAGACAGTAGATCTAGCTGGTCTATCATAATATAATAGAGACAGTAGATCTAGCTGGTCTGTCATAATATAATAGAGACAGTAGATGTAGCTGGTCTGTCATAATATAATAGAGACAGTAGATCTAGCTGGTCTGTCATTATATAATAGAGACAGTAGATCTAGCTGGTCTGTCATAATATAATAGAGACAGTAGATCTAGCTGGTCTATCATATTACAAAATAGAGGGTAGATCTAGCTGGTCTGTCATTATATAATAGAGACAGTAGATCTAGCTGGTCTGTCATAATATAATAGAGAGAGTAGATCTAGCTGGTCTGTCATAATATAATAGAGACAGTAGATCTAGCTGGTCTGTCATAATATAATAGAGACAGTAGATCTAGCTGGTCTGTCATAATATAATAGAGACAGTAGATCTAGCTGGTCTATCATATTACAAAAGAGAGGGTAGATCTAGCTGGTCTGTCATTATATAATAGAGAAAGTAGATGTAGCTGGTCTGTCATAATATAATAGAGACAGTAGATGTAGCTGGTCTGTCATAATATAATAGAGACAGTAGATGTAGCTGGTCTGTCATAATATAATAGAGACAGTAGATGTAGCTGGTCTGTCATAATATAATAGAGACAGTAGATGTAGCTGGTCTGTCATAATATAATAGAGACAGTAGATCTATCTGGTCTGTCATACTATAATAGAGACAGTAGATCTAGCCGTTCTGTCATAATATAATAGAGACAGTAGATGTAGCTGGTCTGTCATAATATAATAGAGACAGTAGATCTAGCTGGTCTGTCATGATATAATGGAGACAGTAGATCTTGATGGTCTGTCATAATATAATAGAGACAGTAGATCTAGCTGGTCTGTCATGATATAATAGAGTCAGCAGATCTTGCTGGTCTGTCAGAATATAATAGAGACAGTAGATCTAACTGGTCTGTCATATTATAATAGAGGCAGTAGTTCTAGCTGGTCTGTCATAATATAATAGAGATAGTAGATCTAGCTGGTCTGTCATAATATTATAGAGACAGTAGATCTAGCTGGTCTGTCATAATATAATTGAGACAGTAGATCTAGCTGGTCTATCATATTACAATAGAGAGGGTAGATCTAGCTGGTCTGTCATAATATAATAGAGACAGTAGATCTAGCTGGTCTGTCAAAATATAATAGAGACAGTAGATCTAGCTGGTCTGTCATAATATAATAGAGAGAGTAGATCTAGCTGGTCTGCCATAATATAATAGAGACAGTAGATCTAGCTGGTCTGTCATAATATAATAGAGACAGTAGATCTAGCTGGTCTGTCATACTATAATAGAGACAGTAGATCTAGCCGTTCTGTCATAATATAATAGAGACAGTAGATGTAGCTGGTCTGTCATAATATAATAGAGACAGTAGATGTAGCTGGTCTATCATGATATAATGGAGACAGTAGATCTTGATGGTCTGTCATAATATAATAGATACAGTAGATCTAGCTGGTCTGTCATGATATAATAGAGTCAGCAGATCTTGCTGGTCTGTCATAATATAATAGAGACAGTAGATCTAGCTGGTCTGTCATAATATAATAGAGACAGTAGATCTAACTGGTCTGTCATATTATAATAGAGGCAGTAGTTCTAGCTGGTCTGTCATAATATAATAGAGACAGTAGATCTAGCTGGTCTGACATGAAATAATAGAGACAGTATATCTAGCTGGTCTGTCATAATATAATAGAGACAGTAGATCTAGCTATTCTGTCATATTATAATAGGGACAGTAGATCTAGCTGGTCTGTCATAATATAATAGGGACAGTAGATCTAGCTGGTCTGTCATAATATTATAGAGACAGTAGATCTAGCTGGTCTATCATATTATAATAGAGACAGTAGATCTAGCTGGTCTGTCATAATATAATAGAGACAGTAGATCTTGCTGGTCTATCATATTACAAAAGAGAGGGTAGATCTAGCTGGTCTGTCATAAAGTAATAGAGACAGTAGATCTAACAGGGCTATCACATTACAATAGAGAGGGTAGATCTAGCTGGTCTGTCATAATATAATAGAGACAGTAGATCTAGAAGGTCTGTCATAATATAATGGAGAAAGTAGATCTAGCTGGTCTGACATGAAATAATAGAGACAGTAGATCTAGCTAGTCTGTCATAATATAATAGAGACAGTAGATCTAGCTGGTCTATCATATTATAATAGAGACAGTAGATCTTGCAGGTCTGTCACAATATAATAGAGATGGTAGATCTAGCTGGTCTATCATATTACAAAAGAGAGGGTAGATCTAGCTGGTCTGTCATAAAATAATAGAGACAGTAGATCTAACAGGGCTATCACATTACAATAGAGAGGGTAGATCTAACTGGTCTGTCATAATATAATAGAGTCAGTAGATCTAGCTGGTCTCTCATAATACAATAGAGGCAGTAGATCTAGCTGGTCTGTCATAATGTAATAGAGACAGTAGATCTAGCTGGTCTGTCATAATATAATAGAGACAGTAGATCTAACTGGTCTTTCATAATATTATTGAGAGAGTATATCTAGTGGGTATGTGATTATATAATAGAGACAGTAGGTCTAGCTGGTCTGACATAATATAATAGAGACAGTAGATCTAGCTGGTCTGACATAATATAATAGAGACAGTAGATCTAGCTGGTCTGTCATAATATAATAGTGACAGTAGATCTAGATGGTCTGTCTTAATATAATAGAGACAGTAGATCTAGCAGGTCTATCATATTACAATAGAGACAGTAGATCTAGCTGGTCTGTCATAATATAATAGAGACAGTAGATCTTGCTGGTCTATCATATTACAAAAGAGAGGGTAGATCTAGCTGGTCTGTCATAAAATAATAGAGACAGTAGATCTAACAGGGCTATCACATTACAATAGAGAGGTTAGATCTAACTGGTCTGTCATAATATAATGGAGAAAGTAGATCTAGCTGGTCTGACATGAAATAATAGAGACAGTAGATCTAGCTGGTCTGTCATAATATAATAGAGACAGTAGATCTAGCTAGTCTGTCATAATATAATAGGGACAGTAGATCTAGCTGGTCTATCATATTATAATAGAGACAGTAGATCTTGCTGGTCTGTCATAATATAATAGAGATGGTAGATCTAGCTGGTCTATCATATTACAAAAGAGAGGGTAGATCTAGCTGGTCTGTCATAAAATAATAGAGACAGTAGATCTAACAGGGCTATCACATTACAATAGAGAGGGTAGATCTAACTGGTCTGTCATAATATAATAGAGTCAGTAGATCTAGCTGGTCAATCATATTATAATAGAGACAGTAGATCTTGCAGGTCTGTCACAATATAATAGAGATGGTAGATCTAGCTGGTCTATCATATTACAAAAGAGAGGGTAGATCTAGCTGGTCTGTCAGAAAATAATAGAGACAGTAGATCTAACAGGGCTATCACATTACAATAGAGAGGGTAGATCTAACTGGTCTGTCATAATATAATAGAGTCAGTAGATCTAGCTGGTCTCTCATAATACAATAGAGGCAGTAGATCTAGCTGGTCTGTCATAATGTAATAGAGACAGTAGATCTAGCTGGTCTGTCATAATATAATAGAGACAGTAGATCTGACTGGTCTTTCATAATATTATTGAGAGAGTATATCTAGTGGGTATGTGATTATATAATAGAGACAGTAGGTCTAGCTGGTCTGACATAATATAATAGAGACAGTAGATCTAGCTGGTCTGTCATAAAATAATAGAGACAGTAGATCTAGCTACTCTGTCGTAATATAATAGAGACAGTAGATCTAGTGGGTATGTGATTATATAATAGAGACAGTAGGTCTAGCTGGTCTGACATAATATAATAGAGACAGTAGATCTAGCTGGTCTGACATAATATAATAGAGACAGTAGATCTAGCTGGTCTGTCATAATATAATAGTGACAGTAGATCTAGATGGTCTGTCTTAATATAATAGAGACAGTAGATCTAGCAGGTCTATCATATTACAATAGAGACAGTAGATCTAGCTGGTCTGTCATAATATAATAGAGACAGTAGATCTTGCTGGTCTATCATATTACAAAAGAGAGGGTAGATCTAGCTGGTCTGTCATAAAATAATAGAGACAGTAGATCTAACAGGGCTATCACATTACAATAGAGAGGTTAGATCTAACTGGTCTGTCATAATATAATGGAGAAAGTAGATCTAGCTGGTCTGTCATAATATAATAGAGACAGTAGATCTAGCTAGTCTGTCATAATATAATAGGGACAGTAGTTCTAGCTGGTCTGTCATAATATTATAGAGACAGTAGATCTAGCTGGTCTGTCATAATGTAATAGAGACAGTAGATCTAGCTGGTCTGTCATAATATAATAGAGACAGTAGATCTAGCTGGTCTGTCATAATATAATAGAGACAGTAGATCTAGCTGGTCTGACATGAAATAATAGAGACAGTAGATCTAGCTGGTCTGTCATAATATAATAGGGACAGTAGATCTAGCTGGTCTATCATATTATAATAGAGACAGTAGATCTTGCTGGTCTGTCATAATATAATAGAGATGGTAGATCTAGCTGGTCTATCATATTACAAAAGAGAGGGTAGATCTAGCTGGTCTGTCATAAAATAATAGAGACAGTAGATCTAACAGGGCTATCACATTACAATAGAGAGGGTAGATCTAACTGGTCTGTCATAATATAATAGAGTCAGTAGATCTAGCTGGTCTCTCATAATACAATAGAGACAGTAGATCTAGCTGGTCTGTCATAATGTAATAGCGACAGTAGATCTAGCTGGTCTGTCATAATATAATAGAGACAGTAGATCTAACTGGTCTTTCATAATATTATTGAGAGAGTATATCTAGTGGGTATGTGATTATATAATAGAGACAGTAGGTCTAGCTGGTCTGACATAATATAATAGAGACAGTAGATCTAGCTGGTCTGTCATAAAATAATAGAGACATTAGATCTAGCTAGTCTGTCATAATATAATAGGGACAGTAGATCTAGCTGGTCTGTCATAATCTAATGGGGACAGTAGATCTAGCTGGTCTGTCATAATATAATAGAGATGGTAGATCTAGCTAGTCTGTCATAATATAATAGGGACAGTAGATCTAGCTGGTCAGTCATAATATAATAGAGATGGTAGATCTAGCTAGTCTGTCATAATATAATAGGGACAGTAGATCTAGATGGTCTGTCATAATATAATAGAGACAGTAGATCTAGAAGGTCTGTCACAATATAATAGAGATGGTAGATCTAGCTGGTCTATCATATTACAAAAGAGAGGGTAGATCTAGCTGGTCTGTCATAAAATAATAGAGACAGTAGATCTAACAGGGCTATCACATTACAATAGAGAGGGTAGATCTAACTGGTCTGTCATAATATAATAGAGTCAGTAGATCTAGCTGGTCTCTCATAATACAATAGAGGCAGTAGATCTAGCTGGTCTGTCATAATGTAATAGAGACAGTAGATCTAGCTGGTCTGTCATAATATAATAGAGACAGTAGATCTAACTGGTCTTTCATAATATTATTGAGAGAGTATATCTAGTGGGTATGTGATTATATAATAGAGACAGTAGGTCTAGCTGGTCTGACATAATATAATAGAGACAGTAGATCTAGCTGGTCTGACATAATATAATAGAGACAGTAGATCTAGCTGGTCTGTCATAATATAATAGTGACAGTAGATCTAGATGGTCTGTCTTAATATAATAGAGACAGTAGATCTAGCAGGTCTATCATATTACAATAGAGACAGTAGATCTAGCTGGTCTGTCATAATATAATAGAGACAGTAGATCTTGCTGGTCTATCATATTACAAAAGAGAGGGTAGATCTAGCTGGTCTGTCATAAAATAATAGAGACAGTAGATCTAACAGGGCTATCACATTACAATAGAGAGGTTAGATCTAACTGGTCTGTCATAATATAATGGAGAAAGTAGATCTAGCTGGTCTGACATGAAATAATAGAGACAGTAGATCTAGCTGGTCTGTCATAATATAATAGAGACAGTAGATCTAGCTAGTCTGTCATAATATAATAGGGACAGTAGATCTAGCTGGTCTATCATATTATAATAGAGACAGTAGATCTTGCTGGTCTGTCATAATATAATAGAGATGGTAGATCTAGCTGGTCTATCATATTACAAAAGAGAGGGTAGATCTAGCTGGTCTGTCATAAAATAATAGAGACAGTAGATCTAACAGGGCTATCACATTACAATAGAGAGGGTAGATCTAACTGGTCTGTCATAATATAATAGAGTCAGTAGATCTAGCTGGTCAATCATATTATAATAGAGACAGTAGATCTTGCAGGTCTGTCACAATATAATAGAGATGGTAGATCTAGCTGGTCTATCATATTACAAAAGAGAGGGTAGATCTAGCTGGTCTGTCAGAAAATAATAGAGACAGTAGATCTAACAGGGCTATCACATTACAATAGAGAGGGTAGATCTAACTGGTCTGTCATAATATAATAGAGTCAGTAGATCTAGCTGGTCTCTCATAATACAATAGAGGCAGTAGATCTAGCTGGTCTGTCATAATGTAATAGAGACAGTAGATCTAGCTGGTCTGTCATAATATAATAGAGACAGTAGATCTGACTGGTCTTTCATAATATTATTGAGAGAGTATATCTAGTGGGTATGTGATTATATAATAGAGACAGTAGGTCTAGCTGGTCTGACATAATATAATAGAGACAGTAGATCTAGCTGGTCTGTCATAAAATAATAGAGACAGTAGATCTAGCTACTCTGTCGTAATATAATAGAGACAGTAGATCTAGTGGGTATGTGATTATATAATAGAGACAGTAGGTCTAGCTGGTCTGACATAATATAATAGAGACAGTAGATCTAGCTGGTCTGACATAATATAATAGAGACAGTAGATCTAGCTGGTCTGTCATAATATAATAGTGACAGTAGATCTAGATGGTCTGTCTTAATATAATAGAGACAGTAGATCTAGCAGGTCTATCATATTACAATAGAGACAGTAGATCTAGCTGGTCTGTCATAATATAATAGAGACAGTAGATCTTGCTGGTCTATCATATTACAAAAGAGAGGGTAGATCTAGCTGGTCTGTCATAAAATAATAGAGACAGTAGATCTAACAGGGCTATCACATTACAATAGAGAGGTTAGATCTAACTGGTCTGTCATAATATAATGGAGAAAGTAGATCTAGCTGGTCTGTCATAATATAATAGAGACAGTAGATCTAGCTAGTCTGTCATAATATAATAGGGACAGTAGTTCTAGCTGGTCTGTCATAATATTATAGAGACAGTAGATCTAGCTGGTCTGTCATAATGTAATAGAGACAGTAGATCTAGCTGGTCTGTCATAATATAATAGAGACAGTAGATCTAGCTGGTCTGTCATAATATAATAGAGACAGTAGATCTAGCTGGTCTGACATGAAATAATAGAGACAGTAGATCTAGCTGGTCTGTCATAATATAATAGGGACAGTAGATCTAGCTGGTCTATCATATTATAATAGAGACAGTAGATCTTGCTGGTCTGTCATAATATAATAGAGATGGTAGATCTAGCTGGTCTATCATATTACAAAAGAGAGGGTAGATCTAGCTGGTCTGTCATAAAATAATAGAGACAGTAGATCTAACAGGGCTATCACATTACAATAGAGAGGGTAGATCTAACTGGTCTGTCATAATATAATAGAGTCAGTAGATCTAGCTGGTCTCTCATAATACAATAGAGACAGTAGATCTAGCTGGTCTGTCATAATGTAATAGCGACAGTAGATCTAGCTGGTCTGTCATAATATAATAGAGACAGTAGATCTAACTGGTCTTTCATAATATTATTGAGAGAGTATATCTAGTGGGTATGTGATTATATAATAGAGACAGTAGGTCTAGCTGGTCTGACATAATATAATAGAGACAGTAGATCTAGCTGGTCTGTCATAAAATAATAGAGACATTAGATCTAGCTAGTCTGTCATAATATAATAGGGACAGTAGATCTAGCTGGTCTGTCATAATCTAATGGGGACAGTAGATCTAGCTGGTCTGTCATAATATAATAGAGATGGTAGATCTAGCTAGTCTGTCATAATATAATAGGGACAGTAGATCTAGCTGGTCAGTCATAATATAATAGAGATGGTAGATCTAGCTAGTCTGTCATAATATAATAGGGACAGTAGATCTAGATGGTCTGTCATAATATAATAGAGACAGTAGATCTAGAAGGTCTGTCACAATATAATAGAGATGGTAGATCTAGCTGGTCTATCATATTACAAAAGAGAGGGTAGATCTAGCTGGTCTGTCATAAAATAATAGAGACAGTAGATCTAACAGGGCTATCACATTACAATAGAGAGGGTAGATCTAACTGGTCTGTCATAATATAATAGAGTCAGTAGATCTAGCTGGTCTCTCATAATACAATAGAGGCAGTAGATCTAGCTGGTCTGTCATAATGTAATAGAGACAGTAGATCTAGCTGGTCTGTCATAATATAATAGAGACAGTAGATCTAACTGGTCTTTCATAATATTATTGAGAGAGTATATCTAGTGGGTATGTGATTATATAATAGAGACAGTAGGTCTAGCTGGTCTGACATAATATAATAGAGACAGTAGATCTAGCTGGTCTGACATAATATAATAGAGACAGTAGATCTAGCTGGTCTGTCATAATATAATAGGGACAGTAGATCTAGCTGGTCTGTCATAATATTATAGAGACAGTAGATCTAGCTGGTCTATCATATTATAATAGAGACAGTAGATCTAGCTGGTCTGTCATAATATAATAGAGACAGTAGATCTTGCTGGTCTATCATATTACAAAAGAGAGGGTAGATCTAGCTGGTCTGTCATAAAGTAATAGAGACAGTAGATCTAACAGGGCTATCACATTACAATAGAGAGGGTAGATCTAGCTGGTCTGTCATAATATAATAGAGACAGTAGATCTAGAAGGTCTGTCATAATATAATGGAGAAAGTAGATCTAGCTGGTCTGACATGAAATAATAGAGACAGTAGATCTAGCTAGTCTGTCATAATATAATAGAGACAGTAGATCTAGCTGGTCTATCATATTATAATAGAGACAGTAGATCTTGCAGGTCTGTCACAATATAATAGAGATGGTAGATCTAGCTGGTCTATCATATTACAAAAGAGAGGGTAGATCTAGCTGGTCTGTCATAAAATAATAGAGACAGTAGATCTAACAGGGCTATCACATTACAATAGAGAGGGTAGATCTAACTGGTCTGTCATAATATAATAGAGTCAGTAGATCTAGCTGGTCTCTCATAATACAATAGAGGCAGTAGATCTAGCTGGTCTGTCATAATGTAATAGAGACAGTAGATCTAGCTGGTCTGTCATAATATAATAGAGACAGTAGATCTAACTGGTCTTTCATAATATTATTGAGAGAGTATATCTAGTGGGTATGTGATTATATAATAGAGACAGTAGGTCTAGCTGGTCTGACATAATATAATAGAGACAGTAGATCTAGCTGGTCTGACATAATATAATAGAGACAGTAGATCTAGCTGGTCTGTCATAATATAATAGTGACAGTAGATCTAGATGGTCTGTCTTAATATAATAGAGACAGTAGATCTAGCAGGTCTATCATATTACAATAGAGACAGTAGATCTAGCTGGTCTGTCATAATATAATAGAGACAGTAGATCTTGCTGGTCTATCATATTACAAAAGAGAGGGTAGATCTAGCTGGTCTGTCATAAAATAATAGAGACAGTAGATCTAACAGGGCTATCACATTACAATAGAGAGGTTAGATCTAACTGGTCTGTCATAATATAATGGAGAAAGTAGATCTAGCTGGTCTGACATGAAATAATAGAGACAGTAGATCTAGCTGGTCTGTCATAATATAATAGAGACAGTAGATCTAGCTAGTCTGTCATAATATAATAGGGACAGTAGATCTAGCTGGTCTATCATATTATAATAGAGACAGTAGATCTTGCTGGTCTGTCATAATATAATAGAGATGGTAGATCTAGCTGGTCTATCATATTACAAAAGAGAGGGTAGATCTAGCTGGTCTGTCATAAAATAATAGAGACAGTAGATCTAACAGGGCTATCACATTACAATAGAGAGGGTAGATCTAACTGGTCTGTCATAATATAATAGAGTCAGTAGATCTAGCTGGTCAATCATATTATAATAGAGACAGTAGATCTTGCAGGTCTGTCACAATATAATAGAGATGGTAGATCTAGCTGGTCTATCATATTACAAAAGAGAGGGTAGATCTAGCTGGTCTGTCAGAAAATAATAGAGACAGTAGATCTAACAGGGCTATCACATTACAATAGAGAGGGTAGATCTAACTGGTCTGTCATAATATAATAGAGTCAGTAGATCTAGCTGGTCTCTCATAATACAATAGAGGCAGTAGATCTAGCTGGTCTGTCATAATGTAATAGAGACAGTAGATCTAGCTGGTCTGTCATAATATAATAGAGACAGTAGATCTGACTGGTCTTTCATAATATTATTGAGAGAGTATATCTAGTGGGTATGTGATTATATAATAGAGACAGTAGGTCTAGCTGGTCTGACATAATATAATAGAGACAGTAGATCTAGCTGGTCTGTCATAAAATAATAGAGACAGTAGATCTAGCTACTCTGTCGTAATATAATAGAGACAGTAGATCTAGTGGGTATGTGATTATATAATAGAGACAGTAGGTCTAGCTGGTCTGACATAATATAATAGAGACAGTAGATCTAGCTGGTCTGACATAATATAATAGAGACAGTAGATCTAGCTGGTCTGTCATAATATAATAGTGACAGTAGATCTAGATGGTCTGTCTTAATATAATAGAGACAGTAGATCTAGCAGGTCTATCATATTACAATAGAGACAGTAGATCTAGCTGGTCTGTCATAATATAATAGAGACAGTAGATCTTGCTGGTCTATCATATTACAAAAGAGAGGGTAGATCTAGCTGGTCTGTCATAAAATAATAGAGACAGTAGATCTAACAGGGCTATCACATTACAATAGAGAGGGTAGATCTAACTGGTCTGTCATAATATAATAGAGTCAGTAGATCTAGCTGGTCTCTCATAATACAATAGAGACAGTAGATCTAGCTGGTCTGTCATAATGTAATAGCGACAGTAGATCTAGCTGGTCTGTCATAATATAATAGAGACAGTAGATCTA
Organism: Oncorhynchus mykiss; assembly: GCF_057628025.1. Classification (NCBI taxonomy): domain Eukaryota; kingdom Metazoa; phylum Chordata; class Actinopteri; order Salmoniformes; family Salmonidae; genus Oncorhynchus; species Oncorhynchus mykiss. Next base: position 82,834,617 of record NC_143036.1, on the reverse strand, counting down.
ACTGGTCTTTCATAATATTATTGAGAGAGTATATCTAGTGGGTATGTGATTATATAATAGAGACAGTAGGTCTAGCTGGTCTGACATAATATAATAGAGACAGTAGATCTAGCTGGTCTGTCATAAAATAATAGAGACATTAGATCTAGCTAGTCTGTCATAATATAATAGGGACAGTAGATCTAGCTGGTCTGTCATAATCTAATGGGGACAGTAGATCTAGCTGGTCTGTCATAATATAATAGAGATGGTAGATCTAGCTAGTCTGTCATAATATAATAGGGACAGTAGATCTAGCTGGTCAGTCATAATATAATAGAGATGGTAGATCTAGCTAGTATGTCATAATATAATAGGGACAGTAGATCTAGCTGGTCTGTCATAATATAATAGAGACAGTAGATCTAGAAGGTCTGTCATAATATAATAGGGACAGTAGATCTAGCTGGTCTGTCTTAATATAATCGAGAAAACAAATCTATCTGGTATGTCATAATATAATAGAGACAGTAGATCTAGCTGGTCTATCATATTACAGTAGAGAGGGTAGATCTAGCTGGTCTGTCATAATATAAAATAGACAGTAGATCTAGCTGGTCTATCATAAAATAATAGAGACAGTAGATCTAGCTACTCTGTCTTAATATAATAGAGACAGTAGATCTAGTGGGCCTGTCATAATATAATAGAGACAGTAGATCTAGCTGGTCTGTCATAATATTATAGAGACAGTAAATCTAGCTGGTCTGTCATAATATAATTGAGACAGTAGATCTAGCTGGTCTATCATATTACAATAGAGAGGGTAGATCTAGCTGGTCTGTCATAATATAATAGAGACAGTAGATCTAGCTGGTCTGTCAAAATATAATAGAGACAGTAGATCTAGCTGGTCTGTCATAATATAATAGAGAGAGTAGATCTAGCTGGTCTGTCATAATATAATAGAGACAGTAGATCTAGCTGGTCTGTCGTAATATAATAGAGACCGTAGATCTAATCGGTCTGTCATTATATAATAGAGACAGTAGATCTAGTGGGTCTGTCATAATATAATAGAGGCAGTAGATGTAGCTGGTCTATCATACTATAATAGAGACAGTAGATTAGGCTGTTCTGTCATAATATAATAGAGACAGTAGATCTAACTGGTCTGTCATATTATAATAGAGGCAGTAGTTCTAGCTGGTCTGTCATAATATTATAGAGACAGTAGATCTAGCTGGTCTGACATGAAATAATAGAGACAGTAGATCTAGCTGGTCTGTCATAATATAATAGAATCATTAGATCTAGCTAGTCTGTCATAATATAATAGGGACAGTAGATCTAGCTGGTCTGTCATAATATAATAGAGACAGTAGATCTAGCTTGTCTGTCTTAATATAATAGAGAAAACAAATCTAGCTGGTCTGTCATAATATAATAGAGACAGTAGATCTAGCTGGTCTATCATATTACAGTAGAGAGGGTAGATCTAGCTGGTCTGTCATAATATAATAGAGACAGTAGATGTAGCTGGTCTGTCATAATATAATAGAGAGAGTAGATCTAGCTGGTCTATCATATTATAATAGAGACAGTAGATCTAGCTGGTCTGTCATAATAGAATAGAGAGGGTAGATCTAGTTGGTCTGTCATAATATAATAGAGACAGTAGATCTAGCTGGTAGGTCATAATATAATAGAGACAGTAGATCTAGCTGGTCTGTCGAAATATAATAGAGACAGTAGATCTAGCTGGTCTGTCATAATATAATAGAGAGAGTAGATCTAGCTGGTCTATCATATTATAATAGAGACAGTAGATCTAGCTGGTCTGTCATAATAGAATAGAGAGGGTAGATCTAGTTGGTCTGTCATAATATAATAGAGACAGTAGATCTAGCTGGTAGGTCATAATATAATAGGGACAGTAGACCTAGCTGGTCTGTCATAATATAATAGAGACAGTAGATCTAGCTGGTCTGTCGAAATATAATAGAGACAGTAGATCTAGCTGGTCTGTCATAATATAATAGAGAGAGTAGATCTAGCTGGTCTATCATATTATAATAGAGACAGTAGATCTAGCTGGTCTGTCATAATAGAATAGAGAGGGTAGATCTAGTTGGTCTGTCATAATATAATAGAGACAGTAGATCTAGCTGGTAGGTCATAATATAATAGGGACAGTAGACCTAGCTGGTCTGTCATAATATAATAGAGACAGTAGATCTAGCTTGTCTGTCTTAATATAATAGAGAAAACAAATCTAGCTGGTCTGTCATAATATAATAGAGACAGTAGATCTAGCTGGTCTATCATATTACAGTAGAGAGGGTAGATCTAGCTGGTCTGTCATAATATAATAGAGACAGTAGAACTAGCTGGTCTATCATAATATAATAGAGACAGTAGATCTAGCTGGTTTGTCATAATATAATAGAGAAAGTAGATGTAGCTGGTCTGTCATATTACAATAGAGAGGGTAGATCTAGCTGGTTTGTCATAAAATAATTGAGACAGTAGATCTAGCTTGTCTGTCATAATATAATAGAGACAGTAGATATAGCTGGTCTGTCATCGTATAATAGAGACAGTATATCTAGCTGGTCTGTCATAATATAATAGAGACAGTAGATCTAGCTGGTCTATCATATTACAATAGAGAGGGTAGATCTAGCTGGTTTGTCATAAAATAATTGAGACAGTAGATCTAGCTTGTCTGTCATAATATAATAGAGACAGTAGATCTAGCTGGTCTGTCATAATATAATAGAGACAGTAGATCTAGCTGGTAGGTCATAATATAATAGAGACAGTAGATCTAGCTGGTCTGTCATAATATAATAGAGACAGTATATCTAGCTGGCATGACATAAACTAATAGAGACAGTAGATGTAGCTGGTCTGTCATAATATAATTGAGACAGTAGATCTAGCTGGTCTATCATATTACAATAGAGACAGTAGATCTAGCTGGTCTGTCATAATATAATAGAGAAAGTAGATGTAGCTGGTCTGTCATAATATAATAGAGACAGTAGAAATAGCTGGTCTATCGTATTACAATAGAGAGGGTAGATCTAGCTGGTCTGTCATAAAATAATTGAGACAGTAGATCTAGCTTGTCTGTCATAATATAATAGAGACAGTAGATCTAGATGGTCTGTCTTAATATAATAGAGACAATATATCTAGCAGGTCTATCATATTACAATAGAGACAGTAGATCTAGCTGGTCTGTCATAATATAATAGAGACAGTAGATCTAGCTGGTCTATCATATTACAATAGAGAGGGTAGATCTAGCTGGTCTGTCATCATATAATAGAGACAGTATATCTAGCTGGTCTGTCATAATATAATAGAGACAGTAGATGTAGCTGGTCTATCGTATTACAATAGAGAGGGTAGATCTAGCTGGTCTGTCATAAAATAATTGAGACAGTAGATCTAGCTTGTCTGTCATAATATAATAGAGACAGTAGATCTAGATGGTCTGTCTTAATATAATAGAGACAGTATATCTAGCAGGTCTATCATATTACAATAGAGACAGTAGATCTAGCTGGTCTGTCATAATATAATAGAGACAGTAGATCTAGCAGGTCTATCATATTACAATAGAGACAGTAGATCTAGCTGGTCTGTCATAATATAATAGAGACAGTAGATCTTGCTGGTCTATCATATTACAAAAGAGAGGGTAGATCTAGCTGGTCTGTCATAAAATAATAGAGACAGTAGATCTAACAAGGCTATCACATTACAATAGAGAGGGTAGATCTAGCTGGTCTGTCATAATATAATAGAGACAGTAGATCTAGCTTGTCTGTCATAATATAATAGAGACAGTAGATCTAACTGGTCTGTCATATTATAATAGAGGCAGTAGTTCTAGCTGGTCTGTCATAATATTATAGAGACAGTAGATCTAGCTGGTCTGACATGAAATAATAGAGACAGTAGATCTAGCTTGTCTGTCTTAATATAATAGAGAAAACAAATCTAGCTGGTATGTCATAATATAATAGAGACAGTAGATCTAGTGGGTCTGTCATAATATAATAGAGACAGTAGATCTAGCTGGTAGGTAATAATATTATAGAGACAGTAGATCTAACTGGTCTGTCATATTATAATAGAGGCAGTAGTTCTAGCTGGTCTGTCATAATATTATAGAGACAGTAGATCTAGCTGGTCTGTCATAATATAATAGAGACAGTAGATCTAGCTGGTCTATCATATTACAATAGAGAGGGTAGATCTAGCTGGTCTGTCATAATATAATTGAGACAGTAGATCTAGCTGGTCTATCATATTACAATAGAGAGGGTAGATCTAGCTGGTCTGTCATAATATAATAGAGACAGTAGATATAGCTGGTCTGTCAAAATATAATAAAGACAGTAGATCTAGCTGGTCTGTCATAATATAATAGAGAGAGTAGATCTAGCTGGTCTGTCATAATATAATAGAGACAGTAGATCTAGCTGGTAGGTCATAATATAATAGAGACAGTAGATCTAACTGGTCTGTCATATTATAATAGAGAGAGTAGATCTAGCTGGTCTATCATATTATAATAGAGACAGTAGATCTAGCTGGTCTGTCATAATATAATAGAGAAAGTAGATGTAGCTGGTCTGTCATAATATAATAGAGACAGTAGAACTAGCTGGTCTGTCATAATATAATAGAGACAGTAGAAATAGCTGGTCTATCATGTTACAATAGAGAGGGTAGATCTAGCTGGTTTGTCATAAAATAATTGAGACAGTAGATCTAGCTGATCTGACATCATTTAATAGAGACAGTAGATCTAGCTGGTCTGTCATAATATAATAGAGACAGTAGATCTAGCTGGTCTGTCATAATATAATAGAGACAGTAGATCTAGCTGGTCTATCATATTACAATAGAGAGGGTAGATCTAGCTGGTCTGTCATCATATAATAGAGACAGTATATCTAGCTGGTCTGTCATAATATAATAGAGACAGTAGATGTAGCTGGTCTATCGTATTACAATAGAGAGGGTAGATCTAGCTGGTCTGTCATAAAATAATTGAGACAGTAGATCTAGCTTGTCTGTCATAATATAATAGAGACAGTAGATCTAGATGGTCTGTCTTAATATAATAGAGACAGTATATCTAGCAGGTCTATCATATTACAATAGAGACAGTAGATCTAGCTGGTCTGTCATAATATAATAGAGACAGTAGATCTAGCAGGTCTATCATATTACAATAGAGACAGTAGATCTAGCTGGTCTGTCATAATATAATAGAGACAGTAGATCTTGCTGGTCTATCATATTACAAAAGAGAGGGTAGATCTAGCTGGTCTGTCATAAAATAATAGAGACAGTAGATCTAACAAGGCTATCACATTACAATAGAGAGGGTAGATCTAGCTGGTCTGTCATAATATAATAGAGACAGTAGATCTAGCTTGTCTGTCATAATATAATAGAGACAGTAGATCTAACTGGTCTGTCATATTATAATAGAGGCAGTAGTTCTAGCTGGTCTGTCATAATATTATAGAGACAGTAGATCTAGCTGGTCTGACATGAAATAATAGAGACAGTAGATCTAGCTTGTCTGTCTTAATATAATAGAGAAAACAAATCTAGCTGGTATGTCATAATATAATAGAGACAGTAGATCTAGTGGGTCTGTCATAATATAATAGAGACAGTAGATCTAGCTGGTAGGTAATAATATTATAGAGACAGTAGATCTAACTGGTCTGTCATATTATAATAGAGGCAGTAGTTCTAGCTGGTCTGTCATAATATTATAGAGACAGTAGATCTAGCTGGTCTGTCATAATATAATAGAGACAGTAGATCTAGCTGGTCTATCATATTACAATAGAGAGGGTAGATCTAGCTGGTCTGTCATAATATAATTGAGACAGTAGATCTAGCTGGTCTATCATATTACAATAGAGAGGGTAGATCTAGCTGGTCTGTCATAATATAATAGAGACAGTAGATATAGCTGGTCTGTCAAAATATAATAAAGACAGTAGATCTAGCTGGTCTGTCATAATATAATAGAGAGAGTAGATCTAGCTGGTCTGTCATAATATAATAGAGACAGTAGATCTAGCTGGTAGGTCATAATATAATAGAGACAGTAGATCTAACTGGTCTGTCATATTATAATAGAGAGAGTAGATCTAGCTGGTCTATCATATTATAATAGAGACAGTAGATCTAGCTGGTCTGTCATAATATAATAGAGAAAGTAGATGTAGCTGGTCTGTCATAATATAATAGAGACAGTAGAACTAGCTGGTCTGTCATAATATAATAGAGACAGTAGAACTAGCTGGTCTATCATGTTACAATAGAGAGGGTAGATCTAGCTGGTTTGTCATAAAATAATTGAGACAGTAGATCTAGCTTGTCTGTCATAATATAATAGAGACAGTAGATCTAGCTGGTCTGTCATAATATAATAGAGACAGTAGATCTAGCTGGTCTGTCATAATAGAATAGAGAGGGTAGATCTAGTTGGTCTGTCATAATATAATAGAGAAAGTAGATGTAGCTGGTCTGTCATAATATAATAGAGACAGTAGAACTAGCTGGTCTATCATGTTACAATAGAGAGGGTAGATCTAGCTGGTTTGTCATAAAATAATTGAGACAGTAGATCTAGCTTGTCTGTCATAATATAATAGAGACAGTAGATCTAGCTGGTCTGTCATAATATAATAGAGACAGTAGATCTAGCTGGTAGGTCATAATATAATAGGGACAGTAGACCTAGCTGGTCTGTCATAATATAATAGAGACAGTAGATCTAGCTTGTCTGTCTTAATATAATAGAGAAAACAAATCTAGCTGGTCTGTCATAATATAATAGAGACAGTAGATCTAGCTGGTCTATCATATTACAGTAGAGAGGGTAGATCTAGCTGGTCTGTCATAATATAATAGAGACAGTAGATCTAGCTGGTCTGTCGAAATATAATAGAGACAGTAGATCTAGCTGGTCTGTCATAATATAATAGAGAGAGTAGATCTAGCTTGTCTGTCATAATACAATAGAGAGGGTAGATCTAGCTGGTCTGTCATCGTATAATAGAGAAAGTAGATGTAGCTGGTCTGTCATAATATAATAGAGACAGTAGAACTAGCTGGTCTATCATATTACAATAGAGAGGGTAGATCTAGCTGGTCTGTCATCGTATAATAGAGACAGTATATCTAGCTGGTCTGTCATAATATAATAGAGACAGTAGATCTAGCTGGTCTATCATATTACAATAGAGAGGGTAGATCTAGCTGGTTTGTCATAAAATAATTGAGACAGTAGATCTAGCTTGTCTGTCATAATATAATAGAGACAGTAGATCTAGCTGGTCTGTCATAATATAATAGAGACAGTAGATCTAGCAGGTCTATCATATTACAATAGAGACAGTAGATCTAGCTGGTCTGTCATAATATAATAGAGACAGTAGATCTTGCTGGTCTATCATATTACAAAAGAGAGGGTAGATCTAGCTGGTCTGTCATAAAATAATAGAGACAGTAGATCTAACAAGGCTATCACATTACAATAGAGAGGGTAGATCTAGCTGGTCTGTCATAATATAATAGAGACAGTAGATCTAGCTGGTATGACATAAACTAATAGAGACAGTAGATGTAGCTGGTCTGTCATATTATAATAGAGACAGTAGATCTAGCTGGTCTGTTATAATATAATAGAGACAGTAGATCTAGCTGATATGTCATAATATAACAAAGACAGTAGATCTAGCTGGTCTGTCATAATGTAACAGAGAAGGTAGATCTAGCTGGTCTGTCATGTTAAAATAGAGACAGTAGATCTAGCTGGTCTGTCATAATATAATAGAGAAAGTAGATGTAGCTGGTCTGTCATAATATAATAGAGACAGTAGAAATAGCTGGTCTATCATATTACAATAGAGAGGGTAGATCTAGCTGGTCTGTCATCATATAATAGAGACAGTATATCTAGCTGGTCTGTCATAATATAATAGAGACAGTAGATGTAGCTGGTCTATCGTATTACAATAGAGAGGGTAGATCTAGCTGGTCTGTCATAAAATAATTGAGAGAGTAGATCTAGCCTGTCTGTCATAATATAATAGAGACAGTAGATCTAGATGGTCTGTCTTAATATAATAGAGACAGTATATCTAGCAGGTCTATCATATTACAATAGAGACAGTAGATCTAGCTGGTCTGTCATAATATAATAGAGACAGTAGATCTAGCAGGTCTATCATATTACAATAGAGACAGTAGATCTAGCTGGTCTGTCATAATATAATAGAGACAGTAGATCTTGCTGGTCTATCATATTACAAAAGAGAGGGTAGATCTAGCTGGTCTGTCATAAAATAATAGAGACAGTAGATCTAACAAGGCTATCACATTACAATAGAGAGGGTAGATCTAGCTGGTCTGTCATAATATAATAGAGACAGTAGATCTAGCTGGTCTGTCATAATTTAATAGAGACAGTAGATCTAACTGGTCTGTCATATTATAATAGAGGCAGTAGTTCTAGCTGGTCTGTCATAATATTATAGAGACAGTAGATCTAGCTGGTCTGACATGAAATAATAGAGACAGTAGATCTAGCTTGTCTGTCTTAATATAATAGAGAAAACAAATCTAGCTGGTCTGTCATAATATAATAGAGACAGTAGATCTAGCTGGTCTATCATATTACAGTAGAGAGGGTAGATCTAGCTGGTCTGTCATAATATAATAGAGACAGTAGATCTAGCTGGTCTGTCGAAATATAATAGAGACAGTAGATCTAGCTGGTCTGTCATAATATAATAGAGAGAGTAGATCTAGCTTGTCTGTCATAATATAATAGAGACAGTAGATCTAGCTGGTTTGTCATAATATAATAGAGAGAGTAGATCTAGCTGGTCTATCATATTATAATAGACAGGGTAGATCTAGCTGGTCTATCATAATATAATAGAGACAGTAGATCTAGCTGGTCTATCATATTAGAATAGAGAGGGTAGATCTAGCTGGTCTGTCATAATATAATAGAGAAAGTAGATGTAGCTGGTCTGTCATAATATAATAGAGACAGTAGAACTAGCTGGTCTATCATATTACAATAGAGAGGGTAGATCTAGCTGGTCTGTCATCGTATAATAGAGACAGTATATCTAGCTGGTCTGTCATAATATAATAGAGACAGTAGATCTAGCTGGTCTATCATATTACAATAGAGAGGGTAGATCTAGCTGGTTTGTCATAAAATAATTGAGACAGTAGATCTAGCTTGTCTGTCATAATATAATAGAGACAGTAGATCTAGCTGGTCTGTCATAATATAATAGAGACAGTAGATCTAGCTGGTCTGTCATAATAGAATAGAGAGGGTAGATCTAGTTGGTCTGTCATAATATAATAGAGAAAGTAGATGTAGCTGGTCTGTCATAATATAATAGAGACAGTAGAACTAGCTGGTCTATCATGTTACAATAGAGAGGGTAGATCTAGCTGGTTTAACATAAAATAATTGAGACAGTAGATCTAGCTTGTCTGTCATAATATAATAGAGACAGTAGATCTAGCTGGTCTGTCATAATATAATAGAGACAGTAGATCTAGCTGGTAGGTCATAATATAATAGGGACAGTAGACCTAGCTGGTCTGTCATAATATAATAGAGACAGTAGATCTAGCTTGTCTGTCTTAATATAATAGAGAAAACAAATCTAGCTGGTCTGTCATAATATAATAGAGACAGTAGATCTAGCTGGTCTATCATATTACAGTAGAGAGGGTAGATCTAGCTGGTCTGTCATAATATAATAGAGACAGTAGATCTAGCTGGTCTGTCGAAATATAATAGAGACAGTAGATCTAGCTGGTCTGTCATAATATAATAGAGAGAGTAGATCTAGCTTGTCTGTCATAATATAATAGAGACAGTAGATCTAGCTGGTCTATCATATTACAGTAGAGAGGGTAGATCTAGCTGGTCTGTCATAATATAATAGAGACAGTAGATCTAGCTGGTCTGTCGAAATATAATAGAGACAGTAGATCTAGCTGGTCTGTCATAATATAATAGAGAGAGTAGATCTAGCTTGTCTGTCATAATATAATAGAGAGAGTAGATCTAGCTGGTCTATCATATTATAATAGACAGGGTAGATCTAGCTGGTCTGTCATAATATAATAGAGAAAAAGTAGATGTAACTGGTCTGTCATAATATAATAGAGACAGTAGATCTAGCTGGTCTGTCATATTATAATAGAGAGGGTAGATCTAGCTGGTCTGTCATAATATAATAGAGACAGTAGAACTAGCTGGTCTATCATAATATAATAGAGACAGTAGAACTAGCTGGTCTATCATATTACAATAGAGACAGTAGATCTAGCTGGTCTGTCATAATATAATAGAGAAAGTAGATGTAGCTGGTCTGTCATAATATAATAGAGACAGTAGAACTAGCTGGTCTATCATATTACAATAGAGAGGGTAGATCTAGCTGGTCTGTCATCGTATAATAGAGACAGTATATCTAGCTGGTCTGTCATAATATAATAGAGACAGTAGATCTAGCTGGTCTATCATATTACAATAGAGAGGGTAGATCTAGCTGGTTTGTCATAAAATAATTGAGACAGTAGATCTAGCTTGTCTGTCATAATATAATAGAGACAGTAGATCTAGCTGGTCTGTCATAATATAATAGAGACAGTAGATCTAGCTGGTAGGTCATAATATAATAGAGACAGTAGATCTAGCTGGTCTGTCATAATATAATAGAGACAGTATATCTAGCTGGCATGACATAAACTAATAGGGACAGTAGATGTAGCTGGTCTGTCATAATATAATTGAGACAGTAGATCTAGCTGGTCTATCATATTACAATAGAGACAGTAGATCTAGCTGGTCTGTCATAATATAATAGAGAAAGTAGATGTAGCTGGTCTGTCATAATATAATAGAGACAGTAGAAATAGCTGGTCTATCATATTACAATAGAGAGGGTAGATCTAGCTGGTCTGTCATCATATAATAGAGACAGTATATCTAGCTGGTCTGTCATAATATAATAGAGACAGTAGATGTAGCTGGTCTATCGTATTACAATAGAGAGGGTAGATCTAGCTGGTCTGTCATAAAATAATTGAGACAGTAGATCTAGCCTGTCTGTCATAATATAATAGAGACAGTAGATCTAGATGGTCTGTCTTAATATAATAGAGACAGTATATCTAGCAGGTCTATCATATTACAATAGAGACAGTAGATCTAGCTGGTCTGTCATAATATAATAGAGACAGTAGATCTAGCAGGTCTATCATATTACAATAGAGACAGTAGATCTAGCTGGTCTGTCATAATATAATAGAGACAGTAGATCTTGCTGGTCTATCATATTACAAAAGAGAGGGTAGATCTAGCTGGTCTGTCATAAAATAATAGAGACAGTAGATCTAACAAGGCTATCACATTACAATAGAGAGGGTAGATCTAGCTGGTCTGTCATAATATAATAGAGACAGTAGATCTAGCTGGTCTGTCATAATTTAATAGAGACAGTAGATCTAACTGGTCTGTCATATTATAATAGAGGCAGTAGTTCTAGCTGGTCTGTCATAATATTATAGAGACAGTAGATCTAGCTGGTCTGACATGAAATAATAGAGACAGTAGATCTAGCTTGTCTGTCTTAATATAATAGAGAAAACAAATCTAGCTGGTATGTCATAATATAATAGAGACAGTAGATCTAGTGGGTCTGTCATAATATAATAGAGACAGTAGATCTAGCTGATAGGTCATAATATTATAGAGACAGTAGATCTAACTGGTCTGTCATATTATAATAGAGGCAGTAGTTCTAGCTGGTCTGTCATAATATTATAGAGACAGTAGATCTAGCTGGTCTGTCATAATATAATAGAGACAGTAGATCTAGCTGGTCTATCATATTACAATACAGAGGGTAGATCTAGCTGGTCTGTCATAATATAATTGAGACAGTAGATCTAGCTGGTCTATCATATTACAATAGAGAGGGTAGATCTAGCTGGTCTGTCATAATATAATAGAGACAGTAGATATAGCTGGTCTGTCAAAATATAATAAAGACAGTAGATCTAGCTGGTCTGTCATAATATAATAGAGAGAGTAGATCTAGCTGGTCTGTCATAATATAATAGAGACAGTAGATCTAGCTGGTAGGTCATAATATAATAGAGACAGTAGATCTAACTGGTCTGTCATATTATAATAGAGGCAGTAGTTCTAGCTGGTCTGTCATAATATTATAGAGACAGTAGATCTAGCTGTTCTGACATGAAATAATAGAGACAGTAGATCTAGCTGGTCTGACATAATATAATAGAGACAGTAGATCTAGCTAGTCTGTCATAATATAATAGGGACAGTAGATCTAGCTGGTCTGTCATAATATAATAGGGACAGTAGATCTAGCTGGTCTGTCATAATATAATAGGGACAGTAGATCTAGCTGGTCTATGATATTACAATAGAGAGGGTAGTTCTAGCTGGTCTGTCATAATATAATAGAGACAGTAGATCTAGCTTGTCTGTCTTAATATAATAGAGAAAACAAATCTAGCTGGTATGTCATAATATAATAGAGACATTAGATCTAGCTGGTCTATCATATTACAGTAGAGAGGGTAGATCTAGCTGGTCTTTCATAATATAAAATAGACAGTAGATCTAGCTGGTCTATCATAAAATAATAGAGACAGTAGATCTAGCTACTCTGTCGTAATATAATAGAGACAGTAGATCTAGTGGGCCTGTCATAATATAATAGAGACAGTAGATCTAGCTAGTCTGTCATAATATTATAGAGACAGTAGATCTAGCTGGTCTGTCATAATATAATTGAGACAGTATATCTAGCTGGTCTATCATATTACAATAGAGAGGGTAGATCTAGCTGGTCTGTCATAATATAATAGAGCAGTAGATCTAGCTGGTCTGTCAAAATATAATAGAGACAGTAGATCTAGCTGGTCTGTCATAATATAATAGAGAGAGTAGATCTAGCTGGTCTGTCATAATATAATAGAGACAGTAGATCTAGCTGGTCTGTCGTAATATAATAGAGACCGTAGATCTAATTGGTCTGTCATTATATAATAGAGACAGTAGATCTAGTGGGTCTGTCATAATATAATAGAGGCAGTAGATGTAGCTGGTCTATCATACTATAATAGAGACAGTAGATCTAGCGGGTCTGTCATACTATAATAGAGACAGTAGATCTAGCTGGTCTATCATATTAGAATAGAGATGGTAGATCTAGCTGGTCTGTCATAATATAATAGAGAAAGTAGATGTAGCTGGTCTGTCATAATATAATAGAGACAGTAGAACTAGCTGGTCTATCATATTACAATAGAGAGGGTAGATCTAGCTGGTATGTCATCATATAATAGAGACAGTAGATCTAGCTCGTCCATCATAATATAATAGAGACAGTAGATCTAGCTGGTCTATCATATTACAATAGAGAGGGTAGATCTAGCTGGTCTTTCATAAAATAATTGAGACAGTAGATCTAACTGGTCTGTCATAATATAATTGAGACAGTAGACCTAGCTTGTCTGTCATAATATAATAGAGACAGTAGATCTAGCTGGTAGGTCATAATATAATAGAGACAGTATATCTAGCTGGTCTGACATAAAATAATAGAGACAGTAGATTTAGATGGTCTGTCTTAATATAATAGAGACAGTAGATCTAGCAGGTCTATAATATTAAAATAGAGACAGTAGATCTAGCTGGTCTGTCATAATATAATAGAGACAGTAGATCTTGCTGGTCTATCATATTACAAAAGAGAGGGTAGATCTAGCTGGTCTGTCATAAAATAATAGAGACAGTAGTTCTAACAGGGCAATCACATTACAATAGAGAGGGTAGATCTAGCTGGTCTGTCATAATATAATAGAGTCAGTAGATCTAGCTGGTCTGTCATAATACAATAGAGACAGTAGATCTAGCTGGTCTGTCATAATATAATAGAGACAGTAGATCTAGAAGGTCTGTCATAATATATTAGAGAAAACAAATCTAGCTGTTATGTCATAATATAATGGAGACAGTAGATCTAGCTGGTCTATCATATTACAATAGAGAGGGTAGATCTAGCTGGTCTGTCATAATATAATAGAGACAGTAGATCTAGCTGGTCTGTCAAAATATAATAGAGACAGTAGATCTTGCTGGTCTGTCATAATATAATAGAGAGAGTAGATCTAGCTGGTCTGTCATAATATAATAGAGACAGTAGATCTAGCTGGTCGGTCATAATATAATAGAGACAGTAGATCTAGCTGGTCTATCATATTAGAATAGAGAGGGTAGATCTGGCTGGTCTGTCATAATATAATAGAGAAAGTAGATGTAGCTGGTCTGTCATAATATAATAGAGACAGTAGATATAGCTGGTCTATCATATTACAATAGAGAGGGTAGATCTAGCTGGTCTGTCATAAAATAATTGAGACAGTAGATCTAGCTTGTCTGTCATAATATAATAGAGACAGTAGATCTAGCTGGTCTGTCATAATATAATCGAGACAGTAGATCTAGCTGGTCTGTCATAATATAATATAGACAGTAGAGCTAGCTGGTCTGTCATAATATAATAGAGACAGTAGATCAAGCTGATCTGACATCATTTAATAGAGACAGTAGATATAGCTAGTCTGTCATAATGTAATACAGACAGTAGATCTAGCTAGTCTGTCATAATAGAATAGAGACAGTAGATCTAGCTGGTCTGACATAATATAATAGAGACAGTAGATCTAGCTGGTCTGTCATAATATAATAGAGACAGTAGATTTAGCTGGTATATCATATTACAATGGAGAGGGTAGATCTATCTGGTCTGTGATAATATAAAAGAGACAGTAGATCTAGCTGGTCTGTCATAATATAATAGAGACAGTAGATCTAGCTGGTCTGTCATAATATAATAGAGGCAGTAGACCTAGCTGGTCTGTCATAATATAATAGAGACAGTAGATCTAGCTGGTCTGTCATAATATAATAGAGACAGTAGATCTAGCTGGTCTGTCATATTACAATAGAGAGGGTAGAGCCAGCTGGTCTGTCATAATATAATAGAGACAGTAGATCGAGCTGGTCTGTCATAATATAATAGGGACAGTAGATCTAGCTGGTCTGTCATAATATAATAGAGGCAGTAGACCTAGCTGGTCTGTCATAATATAATAGAGACAGTAGATCTAGCTGGTCTGTCATAATATAATAGAGACAGTAGATCTAGCTTGTCTGTCTTAATAATATAGAGACAGAAGATCTAGCTGGTCTATCATATTACAATAGAGAGGGAAAAGCCAGCTGGTCTGTCATAATATAATAAAGACAGTAGATCTAGCTGGTCTGTCATAATATAATAGAATCAGTAGATATCGCTGGTCTGTCTCAATATAATAGAGACAGTAGATCTTCCTGGTCTGTCATAATCTAATAGAGAAAGTAGATCTATCTGGTCTTTCATAATATAATAGAGACATTAGATCTATCTGGTCTGTCATAATATAATCGAGACAGTAGATCTAGCTGGTCTGTCATAATATAATCGAGACAGTAGATATAGCTGTTCTGTCATAATACAATAGAGACAGTAGATCTAGCTGGTCTGTCATAATATAATAGAGACAGTAGATTTAGCTGCTTTGTCATAATATAATAGAGACAGTAGATCTAGCTGGTCTGTCATAATATAATAGAGAGTAGATCTAGCTGGTCTGTCATAATATAATATAGACAGTAGAGCTAGCTGGTCTGTCATAATATAATAGAGACAGTAGATCTAGCTGTTCTGTCATAATATAATAGAGACAGTAGATCTAGCTGGTCTGTCATAATATAATAGAGACAGTAGATCAAGCTGGTCTGTCATAATATAATAGAGACAGTAGGTCTAGCTGGTCTGACATAATATAAATAGAGACAGTAGATCTAGCTGGTCTGTCATAATATAATAGAGACAGTAGATCTAGCTGGTCTGTCATAATATAATAGAGACAGTAGATATAGCTGTTCTGTCATAATATAATAGAGACAGTAGATCTAGCTGGGCTGTCATAATATAATAGAGACAGTAGATTTAGCTACTCTGTCATATTGTAATAGAGACAGTAGATCTAGATGGTCTGTCATAATATAATAGAGACAGTAGATTTAGCTGGTCTATCATATTACAATGGAGAGGGTAGATCTATCTGGTCTGTGATAATATAAAAGAGACAGTAGATCTAGCTGGTCTGTCATAATATAATAGAGACAGTAGATCTAGCTGGTCTATCATAATATAAGAGAGACAGCAGATCTAGCTGGTCTGTCATAATATAATAGAGAGAGTAGATCTAGCTGGTCTATCATATTACAATAGAGAGGGTAGATCTAGCTGGTTTGTCATAATATAATAGGGACAGTAGATCTAGCTGGTCTGTCATAATATAATAGAGGCAGTAGACCTAGCTGGTCTGTCATAATATAATAGAGACAGTAGAGCCAGCTGGTCTGTCATAATATAATAGAGACAGTAGATCGAGCTGGTCTGTCATAATATAATAGGGACAGTAGATCTAGCTGGTCTGTCATAGTATAATAGAGGCAGTAGACCTAGCTGGTCTGTCATAATATAATAGAGACAGTAGATCTAGCTGGTCTGTCATAATATAATAGAGACAGTAGATCTAGCTTGTCTGTCTTAATAATATAGAGACAGTAGATCTAGCTGGTCTATCATATTACAATAGAGAGGGAAAAGCCAGCTGGTCTGTCATAATATAATAAAGACAGTAGATCTAGCTGGTCTGTCATAATATAATAGAATCAGTAGATATCGCTGGTCTGTCTTAATATAATAGAGACAGTAGATCTTGCTGGTCTGTCATAATCAAATAGAGGAAGTAGATCTATCTGGTCTGTCATAATATAATAGAGACAGTAGATCAATCTGGTCTGTCATAATATAATCGAGACAGTAGATCTAGCTGGTCTGTCGTAATATAATCGAGACAGTAGATATAGCTGTTCTGTCATAATACAATAGAGACAGTAGATCTAGCTGGTCTGTCATAATATAATAGAGAGTAGATCTAGCTGGTCTGTCATAATATAATATAGACAGTAGAGCTAGCTGGTCTGTCATAATATAATAGAGACAGTAGATCTAGCTGATCTGACATCATTTAATAGAGACAGTAGATCTATCTGGTCTGTCATAATATAATCGAGACAGTAGATCTAGCTGGTCTGTCATAATATAATCGAGACAGTAGATATAGCTGTTCTGTCATAATATAATAGAGACAGTAGATCTAGCTGGTCTGTCATATTACAATAGAGAGGATAGAGCCAGCTGGTCTGTCATAATATAATAGAGACAGTAGATCGAGCTGGTCTGTCATAATATAATAGGGACAGTAGATCTAGCTGGTCTGTCATAATATAATAGAGGCAGTAGACCTAGCTGGTCTGTCATAATATAATAGAGACAGTAGATCTAGCTGGTCTGTCATAATGTAATAGAGACAGTAGATTAGCTGGTCTGTCATAATATAATAGAGGCAGTAGATCTAGCTTGTCTGTCTTAATAATATAGAGACAGTAGAGCTAGCTGGTCTATCATATTACAATAGAGAGGGTAGAGCCAGCTGGTCTGTCATAATATAATAGTGACAGTAGATCTAGCTGGTCTGTCATATTACAATAGAGAGGATAGAGCCAGCTGGTCTGTCATAATATAATAGAGACAGTAGATCTTGCTGGTCTGTCATAATCTAATAGCGACAGTAGATCTATCTTGTCTGTCATAATATAATAGAGACAGTAGATCTATCTGGTCTGTCATAATATAATCGAGACAGTAGATCTAGCTGGTCTGTCATAATATAATATAGACAGTAGAGCTAGCTGGTCTGTCATAATATAATAGAGACAGTAGATCAAGCTGATCTGACATCATTTAATAGAGACAGTAGATATAGCTGGTCTGTCATAATGTAATACAGACAGTAGATCTAGCTGGTCTGTCATAATAGAATAGAGACAGTAGATCTAGCTGGTCTGACATAATATAATAGAGACAGTAGATCTAGCTGGTCTGTCATGATATAATAAAGAGTAGATCTAGCTGGTTTGACATATCATAATAGAGACAGTAGATCTAGCTGGTCTGTCATATTATAATAGAGACAGTAGATCTAGCTGGTCTGTTATAATATAATAGAGACAGTAGATCTAGCTGATATGTCATAATATAACAAAGACAGTAGATCTAGCTGGTCTGTCATAATGTAACAGAGAAGGTAGATCTAGCTGGTCTGTCATGTTAAAATAGAGACAGTAGATCTAGCTGGTCTGTCATAATATAATAGAGACAGTAGATTTAGCTGGTCTGTCATAAGATAATAGAGACAGTAGGTCTAGCTGGTCTGCCATAATATAATAGAGACAGTAGATCTAGATGTTCTGTCATATTATAATAGAGACAGTAGATCTAGCTGGTCTGTCATAATATAATAGAGACAGTAGATCTAGCTTGTCTGTCATAATATAATAGAGACAGTAGATTTAGCTGCTCTGTCATAATACAATAGAGACAGTAGATCTAGCTGGTATGACATAATATAATAGAGACAGTAGATCTAGCTGGTCTGACATAATATAACAGAGACAGTAGATCTAGCTGGTCTGACATAATATAATAGAGAAAGTAGATCTAGCTGGTCTGTCATAATATAATAGAGAGTAGATCTAGCTGGTCTATCATAATATAATAGAGACAGGAGATCTAGCTCATCTGATATAATTTAATAGAGACAGTAGATATAGCTGGTCTGTCATAATGTAGTAGAGACAGTAGATCTAGCTGGTCTGTCATAATATAATAGAGACAGTAGATCTAGCTGGTCTGTCATAATATAATAGAGACAGTAGATTTAGCTGGTCTGTCATAATACAGTAGAGACAGTAGATCTATCTGGTTTGTCATAATATAATAGAGACAGTAGGTCTAGCTGGTCTGTCATAATATAATAGAGAGTAGATCTAGCTGGTCTGACATAATATAATAGAGACAGTAGAGCTAGCTGATCTGACATCATTTAATAGAGACAGTAGAGCTAGCTGGTCTGTCATAATGTAATAGAGACAGTAGATCTAGCTGGTCTGTCATATTATAATAGAGACAGTAGATCTAGCTGGTGTGTCTTATTATAATAGAGACAGTAGATATAGCTGGTCTGTAATAGCATAATAGAGACAGTAGATCTAGCTGGTCTGACATAATATAATAGAGAGAGTAGATCTAGCTGGTCTGTCATAATATAATAGAGAGTAGATCTAGCTGGTCTGACATATTATAATAGAGACAGTAGATCTAGCTGGTCTGTCATGTTATAATAGAGACAGTAGATCTAGCTGGTCTGTCATAATATAATAGAGACAGAAGATCTAGCTGGTCTGTCATAACGTAATACAGACAGTAGATCTAGCTGGTCTGTCATAATATAATAGAGACAGTAGATCTAGCTGGTCTGTCATAATGTAATAGAGACAGTAGATCTAGCTGGTCTGTCATATTATAATAGAGACAGTAGGTCTAGCTGGTCTGTCATATTATAATAGATACAGTAGATATAGCTGGTCTGTCATAATAGAATAGAGACAGTAGATCTAGCTGGTCTGACCTAATATAATAGAGACAGTAGATCTAGCTGGTCTGTCATAATATAATAGAGAGTAGATCTAGCTGGTCTGACATAATATAATAGAGACAGTAGATCTAGATGTTCTGTCATATTATAATAGAGACAGTAGATCTAGCTGGTCTGTCATAATATAATCGAGACAGTAGATATAGCTGTTCTGTCATAATATAATAGAGACAGTAGATCTAGCTGGTCTGTCATATTACAATAGAGAGGATAGAGCCAGCTGGTCTGTCATAATATAATAGAGACAGTAGATTTAGCTGGTCTGTCATAATACAGTAGAGACAGTAGATCTAGCTGGTTTGTCATAATATAATAGAGACAGTAGGTCTAGCTGGTCTGACATAATATAATAGAGACAGTAGATCTAGCTGGTCTGACATAATATAATAGAGACAGTAGATCTAGCTGGTCTGACATAATATAATAGAGACAGTAGATCTAGCTTGTCTGTCTTAATAATATAGAGACAGTAGAGCTAGCTGGTCTATCATATTACAATAGAGAGGGTAGAGCCAGCTGGTCTGTCATAATATAATAGAGACAGTAGATCTAGCTGGTCTGTCATAATATAATAGAGTCAGTAGACATAGCTGGTCTGTCTTAATATAATAGAGACAGTAGATCTTGCTGGTCTGTCATAATCTAATAGCGACAGTAGATCTATCTTGTCTGTCATAATATAATAGAGACAGTAGATCTATCTGGTCTGTCATAATATAATCGAGACAGTAGATCTAGCTGGTCTGTCATAATATAATATAGACAGTAGAGCTAGCTGGTCTGTCATAATATAATAGAGACAGTAGATCAAGCTGATCTGACATCATTTAATAGAGACAGTAGATATAGCTGGTCTGTCATAATGTAATACAGACAGTAGATCTAGCTGGTCTGTCATAATAGAATAGAGACAGTAGATCTAGCTGGTCTGACATAATATAATAGAGACAGTAGATCTAGCTGGTCTGTCATGATATAATAAAGAGTAGATCTAGCTGGTCTGACATATCATAATAGAGACAGTAGATCTAGCTGGTCTGTCATATTATAATAGAGACAGTAGATCTAGCTGGTCTGTTATAATATAATAGAGACAGTAGATCTAGCTGGTCTGTCATGTTAAAATAGAGACAGTAGATCTAGCTGATATGTCATAATATAACAAAGACAGTAGATCTAGCTGGTCTATCATAATGTAACAGAGAAGGTAGATCTAGCTGGTCTGTCATAATGTAACAGAGAAGGTAGATCTAGCTGGTCTGTCATGTTAAAATAGAGACAGTAGATCTAGCTGGTCTGTCATAATGTAACAGAGAAGGTAGATCTAGCTGGTCTGTCATGTTAAAATAGAGACAGTAGATCTAGCTGGTCTGACATAATATAATAGAGACAGTAGATCTAGCTGGTCTGTCATGATATAATAAAGAGTAGATCTAGCTGGTCTGACATATCATAATAGAGACAGTAGATCTAGCTTGTCTGTCTTAATAATATAGAGACAGTAGAGCTAGCTGGTCTATCATATTACAATAGAGAGGGTAGAGCCAGCTGGTCTGTCATAATATAATAGAGACAGTAGATCTAGCTGGTCTGTCATAATATAATAGAGTCAGTAGACATAGCTGGTCTGTCTTAATATAATAGAGACAGTAGATCTTGCTGATCTGTCATAATCTAATAGCGACAGTAGATCTATCTTGTCTGTCATAATATAATAGAGACAGTAGATCTATCTGGTCTGTCATAATATAATCGAGACAGTAGAGCTAGCTGGTCTGTCATAATATAATAGAGACAGTAGATCTATCTGGTCTGTCATAATATAATATAGACAGTA
Source organism: Oncorhynchus mykiss (assembly GCF_057628025.1). Lineage (NCBI taxonomy): Eukaryota > Metazoa > Chordata > Actinopteri > Salmoniformes > Salmonidae > Oncorhynchus > Oncorhynchus mykiss. The sequence continues at coordinate 82,812,995 of NC_143036.1, read as the reverse complement.
GAGCTAGCTGGTCTGTCATAATATAATAGAGACAGTAGATCAAGCTGATCTGACATCATTTAATAGAGACAGTAGATGTAGCTGGTCTGTCATAATGTAATACAGACAGTAGATCTAGCTGGTCTGTCATAATAGAATAGAGACAGTAGATCTAGCTGGTCTGACATAATATAATAGAGACAGTAGATCTAGCTGGTCTGTCATGATATAATAAAGAGTAGATCTAGCTGGTCTGACATATCATAATAGAGACAGTAGATCTAGCTGGTCTGTCATATTATAATAGAGACAGTAGATCTAGCTGGTCTGTTATAATATAATAGAGACAGTAGATCTAGCTGATATGTCATAATATAACAAAGACAGTAGATCTAGCTGGTCTGTCATAATATAATAGAGACAGTAGATTTAGCTGGTCTGTCATAAGATAATAGAGACAGTAGGTCTAGCTGGTCTGCCATAATATAATAGAGACAGTAGATCTAGATGTTCTGTCATATTATAATAGAGACAGTAGATCTAGCTGGTCTGTCATAATATAATAGAGACAGTAGATCTAGCTTATCTGTCATAATATAATAGAGACAGTAGATTTAGCTGCTCTGTCATAATACAATAGAGACAGTAGATCTAGCTGGTATGACATAATATAATAGAGACAGTAGATCTAGCTGGTCTGACATAATATAACAGAGACAGTAGATCTAGCTGGTCTGACATAATATAATAGAGAAAGTAGATCTAGCTGGTCTGTCATAATATAATAGAGAGTAGATCTAGCTGGTCTATCATAATATAATAGAGACAGGAGATCTAGCTCATCTGATATAATTTAATAGAGACAGTAGATATAGCTGGTCTGTCATAATGTAGTAGAGACAGTAGATCTAGCTGGTCTGTCATAATATAATAGAGACAGTAGATCTAGCTGGTCTGTCATAATATAATAGAGACAGTAGATTTAGCTGGTCTGTCATAATACAGTAGAGACAGTAGATCTATCTGGTTTGTCATAATATAATAGAGACAGTAGGTCTAGCTGGTCTGTCATAATATAATAGAGAGTAGATCTAGCTGGTCTGACAAAATATAATAGAGACAGTAGACCTAGCTGATCTGACATCATTTAATAGAGACAGTAGAGCTAGCTGGTCTGTCATAATGTAATAGAGACAGTAGATCTAGCTGGTCTGTCATATTATAATAGAGACAGTAGATCTAGCTGGTGTGTCTTATTATAATAGAGACAGTAGATATAGCTGGTCTGTAATAGCATAATAGAGACAGTAGATCTAGCTGGTCTGACATAATATAATAGAGAGAGTAGATCTAGCTGGTCTGTCATAATATAATAGAGAGTAGATCTAGCTGGTCTGACATATTATAATAGAGACAGTAGATCTAGCTGGTCTGTCATGTTATAATAGAGACAGTAGATCTAGCTGGTCTGTCATAATATAATAGAGACAGAAGATCTAGCTGGTCTGTCATAATGTAATACAGACAGTAGATCTAGCTGGTCTGTCATAATATAATAGAGACAGTAGATCTAGCTGGTCTGTCATAATGTAATAGAGACAGTAGATCTAGCTGGTCTGTCATATTATAATAGAGACAGTAGGTCTAGCTGGTCTGTCATATTATAATAGATACAGTAGATATAGCTGGTCTGTCATAATAGAATAGAGACAGTAGATCTAGCTGGTCTGACCTAATATAATAGAGACAGTAGATCTAGCTGGTCTGTCATAATATAATAGAGAGTAGATCTAGCTGGTCTGACATAATATAATAGAGACAGTAGATCTAGATGTTCTGTCATATTATAATAGAGACAGTAGATCTAGCTGGTCTGTCATAATATAATAGAGACAGTAGATCTAGCTGGTCTGACATAATATAATAGCGACAGTAGATTTAGCTTCTCTGTCATAATACAATAGAGACAGTAGATCTAGCTGGTTTGTCATAATATAATAGAGACAGTAGGTCTAGCTGGTTTGACATAATATAATAGAGACAGTAGATCTAGCTGGTCTGACATAATATAATAGAGACAGTAGAGCTAGCTGGTCTGTCATAATATAATAGAGAGTAGATCTAGCTGGTCTGTCATAATGTAATAGAGACAGGAGATCTAACTCATCTGATATAATTTAATAGAGACAGTAGATATAGCTGGTCTGTCATAATGTAGTAGAGACAGTAGATCTACCTGGTCTGTCATAATATAATAGAGACAGTAGATCTAGCTGGTCTGACCTAAATATAATAGAGACAGTAGATTTAGCTGGTCTGTCATAATACAGTAGAGACAGTAGATCTAGCTGGTTTGTCATAATATAATAGAGACAGTAGGTCTAGCTGGTCTGACATAATATAATAGAGAGTAGATCTAGCTGGTCTGACATAATATAATAGAGACAGTAGAGCTAGCTGATCTGACATCATTTAATAGAGACAGTAGAGCTAGCTGGTCTGTCATAATGTAATAGAGACAGTAGATCTAGCTGGTCTGTCATATTATAATAGAGACAGTAGATCTAGCTGGTGTGTCTTATTATAATAGAGACAGTAGATATAGCTGGTCTGTAATAGCATAATAGAGACAGTAGATCTAGCTGGTCTGACATAATATAATAGAGACAGTAGATCTAGCTGGTCTGTCATAATATAATAGAGAGTAGATCTAGCTGGTCTGACATATTATAATAGAGACAGTAGATCTAGCTGGTCTGTCATGTTATAATAGAGACAGTAGATCTAGCTGGTCTGTCATAATATAATAGAGACAGAAGATCTAGCTGGTCTGTCATAATGTAATACAGACAGTAGATCTAGCTGGTCTGTCATAATATAATAGAGACAGTAGATCTAGCTGGTCTGTCATAATGTAATAGAGACAGTAGATCTAGCTGGTCTGTCATATTATAATAGAGACAGTAGGTCTAGCTGGTCTGTCATATTATAATAGATACAGTAGATATAGCTGGTCTGTCATAATAGAATAGAGACAGTAGATCTAGCTGGTCTGACCTAATATAATAGAGACAGTAGATCTAGCTGGTCTGTCATAATATAATAGAGAGTAGATCTAGCTGGTCTGACATAATATAATAGAGACAGTAGATCTAGATGTTCTGTCATATTATAATAGAGACAGTAGATCTAGCTGGTCTGTCATAATATAATAGAGACAGTAGATCTAGCTGGTCTGACATAATATAATAGCGACAGTAGATTTAGCTTCTCTGTCATAATACAATAGAGACAGTAGATCTAGCTGGTTTGTCATAATATAATAGAGACAGTAGGTCTAGCTGGTTTGACATAATATAATAGAGACAGTAGATCTAGCTGGTCTGACATAATATAATAGAGACAGTAGAGCTAGCTGGTCTGTCATAATATAATAGAGAGTAGATCTAGCTGGTCTGTCATAATGTAATAGAGACAGGAGATCTAACTCATCTGATATAATTTAATAGAGACAGTAGATATAGCTGGTCTGTCATAATGTAGTAGAGACAGTAGATCTACCTGGTCTGTCATAATATAATAGAGACAGTAGATCTAGCTGGTCTGACCTAAATATAATAGAGACAGTAGATTTAGCTGGTCTGTCATAATACAGTAGAGACAGTAGATCTAGCTGGTTTGTCATAATATAATAGAGACAGTAGGTCTAGCTGGTCTGACATAATATAATAGAGAGTAGATCTAGCTGGTCTGACATAATATAATAGAGACAGTAGAGCTAGCTGATCTGACATCATTTAATAGAGACAGTAGAGCTAGCTGGTCTGTCATAATGTAATAGAGACAGTAGATCTAGCTGGTCTGTCATATTATAATAGAGACAGTAGATCTAGCTGGTGTGTCTTATTATAATAGAGACAGTAGATATAGCTGGTCTGTAATAGCATAATATAGACAGTAGATCTAGCTGGTCTGACATAATATAATAGAGACAGTAGATCTAGCTGGTCTGTCATAATATAATAGAGAGTAGATCTAGCTGGTCTGACATATTATAATAGAGACAGTAGATCTAGCTGGTCTGTCATGTTATAATAGAGACAGTAGATCTAGCTGGTCTGTCATAATATAATAGAGACAGAAGATCTAGCTGGTCTGTCATAATGTAATACAGACAGTAGATCTAGCTGGTCTGTCATAATATAATAGAGACAGTAGATCTAGCTGGTCTGTCATAATGTAATAGAGACAGTAGATCTAGCTGGTCTGTCATATTATAATAGAGACAGTAGGTCTAGCTGGTCTGTCATATTATAATAGATACAGTAGATATAGCTGGTCTGTCATAATAGAATAGAGACAGTAGATCTAGCTGGTCTGACCTAATATAATAGAGACAGTAGATCTAGCTGGTCTGTCATAATATAATAGAGAGTAGATCTAGCTGGTCTGACATAATATAATAGAGACAGTAGATCTAGATGTTCTGTCATATTATAATAGAGACAGTAGATCTAGCTGGTCTGTCATAATATAATAGAGACAGTAGATCTAGCTGGTCTGACATAATATAATAGCGACAGTAGATTTAGCTTCTCTGTCATAATACAATAGAGACAGTAGATCTAGCTGGTTTGTCATAATATAATAGAGACAGTAGGTCTAGCTGGTTTGACATAATATAATAGAGACAGTAGATCTAGCTGGTCTGACATAATATAATAGAGACAGTAGAGCTAGCTGGTCTGTCATAATATAATAGAGAGTAGATCTAGCTGGTCTGTCATAATGTAATAGAGACAGGAGATCTAACTCATCTGATATAATTTAATAGAGACAGTAGATATAGCTGGTCTGTCATAATGTAGTAGAGACAGTAGATTTACCTGGTCTGTCATAATATAATAGAGACAGTAGATCTAGCTGGTCTGACCTAAATATAATAGAGACAGTAGATTTAGCTGGTCTGTCATAATACAGTAGAGACAGTAGATCTAGATGGTTTGTCATAATATAATAGAGACAGTAGGTCTAGCTGGTCTGACATAATATAATAGAGAGTAGATCTAGCTGGTCTGACATAATATAATAGAGACAGTAGAGCTAGCTGATCTGACATCATTTAATAGAGACAGTAGAGCTAGCTGGTCTGTCATAATGTAATAGAGACAGTAGATCTAGCTGGTCTGTCATATTATAATAGAGACAGTAGATCTAGCTGGTGTGTCTTATTATAATAGAGACAGTAGATATAGCTGGTCTGTAATAGCATAATAGAGACAGTAGATCTAGCTGGTCTGACATAATATAATAGAGACAGTAGATCTAGCTGGTCTGTCATAATATAATAGAGAGTAGATCTAGCTGGTCTGACATATTATAATAGAGACAGTAGATCGAGCTGGTCTGTCATGTTATAATAGAGACAGTAGATCTAGCTGGTCTGTCATAATATAATAGAGACAGAAGATCTAGCTGGTCTGTCATAATGTAATACAGACAGTAGATCTAGCTGGTCTGTCATAATATAATAGAGACAGTAGATCTAGCTGGTCTGTCATAATGTAATAGAGACAGTAGATCTAGCTGGTCTGTCATATTATAATAGAGACAGTAGGTCTAGCTGGTCTGTCATATTATAATAGATACAGTAGATATAGCTGGTCTGTCATAATAGAATAGAGACAGTAGATCTAGCTGGTCTGACCTAATATAATAGAGACAGTAGATCTAGCTGGTCTGTCATAATATAATAGAGAGTAGATCTAGCTGGTCTGACATAAGATAATAGAGACAGTAGATCTAGATGTTCTGTCATATTATAATAGAGACAGTAGATCTAGCTGGTCTGTCATAATATAATAGAGACAGTAGATCTAGCTGGTCTGACATAATATAATAGCGACAGTAGATTTAGCTTCTCTGTCATAATACAATAGAGACAGTAGATCTAGCTGGTTTGTCAAAATATAATAGAGACAGTAGATCTAGCTGGTCTGTAATCATATAAATGAGACAGTAGAACTAGCTGGTCTGTCATAATGTAATAGAGACAGTAGATCTAGCTTGTCTGTCATAATATAATAGAAACAGTAGATCTAGCTTGTCTGTGATAATATAATAGAGACAGTAGATCTAGCTGTTCTGTCATAATATAATAGAGACAGTAGATCTAGCTGGTCTGTCATAATATAATAGAGACAGTAGATCAAGCTGGTCTGTCATAATATAATAGAGACAGTAGGTCCAGCTGGTCTGACATAATATAAATAGAGACAGTAGATCTAGCTGGTCTGTCATAATATAATAGAGACAGTAGTTCTAGCTGGTCTGTCATAATATAATAGAGACAGTAGATATAGCTGTTCTGTCATAATATAATAGAGACAGTAGATCTAGCTGGGCTGTCATAATATAATAGAGACAGTAGATTTAGCTGCTCTGTCATATTGTAATAGAGACAGTAGATCTAGATGGTCTGTCATAATATAATAGAGACAGTAGATTTAGCTGGTCTATCATATTACAATGGAGAGGGTAGATCTATCTGGTCTGTGATAATATAAAAGAGACAGTAGATCTAGCTGGTCTGTCATAATATAATAGAGACAGTAGATCTAGCTGGTCTATCATAATATAAGAGAGACAGCAGATCTAGCTGGTCTGTCATAATATAATAGAGAGAGTAGATGTAGCTGGTCTATCATATTACAATAGAGAGGGTAGATCTAGCTGGTTTGTCATAATATAATAGGGACAGTAGATCTAGCTGGTCTGTCATAATATAATAGAGGCAGTAGACCAAGCTGGTCTGTCATAATATAATAGAGACAGTAGAGCCAGCTGGTCTGTCATAATATAATAGAGACAGTAGATCGAGCTGGTCTGTCATAATATAATAGGGACAGTAGATCTAGCTGGTCTGTCATAGTATAATAGAGGCAGTAGACCTAGCTGGTCTGTCATAATATAATAGAGACAGTAGATCTAGCTGGTCTGTCATAATATAATAGAGACAGTAGATCTAGCTTGTCTGTCTTAATAATATAGAGACAGTAGATCTAGCTGGTCTATCATATTACAATAGAGAGGGAAAAGCCAGCTGGTCTGTCATAATATAATAAAGACAGTAGATCTAGCTGGTCTGTCATAATATAATAGAATCAGTAGATATCGCTGGTCTGTCTTAATATAATAGAGACAGTAGATCTTGCTGGTCTGTCATAATCTAATAGAGGAAGTAGATCTATCTGGTCTGTCATAATATAATAGAGACAGTAGATCTATCTGGTCTGTCATAATATAATAGAGACAGTAGATCTAGCTGGTCTGTCATAATATAATCGAGACAGTAGATATAGCTGTTCTGTCATAATACAATAGAGACAGTAGATCTAGCTGGTCTGTCATAATATAATATAGACAGTAGAGCTAGCTGGTCTGTCATAATATAATAGAGACAGTAGATCTAGCTGATCTGACATCATTTAATAGAGACAGTAGATCTAGCTGGTCTGACATAATATAATAGAGACAGTAGATCTAGCTTGTCTGTCTTAATAATATAGAGACAGTAGAGCTAGCTGGTCTATCATATTACAATAGAGACAGTAGATCTATCTGGTCTGTCATAATATAATCGAGACAGTAGATCTAGCTGGTCTGTCATAATATAATCGAGACAGTAGATATAGCTGTTCTGTCATAATATAATAGAGACAGTAGATCTAGCTGGTCTGTCATATTACAATAGAGAGGATAGAGCCAGCTGGTCTGTCATAATATAATAGAGACATTAGATCGAGCTGGTCTGTCATAATATAATAGGGACAGTAGATCTAGCTGGTCTGTCATAATATAATAGAGGCAGTAGACCTAGCTGGTCTGTCATAATATAATAGAGACAGTAGATCTAGCTGGTCTGACATAATATAATAGAGACAGTAGATCTAGCTGGTCTGACATAATATAATAGAGACAGTAGATCTAGCTTGTCTGTCTTAATAATATAGAGACAGTAGAGCTAGCTGGTCTATCATATTACAATAGAGAGGGTAGAGCCAGCTGGTCTGTCATAATATAATAGAGACAGTAGATCTAGCTGGTCTGTCATAATATAATAGAGTCAGTAGACATAGCTGGTCTGTCTTAATATAATAGAGACAGTAGATCTTGCTGGTCTGTCATAATCTAATAGCGACAGTAGATCTATCTTGTCTGTCATAATATAATAGAGACAGTAGATCTATCTGGTCTGTCATAATATAATCGAGACAGTAGATCTAGCTGGTCTGTCATAATATAATATAGACAGTAGAGCTAGCTGGTCTGTCATAATATAATAGAGACAGTAGATCAAGCTGATCTGACATCATTTAATAGAGACAGTAGATATAGCTGGTCTGTCATAATGTAATACAGACAGTAGATCTAGCTGGTCTGTCATAATAGAATAGAGACAGTAGATCTAGCTGGTCTGACATAATATAATAGAGACAGTAGATCTAGCTGGTCTGTCATGATATAATAAAGAGTAGATCTAGCTGGTCTGACATATCATAATAGAGACAGTAGATCTAGCTGGTCTGTCATATTATAATAGAGACAGTAGATCTAGCTGGTCTGTTATAATATAATAGAGACAGTAGATCTAGCTGATATGTCATAATATAACAAAGACAGTAGATCTAGCTGGTCTGTCATAATGTAACAGAGAAGGTAGATCTAGCTGGTCTGTCATGTTAAAATAGAGACAGTAGATCTAGCTGGTCTGTCATAATATAATAGAGACAGTAGATTTAGCTGGTCTGTCATAAGATAATAGAGACAGTAGGTCTAGCTGGTCTGCCATAATATAATAGAGACAGTAGATCTAGATGTTCTGTCATATTATAATAGAGACAGTAGATCTAGCTGGTCTGTCATAATATAATAGAGACAGTAGATCTAGCTTGTCTGTCATAATATAATAGAGACAGTAGATTTAGCTGCTCTGTCATAATACAATAGAGACAGTAGATCTAGCTGGTATGACATAATATAATAGAGACAGTAGATATAGCTGGTCTGACATAATATAACAGAGACAGTAGATCTAGCTGGTCTGACATAATATAATAGAGAAAGTAGATCTAGCTGGTCTGTCATAATATAATAGAGAGTAGATCTAGCTGGTCTATCATAATATAATAGAGACAGGAGATCTAGCTCATCTGATATAATTTAATAGAGACAGTAGATATAGCTGGTCTGTCATAATGTAGTAGAGACAGTAGATCTAGCTGGTCTGTCATAATATAATAGAGACAGTAGATCTAGCTGGTCTGTCATAATATAATAGAGACAGTAGATTTAGCTGGTCTGTCATAATACAGTAGAGACAGTAGATCTATCTGGTTTGTCATAATATAATAGAGACAGTAGGTCTAGCTGGTCTGTCATAATATAATAGAGAGTAGATCTAGCTGGTCTGACATAATATAATAGAGACAGTAGAGCTAGCTGATCTGACATCATTTAATAGAGACAGTAGAGCTAGCTGGTCTGTCATAATGTAATAGAGACAGTAGATCTAGCTGGTCTGTCATATTATAATAGAGACAGTAGATCTAGCTGGTGTGTCTTATTATAATAGAGACAGTAGATATAGCTGGTCTGTAATAGCATAATAGAGACAGTAGATCTAGCTGGTCTGACATAATATAATAGAGACAGTAGATCTAGTTGGTCTGTCATAATATAATAGAGAGTAGATCTAGCTGGTCTGACATATTATAATAGAGACAGTAGATCTAGCTGGTCTGTCATGTTATAATAGAGACAGTAGATCTAGCTGGTCTGTCATAATATAATAGAGACAGAAGATCTAGCTGGTCTGTCATAATGTAATACAGACAGTAGATCTAGCTGGTCTGTCATAATATAATAGAGACAGTAGATCTAGCTGGTCTGTCATAATGTAATAGAGACAGTAGATCTAGCTGGTCTGTCATATTATAATAGAGACAGTAGGTCTAGCTGGTCTGTCATATTATAATAGATACAGTAGATATAGCTGGTCTGTCATAATAGAGTAGAGACAGTAGATCTAGCTGGTCTGACCTAATATAATAGAGACAGTAGATCTAGCTGGTCTGTCATAATATAATAGAGAGTAGATCTAGCTGGTCTGACATAATATAATAGAGACAGTAGATCTAGATGTTCTGTCATATTATAATAGAGACAGTAGATCTAGCTGGTCTGTCATAATATAATAGAGACAGTAGATCTAGCTGGTCTGACATAATATAATAGCGACAGTAGATTTAGCTTCTCTGTCATAATACAATAGAGACAGTAGATCTAGCTGGTTTGTCATAATATAATAGAGACAGTAGATCTATCTGGTCTGTCATAATATAATCGAGACAGTAGATCTAGCTGGTCTGTCATAATATAATATAGACAGTAGAGCTAGCTGGTCTGTCATAATATAATAGAGACAGTAGATCAAGCTGATCTGACATCATTTAATAGAGACAGTAGATATAGCTGGTCTGTCATAATGTAATACAGACAGTAGATCTAGCTGGTCTGTCATAATAGAATAGAGACAGTAGATCTAGCTGGTCTGACATAATATAATAGAGACAGTAGATCTAGCTGGTCTGTCATGATATAATAAAGAGTAGATCTAGCTGGTCTGACATATCATAATAGAGACAGTAGATCTAGCTGGTCTGTCATATTATAATAGAGACAGTAGATCTAGCTGGTCTGTTATAATATAATAGAGACAGTAGATCTAGCTGATATGTCATAATATAACAAAGACAGTAGATCTAGCTGGTCTGTCATAATGTAACAGAGAAGGTAGATCTAGCTGGTCTGTCATGTTAAAATAGAGACAGTAGATCTAGCTGGTCTGTCATAATATAATAGAGACAGTAGATTTAGCTGGTCTGTCATAAGATAATAGAGACAGTAGGTCTAGCTGGTCTGCAATAATATAATAGAGACAGTAGATCTAGATGTTCTGTCATATTATAATAGAGACAGTAGATCTAGCTGGTCTGTCATAATATAATAGAGACAGTAGATCTAGCTTGTCTGTCATAATATAATAGAGACAGTAGATTTAGCTGCTCTGTCATAATACAATAGAGACAGTAGATCTAGCTGGTATGACATAATATAATAGAGACAGTAGATCTAGCTGGTCTGACATAATATAACAGAGACAGTAGATCTAGCTGGTCTGACATAATATAATAGAGAAAGTAGATCTAGCTGGTCTGTCATAATATAATAGAGAGTAGATCTAGCTGGTCTATCATAATATAATAGAGACAGGAGATCTAGCTCATCTGATATAATTTAATAGAGACAGTAGATATAGCTGGTCTGTCATAATGTAGTAGAGACAGTAGATCTAGCTGGTCTGTCATAATATAATAGAGACAGTAGATCTAGCTGGTCTGTCATAATATAATAGAGACAGTAGATTTAGCTGGTCTGTCATAATACAGTAGAGACAGTAGATCTATCTGGTTTGTCATAATATAATAGAGACAGTAGGTCTAGCTGGTCTGTCATAATATAATAGAGAGTAGATCTAGCTGGTCTGACATAATATAATAGAGACAGTAGAGCTAGCTGATCTGACATCATTTAATAGAGACAGTAGAGCTAGCTGGTCTGTCATAATGTAATAGAGACAGTAGATCTAGCTGGTCTGTCATATTATAATAGAGACAGTAGATCTAGCTGGTGTGTCTTATTATAATAGAGACAGTAGATATAGCTGGTCTGTAATAGCATAATAGAGACAGTAGATCTAGCTGGTCTGACATAATATAATAGAGACAGTAGATCTAGCTGGTCTGTCATAATATAATAGAGAGTAGATCTAGCTGGTCTGACATATTATAATAGAGACAGTAGATCTAGCTGGTCTGTCATGTTATAATAGAGACAGTAGATCTAGCTGGTCTGTCATAATATAATAGAGACAGAAGATCTAGCTGGTCTGTCATAATGTAATACAGACAGTAGATCTAGCTGGTCTGTCATAATATAATAGAGACAGTAGATCTAGCTGGTCTGTCATAATGTAATAGAGACAGTAGATCTAGCTGGTCTGTCATATTATAATAGAGACAGTAGGTCTAGCTGGTCTGTCATATTATAATAGATACAGTAGATATAGCTGGTCTGTCATAATAGAATAGAGACAGTAGATCTAGCTGGTCTGACCTAATATAATAGAGACAGTAGATCTAGCTGGTCTGTCATAATATAATAGAGAGTAGATCTAGATGTTCTGTCATATTATAATAGAGACAGTAGATCTAGCTGGTCTGTCATAATATAATAGAGACAGTAGATCTAGCTGGTCTGACATAATATAATAGCGACAGTAGATTTAGCTTCTCTGTCATAATACAATAGAGACAGTAGATCTAGCTGGTTTGTCATAATATAATAGAGACAGTAGGTCTAGCTGGTTTGACATAATATAATAGAGACAGTAGATCTAGCTGGTCTGACATAATATAATAGAGACAGTAGAGCTAGCTGGTCTGTCATAATATAATAGAGAGTAGATCTAGCTGGTCTGTCATAATGTAATAGAGACAGGAGATCTAACTCATCTGATATAATTTAATAGAGACAGTAGATCTAGCTGGTCTGACCTAAATATAATAGAGACAGTAGATTTAGCTGGTCTGTCATAATACAGTAGAGACAGTAGATCTAGCTGGTTTGTCATAATATAATAGAGACAGTAGGTCTAGCTGGTCTGACATAATATAATAGAGACAGTAGATCTAGCTGGTCTGACATAATATAATAGAGACAATAGATCTAGCTGGTCTGACATAATATAATAGAGACAGTAGATCTAGCTGGTCTGACCTAAATCTAATAGAGACAGTAGATTTAGCTGGTCTGTCATAATACAGTAGAGACAGTAGATCTAGCTGGTTTGTCATAATATAATAGAGACAGTAGGTCTAGCTGGTTTGACATAATATAATAGAGACAGTAGATCTAGCTGGTCTGACATAATATAATAGAGACAGTAGATCTAGCTGGTCTGACATAATATAATAGAGACAGTAGATCTAGCTGGTCTGTCATAATATAATAGAGAGTAGATCTAGCTGGTTTGTCATAATATAATAGAGACAGGAGATCTAACTCATCTGATATAATTTAATAGAGACAGTAGATCTAGCTGGTCTGTCATATTATAATAGAGACAGTAGATCTAGCTGGTCTGTCATATTATAATAGAGACAGTAGATATAGCTGGTCTGTCATAATAGAATAGAGACAGTAGATCTAGCTGGTCTGTCATAATATAATAGAGAGTAGATCTAGCTGGTCTGACATATTATAATAGAGACAGTAGATCTAGCTGGTCTGTCATGTTATAATAGAGACAGTAGATCTAGCTGGTCTGTCATAATATAATAGAGACAGAAGATCTAGCTGGTCTGTCATAATGTAATACAGACAGTAGATCTAGCTGGTCTGTCATAATATAATAGAGACAGTAGATCTAGCTGGTCTGTCATAATGTAATAGAGACAGTAGATCTAGCTGGTCTGTCATATTATAATAGAGACAGTAGGTCTAGCTGGTCTGTCATATTATAATAGATACAGTAGATATAGCTGGTCTGTCATAATAGAGTAGAGACAGTAGATCTAGCTGGTCTGACCTAATATAATAGAGACAGTAGATCTAGCTGGTCTGTCATAATATAATAGAGAGTAGATCTAGCTGGTCTGACATAATATAATAGAGACAGTAGATCTAGATGTTCTGTCATATTATAATAGAGACAGTAGATCTAGCTGGTCTGTCATAATATAATAGAGACAGTAGATCTAGCTGGTCTGACATAATATAATAGCGACAGTAGATTTAGCTTCTCTGTCATAATACAATAGAGACAGTAGATCTAGCTGGTTTGTCATAATATAATAGAGACAGTAGATCTATCTGGTCTGTCATAATATAATCGAGACAGTAGATCTAGCTGGTCTGTCATAATATAATATAGACAGTAGAGCTAGCTGGTCTGTCATAATATAATAGAGACAGTAGATCAAGCTGATCTGACATCATTTAATAGAGACAGTAGATATAGCTGGTCTGTCATAATGTAATACAGACAGTAGATCTAGCTGGTCTGTCATAATAGAATAGAGACAGTAGATCTAGCTGGTCTGACATAATATAATAGAGACAGTAGATCTAGCTGGTCTGTCATGATATAATAAAGAGTAGATCTAGCTGGTCTGACATATCATAATAGAGACAGTAGATCTAGCTGGTCTGTCATATTATAATAGAGACAGTAGATCTAGCTGGTCTGTTATAATATAATAGAGACAGTAGATCTAGCTGATATGTCATAATATAACAAAGACAGTAGATCTAGCTGGTCTGTCATAATGTAACAGAGAAGGTAGATCTAGCTGGTCTGTCATGTTAAAATAGAGACAGTAGATCTAGCTGGTCTGTCATAATATAATAGAGACAGTAGATTTAGCTGGTCTGTCATAAGATAATAGAGACAGTAGGTCTAGCTGGTCTGCAATAATATAATAGAGACAGTAGATCTAGATGTTCTGTCATATTATAATAGAGACAGTAGATCTAGCTGGTCTGTCATAATATAATAGAGACAGTAGATCTAGCTTGTCTGTCATAATATAATAGAGACAGTAGATTTAGCTGCTCTGTCATAATACAATAGAGACAGTAGATCTAGCTGGTATGACATAATATAATAGAGACAGTAGATCTAGCTGGTCTGACATAATATAACAGAGACAGTAGATCTAGCTGGTCTGACATAATATAATAGAGAAAGTAGATCTAGCTGGTCTGTCATAATATAATAGAGAGTAGATCTAGCTGGTCTATCATAATATAATAGAGACAGGAGATCTAGCTCATCTGATATAATTTAATAGAGACAGTAGATATAGCTGGTCTGTCATAATGTAGTAGAGACAGTAGATCTAGCTGGTCTGTCATAATATAATAGAGACAGTAGATCTAGCTGGTCTGTCATAATATAATAGAGACAGTAGATTTAGCTGGTCTGTCATAATACAGTAGAGACAGTAGATCTATCTGGTTTGTCATAATATAATAGAGACAGTAGGTCTAGCTGGTCTGTCATAATATAATAGAGAGTAGATCTAGCTGGTCTGACATAATATAATAGAGACAGTAGAGCTAGCTGATCTGACATCATTTAATAGAGACAGTAGAGCTAGCTGGTCTGTCATAATGTAATAGAGACAGTAGATCTAGCTGGTCTGTCATATTATAATAGAGACAGTAGATCTAGCTGGTGTGTCTTATTATAATAGAGACAGTAGATATAGCTGGTCTGTAATAGCATAATAGAGACAGTAGATCTAGCTGGTCTGACATAATATAATAGAGACAGTAGATCTAGCTGGTCTGTCATAATATAATAGAGAGTAGATCTAGCTGGTCTGACATATTATAATAGAGACAGTAGATCTAGCTGGTCTGTCATGTTATAATAGAGACAGTAGATCTAGCTGGTCTGTCATAATATAATAGAGACAGAAGATCTAGCTGGTCTGTCATAATGTAATACAGACAGTAGATCTAGCTGGTCTGTCATAATATAATAGAGACAGTAGATCTAGCTGGTCTGTCATAATGTAATAGAGACAGTAGATCTAGCTGGTCTGTCATATTATAATAGAGACAGTAGGTCTAGCTGGTCTGTCATATTATAATAGATACAGTAGATATAGCTGGTCTGTCATAATAGAATAGAGACAGTAGATCTAGCTGGTCTGACCTAATATAATAGAGACAGTAGATCTAGCTGGTCTGTCATAATATAATAGAGAGTAGATCTAGCTGGTCTGACATAATATAATAGAGACAGTAGATCTAGATGTTCTGTCATATTATAATAGAGACAGTAGATCTAGCTGGTCTGTCATAATATAATAGAGACAGTAGATCTAGCTGGTCTGACATAATATAATAGCGACAGTAGATTTAGCTTCTCTGTCATAATACAATAGAGACAGTAGATCTAGCTGGTTTGTCATAATATAATAGAGACAGTAGGTCTAGCTGGTTTGACATAATATAATAGAGACAGTAGATCTAGCTGGTCTGACATAATATAATAGAGACAGTAGAGCTAGCTGGTCTGTCATAATATAATAGAGAGTAGATCTAGCTGGTCTGTCATAATGTAATAGAGACAGGAGATCTAACTCATCTGATATAATTTAATAGAGACAGTAGATCTAGCTGGTCTGACCTAAATATAATAGAGACAGTAGATTTAGCTGGTCTGTCATAATACAGTAGAGACAGTAGATCTAGCTGGTTTGTCATAATATAATAGAGACAGTAGGTCTAGCTGGTCTGACATAATATAATAGAGACAGTAGATCTAGCTGGTCTGACATAATATAATAGAGACAATAGATCTAGCTGGTCTGACATAATATAATAGAGACAGTAGATCTAGCTGGTCTGACCTAAATCTAATAGAGACAGTAGATTTAGCTGGTCTGTCATAATACAGTAGAGACAGTAGATCTAGCTGGTTTGTCATAATATAATAGAGACAGTAGGTCTAGCTGGTTTGACATAATATAATAGAGACAGTAGATCTAGCTGGTCTGACATAATATAATAGAGACAGTAGATCTAGCTGGTCTGACATAATATAATAGAGACAGTAGATCTAGCTGGTCTGTCATAATATAATAGAGAGTAGATCTAGCTGGTTTGTCATAATATAATAGAGACAGGAGATCTAACTCATCTGATATAATTTAATAGAGACAGTAGATCTAGCTGGTCTGTCATATTATAATAGAGACAGTAGATCTAGCTGGTCTGTCATATTATAATAGAGACAGTAGATATAGCTGGTCTGTCATAATAGAATAGAGACAGTAGATCTAGCTGGTCTGTCATAATATAATAGAGAGTAGATCTAGCTGGTCTGTCATAATATAATATAGACAGTAGAGCTAGCTGGTCTGTCATAATATAATAGAGACAGTAGATCTAGCTGATCTGACATCATTTAATAGAGACAGTAGATCTATCTGGTCTGTCATAATATAATCGAGACAGTAGATCTAGCTGGTCTGTCATAATATAATCGAGACAGTAGATATAGCTGTTCTGTCATAATATAATAGAGACAGTAGATCTAGCTGGTCTGTCATATTACAATAGAGAGGATAGAGCCAGCTGGTCTGTCATAATATAATAGAGACATTAGATCGAGCTGGTCTGTCATAATATAATAGGGACAGTAGATCTAGCTGGTCTGTCATAATATAATAGAGGCAGTAGACCTAGCTGGTCTGTCATAATATAATAGAGACAGTAGATCTAGCTGGTCTGACATAATATAATAGAGACAGTAGATCTAGCTGGTCTGACATAATATAATAGAGACAGTAGATCTAGCTTGTCTGTCTTAATAATATAGAGACAGTAGAGCTAGCTGGTCTATCATATTACAATAGAGAGGGTAGAGCCAGCTGGTCTGTCATAATATAATAGAGACAGTAGATCTAGCTGGTCTGTCATAATATAATAGAGTCAGTAGACATAGCTGGTCTGTCTTAATATAATAGAGACAGTAGATCTTGCTGGTCTGTCATAATCTAATAGCGACAGTAGATCTATCTTGTCTGTCATAATATAATAGAGACAGTAGATCTATCTGGTCTGTCATAATATAATCGAGACAGTAGATCTAGCTGGTCTGTCATAATATAATATAGACAGTAGAGCTAGCTGGTCTGTCATAAAATAATAGAGACAGTAGATCAAGCTGATCTGACATCATTTAATAGAGACAGTAGATATAGCTGGTCTGTCATAATGTAATACAGACAGTAGATCTAGCTGGTCTGTCATAATAGAATAGAGACAGTAGATCTAGCTGGTCTGACATAATATAATAGAGACAGTAGATCTAGCTGGTCTGTCATGATATAATAAAGAGTAGATCTAGCTGGTCTGACATATCATAATAGAGACAGTAGATCTAGCTGGTCTGTCATATTATAATAGAGACAGTAGATCTAGCTGGTCTGTCATGTTAAAATAGAGACAGTAGATCTAGCTGGTCTGTCATAATATAATAGAGACAGTAGATTTAGCTGGTCTGTCATAAGATAATAGAGACAGTAGGTCTAGCTGGTCTGCCATAATATAATAGAGACAGTAGATCTAGATGTTCTGTCAAATTATAATAGAGACAGTAGATCTAGCTGGTCTGTCATAATATAATAGAGACAGTAGATCTAGCTTGTCTGTCATAATATAATAGAGACAGTAGATTTAGCTGCTCTGTCATAATACAATAGAGACAGTAGATCTAGCTGGTATGACATAATATAATAGAGACAGTATATCTAGCTGGTCTGACATAATATAATAGAGAAAGTAGATCTAGCTGGTCTGTCATAATATAATAGAGAGTAGATCTAGCTGGTCTATCATAATATAATAGAGACAGGAGATCTAGCTCATCTGATATAATTTAATAGAGACAGTAGATATAGCTGGTCTGTCATAATGTAGTAGAGACAGTAGATCTAGCTGGTCTGTCATAATATAATAGAGACAGTAGATCTAGCTGGTCTGTCATAATATAATAGAGACAGTAGATTTAGCTGGTCTGTCATAATACAGTAGAGACAGTAGATCTATCTGGTTTGTCATAATATAATAGAGACAGTAGGTCTAGCTGGTCTGTCATAATATAATAGAGAGTAGATCTAGCTGGTCTGACATAATATAATAGAGACAGTAGAGCTAGCTGATCTGACATCATTTAATAGAGACAGTAGAGCTAGCTGGTCTGTCATAATGTAATAGAGACAGTAGATCTAGCTGGTCTGTCATATTATAATAGAGACAGTAGATCTAGCTGGTGTGTCTTATTATAATAGAGACAGTAGATATAGCTGGTCTGTAATAGCATAATAGAGACAGTAGATCTAGCTGGTCTGACATAATATAATAGAGACAGTAGATCTAGCTGGTCTGTCATAATATAATAGAGAGTAGATCTAGCTGGTCTGACATATTATAATAGAGACAGTAGATCTAGCTGGTCTGTCATGTTATGATAGAGACAGTAGATCTAGCTGGTCTGTCATAATATAATAGAGACAGAAGATCTAGCTGGTCTGTCATAATGTAATACAGACAGTAGATCTAGCTGGTCTGTCATAATATAATAGAGACAGTAGATCTAGCTGGTCTGTCATAATGTAATAGAGACAGTAGATCTAGCTGGTCTGTCATATTATAATAGAGACAGTAGGTCTAGCTGGTCTGTCATATTATAATAGATACAGTAGATATAGCTGGTCTGTCATAATAGAATAGAGACAGTAGATCTAGCTGGTCTGACCTAATATAATAGAGACAGTAGATCTAGCTGGTCTGTCATAATATAATAGAGAGTAGATCTAGCTGGTCTGACATAATATAATAGAGACAGTAGATCTAGATGTTCTGTCATATTATAATAGAGACAGTAGATCTAGCTGGTCTGTCATAATATAATAGAGACAGTAGATCTAGCTGGTCTGACATAATATAATAGCGACAGTAGATTTAGCTTCTCTGTCATAATACAATAGAGACAGTAGATCTAGCTGGTTTGTCATAATATAATAGAGACAGTAGGTCTAGCTGGTTTGACATAATATAATAGAGACAGTAGATCTAGCTGGTCTGACATAATATAATAGAGACAGTAGAGCTAGCTGGTCTGTCATAATATAATAGAGAGTAGATCTAGCTGGTCTGTCATAATGTAATAGAGACAGGAGATCTAACTCATCTGATATAATTTAATAGAGACAGTAGATCTAGCTGGTCTGACCTAAATATAATAGAGACAGTAGATTTAGCTGGTCTGTCATAATACAGTAGAGACAGTAGATCTAGCTGGTTTGTCAGAATATAATAGAGACAGTAGGTCTAGCTGGTCTGACATAATATAATAGAGACAGTAGATCTAGCTGGTCTGACATAATATAATAGAGACAATAGATCTAGCTGGTCTGACATAATATAATAGAGACAGTAGATCTAGCTGGTCTGACCTAAATCTAATAGAGACAGTAGATTTAGCTGGTCTGTCATAATACAGTAGAGACAGTAGATCTAGCTGGTTTGTCATAATATAATAGAGACAGTAGGTCTAGCTGGCTTGACATAATATAATAGAGACAGTAGATCTAGCTGGTCTGACATAATATAATAGAGACAGTAGATCTAGCTGGTCTGACATAATATAATAGAGACAGTAGATCTAGCTGGTCTGTCATAATATAATAGAGAGTAGATCTAGCTGGTTTGTCATAATATAATAGAGACAGGAGATCTAACTCATCTGATATAATTTAATAGAGACAGTAGATATAGCTGGTCTGTCATAATGTAGTAGAGACAGTAGATCTAGCTGGTCTGTCATATTATAATAGAGACAGTAGATCTAGCTGGTCTGTCATATTATAATAGAGACAGTAGATATAGCTGGTCTGTCATAATAGAATAGAGACAGCAGATCTAGCTGGTCTGACCTAATATAATAGAGACAGTAGATCTAGCTGGTCTGTCATAATATAATAGAGAGTAGATCTAGCTGGTCTGACATAATATAATAGAGACAGTAGATCTAGATGTTCTGTCATATTATAATAGAGACAGTAGATCTAGCTGGTCTGTCATAATATAATAGAGACAGTAGGTCTAGCTGGTCTGTCATAATATAATAGAGACAGTAGATTTAGCTTCTCTGTCATAATACAATAGAGACAGTAGATCTAGCTGGTTTGTCATAATATAATAGAGACAGTAGGTCTAGCTGGTTTGACATAATATAATAGAGACAGTAGATCTAGCTGGTCTGACATAATATAATAGAGACAGTAGATCTAGCTGGTCTGACATAATATAATAGAGACAGTAGATCTAGCTGGTCTGTCATAATATAATAGAGAGTAGATCTAGCTGGTCTGTCATAATGTAATAGAGACAGGAGATCTAACTCATCTGATATAATTGAATAGAGACAGTAGATATAGCTGGTCTGTCATAATGTAGTAGAGACAGTAGATCTAGCTGGTCTGTCATAATATAATAGAGACAGTAGATCTAGCTGGTCTGACCTAAATCTAATAGAGACAGTAGATTTAGCTGGTCTGTCATAATACAGTAGAGACAGTAGATCTAGCTGGTTTGTCATAATATAATAGAGACAGTAGGTCTAGCTGGTCTGACATAATATAATAGAGACAGTAGATCTAGCTGGTCTGACATAATATAATAGAGACAGTAGATCTAGCTGGTCTGACATAATATAATAGAGACAGTAGATCTAGCTGGTCTGACCTAAATATAATAGAGACAGTAGATTTAGCTGGTCTGTCATAATACAGTAGAGACAGTAGATCTAGCTGGTTTGTCATAATATAATAGAGACAGTAGGTCTAGCTGGTTTGACATAATATAATAGAGACAGTAGATCTAGCTGGTCTGACATAATATAATAGAGACAGTAGATCTAGCTGGTCTGACATAATATAATAGAGACAGTAGATCTAGCTGGTCTGTCATAATATAATAGAGACAGGAGATCTAACTCATCTGATATAATTTAATAGAGACAGTAGATATAGCTGGTCTGTCATAATGTAGTAGAGACAGTAGATCTAGCTGGTCTGTCATATTATAATAGAGACAGTAGATCTAGCTGGTCTGTCATATTATAATAGAGACAGTAGATATAGCTGGTCTGTCATAATAGAATAGAGACAGCAGATCTAGCTGGTCTGACCTAATATAATAGAGACAGTAGATCTAGCTGGTCTGTCATAATATAATAGAGAGTAGATCTAGCTGGTCTGACATAATATAATAGAGACAGTAGATCTAGATGTTCTGTCATATTATAATAGAGACAGTAGATCTAGCTGGTCTGTCATAATATAATAGAGACAGTAGGTCTAGCTGGTCTGTCATAATATAATAGAGACAGTAGATTTAGCTTCTCTGTCATAATACAATAGAGACAGTAGATCTAGCTGGTTTGTCATAATATAATAGAGACAGTAGGTCTAGCTGGTTTGACATAATATAATAGAGACAGTAGATCTAGCTGGTCTGACATAATATAATAGAGACAGTAGATCTAGCTGGTCTGACATAATATAATAGAGACAGTAGATCTAGCTGGTCTGTCATAATATAATAGAGAGTAGATCTAGCTGGTCTGTCATAATGTAATAGAGACAGGAGATCTAACTCATCTGATATAATTTAATAGAGACAGTAGATATAGCTGGTCTGTCATAATGTAGTAGAGACAGTAGATCTAGCTGGTCTGTCATAATATAATAGAGACAGTAGATCTAGCTGGTCTGACCTAAATCTAATAGAGACAGTAGATTTAGCTGGTCTGTCATAATACAGTAGAGACAGTAGATCTAGCTGGTTTGTCATAATATAATAGAGACAGTAGGTCTAGCTGGTCTGACATAATATAATAGAGACAGTAGATCTAGCTGGTCTGACATAATATAATAGAGACAGTAGATCTAGCTGGTCTGACATAATATAATAGAGACAGTAGATCTAGCTGGTCTGACCTAAATATAATAGAGACAGTAGATTTAGCTGGTCTGTCATAATACAGTAGAGACAGTAGATCTAGCTGGTTTGTCATAATATAATAGAGACAGTAGGTCTAGCTGGTTTGACATAATATAATAGAGACAGTAGATCTAGCTGGTCTGACATAATATAATAGAGACAGTAGATCTAGCTGGTCTGACATAATATAATAGAGACAGTAGATCTAGCTGGTCTGTCATAATATAATAGAGACAGTAGATCTAGCTGGTCTGTCATAATATAATAGAGACAGGAGATCTAACTCATCTGATATAATTTAATAGAGACAGTAGATATAGCTGGTCTGTCATAATGTAGTAGAGACAGTAGATCTAGCTGGTCTGTCATATTATAATAGAGACAGTAGATCTAGCTGGTCTGTCATATTATAATAGAGACAGTAGATATAGCTGGTCTGTCATAATAGAATAGAGACAGCAGATCTAGCTGGTCTGACCTAATATAATAGAGACAGTAGATCTAGCTGGTCTGTCATAATATAATAGAGAGTAGATCTAGCTGGTCTGACATAATATAATAGAGACAGTAGATCTAGATGTTCTGTCATATTATAATAGAGACAGTAGATCTAGCTGGTCTGTCATAATATAATAGAGACAGTAGGTCTAGCTGGTCTGTCATAATATAATAGAGACAGTAGATTTAGCTTCTCTGTCATAATACAATAGAGACAGTAGATCTAGCTGGTTTGTCATAATATAATAGAGACAGTAGGTCTAGCTGGTTTGACATAATATAATAGAGACAGTAGATCTAGCTGGTCTGACATAATATAATAGAGACAGTAGATCTAGCTGGTCTGACATAATATAATAGAGACAGTAGATCTAGCTGGTCTGTCATAATATAATAGAGAGTAGATCTAGCTGGTCTGTCATAATGTAATAGAGACAGGAAATCTAACTCATCTGATATAATTTAATAGAGACAGTAGATATAGCTGGTCTGTCATAATGTAGTAGAGACAGTAGATCTAGCTGGTCTGTCATAATATAATAGAGACAGTAGATCTAGCTGGTCTGACCTAAATCTAATAGAGACAGTAGATTTAGCTGGTCTGTCATAATACAGTAGAGACAGTAGATCTAGCTGGTTTGTCATAATATAATAGAGACAGTAGGTCTAGCTGGTCTGACATAATATAATAGAGACAGTAGATCTAGCTGGTCTGACATAATATAATAGAGACAGTAGATCTAGCTGGTCTGACATAATATAATAGAGACAGTAGATCTAGCTGGTCTGACCTAAATATAATAGAGACAGTAGATTTAGCTGGTCTGTCATAATACAGTAGAGACAGTAGATCTAGCTGGTTTGTCATAATATAATAGAGACAGTAGGTCTAGCTGGTTTGACATAATATAATAGAGACAGTAGATCTAGCTGGTCTGACATAATATAATAGAGACAGTAGATCTAGCTGGTCTGACATAATATAATAGAGACAGTAGACCTAGCTGGTCTGTCATAATATAATAGAGAGTAGATCTAGCTGGTTTGTCATAATATAATAGAGACAGGAGATCTAACTCATCTGATATAATTTAATAGAGACAGTAGATATAGCTGGTCTGTCATAATGTAGTAGAGACAGTAGATCTAGCTGGTCTGTCATATTATAATAGAGACAGTAGATCTAGCTGGTCTGTCATATTATAATAGAGACAGTAGATATAGCTGGTCTGTCATAATAGAATAGAGACAGCAGATCTAGCTGGTCTGACCTAATATAATAGAGACAGTAGATCTAGCTGGTCTGTCATAATATAATAGAGAGTAGATCTAGCTGGTCTGACATAATATAATAGAGACAGTAGATCTAGATGTTCTGTCATATTATAATAGAGACAGTAGATCTAGCTGGTCTGTCATAATATAATAGAGACAGTAGGTCTAGCTGGTCTGTCATAATATAATAGAGACAGTAGATTTAGCTTCTCTGTCATAATACAATAGAGACAGTAGATCTAGCTGGTTTGTCATAATATAATAGAGACAGTAGGTCTAGCTGGTTTGACATAATATAATAGAGACAGTAGATCTAGCTGGTCTGACATAATATAATAGAGACAGTAGATCTAGCTGGTCTGACATAATATAATAGAGACAGTAGATCTAGCTGGTCTGTCATAATATAATAGAGAGTAGATCTAGCTGGTCTGTCATAATGTAATAGAGACAGGAGATCTAACTCATCTGATATAATTGAATAGAGACAGTAGATATAGCTGGTCTGTCATAATGTAGTAGAGACAGTAGATCTAGCTGGTCTGTCATAATATAATAGAGACAGTAGATCTAGCTGGTCTGACCTAAATCTAATAGAGACAGTAGATTTAGCTGGTCTGTCATAATACAGTAGAGACAGTAGATCTAGCTGGTTTGTCATAATATAATAGAGACAGTAGGTCTAGCTGGTCTGACATAATATAATAGAGACAGTAGATCTAGCTGGTCTGACATAATATAATAGAGACAGTAGATCTAGCTGGTCTGACATAATATAATAGAGACAGTAGATCTAGCTGGTCTGACCTAAATATAATAGAGACAGTAGATTTAGCTGGTCTGTCATAATACAGTAGATACAGTAGATCTAGCTGGTTTGTCATAATATAATAGAGACAGTAGGTCTAGCTGGTTTGACATAATATAATAGAGACAGTAGATCTAGCTGGTCTGACATAATATAATAGAGACAGTATATCTAGCTGGTCTGACATAATATAATAGAGACAGTAGATCTAGCTGGTCTGTCATAATATAATAGAGAGTAGATCTAGCTGGTTTGTCATAATATAATAGAGACAGGAGATCTAACTCATCTGATATAATTTAATAGAGACAGTAGATCTAGCTGGTCTGTCATAATAGAATAGAGACAGTAGATCTAGCTGGTCTGTCATAATAGAATAGAGACAGTAGATCTAGCTGGTCTGTCATAATAGAATAGAGACAGTAGATCTAGCTGGTCTGTCATAATAGAATAGAGACAGTAGATCTAGCTGGTCTGTCATAATAGAATAGAGACAGTAGATCTAGCTGGTCTGTCATAATAGAATAGAGACAGTAGATCTAGCTGGTCTGTCATAATATAATAGAGAGTAGATCTAGCTGGTCTGTCATAATATAATATAGACAGTAGAGCTAGCTGGTCTGTCATAATATAATAGAGACAGTAGATCTAGCTGATCTGACATCATTTAATAGAGACAGTAGATCTATCTGGTCTGTCATAATATAATCGAGACAGTAGATCTAGCTGGTCTGTCATAATATAATCGAGACAGTAGATATAGCTGTTCTGTCATAATATAATAGAGACAGTAGATCTAGCTGGTCTGTCATATTACAATAGAGAGGATAGAGCCAGCTGGTCTGTCATAATATAATAGAGACATTAGATCGAGCTGGTCTGTCATAATATAATAGGGACAGTAGATCTAGCTGGTCTGTCATAATATAATAGAGGCAGTAGACCTAGCTGGTCTGTCATAATATAATAGAGACAGTAGATCTAGCTGGTCTGACATAATATAATAGAGACAGTAGATCTAGCTGGTCTGACATAATATAATAGAGACAGTAGATCTAGCTTGTCTGTCTTAATAATATAGAGACAGTAGAGCTAGCTGGTCTATCATATTACAATAGAGAGGGTAGAGCCAGCTGGTCTGTCATAATATAATAGAGACAGTAGATCTAGCTGGTCTGTCATAATATAATAGAGTCAGTAGACATAGCTGGTCTGTCTTAATATAATAGAGACAGTAGATCTTGCTGGTCTGTCATAATCTAATAGCGACAGTAGATCTATCTTGTCTGTCATAATATAATAGAGACAGTAGATCTATCTGGTCTGTCATAATATAATCGAGACAGTAGATCTAGCTGGTCTGTCATAATATAATATAGACAGTAGAGCTAGCTGGTCTGTCATAAAATAATAGAGACAGTAGATCAAGCTGATCTGACATCATTTAATAGAGACAGTAGATATAGCTGGTCTGTCATAATGTAATACAGACAGTAGATCTAGCTGGTCTGTCATAATAGAATAGAGACAGTAGATCTAGCTGGTCTGACATAATATAATAGAGACAGTAGATCTAGCTGGTCTGTCATGATATAATAAAGAGTAGATCTAGCTGGTCTGACATATCATAATAGAGACAGTAGATCTAGCTGGTCTGTCATATTATAATAGAGACAGTAGATCTAGCTGGTCTGTCATGTTAAAATAGAGACAGTAGATCTAGCTGGTCTGTCATAATATAATAGAGACAGTAGATTTAGCTGGTCTGTCATAAGATAATAGAGACAGTAGGTCTAGCTGGTCTGCCATAATATAATAGAGACAGTAGATCTAGATGTTCTGTCAAATTATAATAGAGACAGTAGATCTAGCTGGTCTGTCATAATATAATAGAGACAGTAGATCTAGCTTGTCTGTCATAATATAATAGAGACAGTAGATTTAGCTGCTCTGTCATAATACAATAGAGACAGTAGATCTAGCTGGTATGACATAATATAATAGAGACAGTAGATCTAGCTGGTCTGACATAATATAACAGAGACAGTAGATCTAGCTGGTCTGACATAATATAATAGAGAAAGTAGATCTAGCTGGTCTGTCATAATATAATAGAGAGTAGATCTAGCTGGTCTATCATAATATAATAGAGACAGGAGATCTAGCTCATCTGATATAATTTAATAGAGACAGTAGATATAGCTGGTCTGTCATAATGTAGTAGAGACAGTAGATCTAGCTGGTCTGTCATAATATAATAGAGACAGTAGATCTAGCTGGTCTGTCATAATATAATAGAGACAGTAGATTTAGCTGGTCTGTCATAATACAGTAGAGACAGTAGATCTATCTGGTTTGTCATAATATAATAGAGACAGTAGGTCTAGCTGGTCTGTCATAATATAATAGAGAGTAGATCTAGCTGGTCTGACATAATATAATAGAGACAGTAGAGCTAGCTGATCTGACATCATTTAATAGAGACAGTAGAGCTAGCTGGTCTGTCATAATGTAATAGAGACAGTAGATCTAGCTGGTCTGTCATATTATAATAGAGACAGTAGATCTAGCTGGTGTGTCTTATTATAATAGAGACAGTAGATATAGCTGGTCTGTAATAGCATAATAGAGACAGTAGATCTAGCTGGTCTGACATAATATAATAGAGACAGTAGATCTAGCTGGTCTGTCATAATATAATAGAGAGTAGATCTAGCTGGTCTGACATATTATAATAGAGACAGTAGATCTAGCTGGTCTGTCATGTTATGATAGAGACAGTAGATCTAGCTGGTCTGTCATAATATAATAGAGACAGAAGATCTAGCTGGTCTGTCATAATGTAATACAGACAGTAGATCTAGCTGGTCTGTCATAATATAATAGAGACAGTAGATCTAGCTGGTCTGTCATAATGTAATAGAGACAGTAGATCTAGCTGGTCTGTCATATTATAATAGAGACAGTAGGTCTAGCTGGTCTGTCATATTATAATAGATACAGTAGATATAGCTGGTCTGTCATAATAGAATAGAGACAGTAGATCTAGCTGGTCTGACCTAATATAATAGAGACAGTAGATCTAGCTGGTCTGTCATAATATAATAGAGAGTAGATCTAGCTGGTCTGACATAATATAATAGAGACAGTAGATCTAGATGTTCTGTCATATTATAATAGAGACAGTAGATCTAGCTGGTCTGTCATAATATAATAGAGACAGTAGATCTAGCTGGTCTGACATAATATAATAGCGACAGTAGATTTAGCTTCTCTGTCATAATACAATAGAGACAGTAGATCTAGCTGGTTTGTCATAATATAATAGAGACAGTAGGTCTAGCTGGTTTGACATAATATAATAGAGACAGTAGATCTAGCTGGTCTGACATAATATAATAGAGACAGTAGAGCTAGCTGGTCTGTCATAATATAATAGAGAGTAGATCTAGCTGGTCTGTCATAATGTAATAGAGACAGGAGATCTAACTCATCTGATATAATTTAATAGAGACAGTAGATCTAGCTGGTCTGACCTAAATATAATAGAGACAGTAGATTTAGCTGGTCTGTCATAATACAGTAGAGACAGTAGATCTAGCTGGTTTGTCAGAATATAATAGAGACAGTAGGTCTAGCTGGTCTGACATAATATAATAGAGACAGTAGATCTAGCTGGTCTGACATAATATAATAGAGACAATAGATCTAGCTGGTCTGACATAATATAATAGAGACAGTAGATCTAGCTGGTCTGACCTAAATCTAATAGAGACAGTAGATTTAGCTGGTCTGTCATAATACAGTAGAGACAGTAGATCTAGCTGGTTTGTCATAATATAATAGAGACAGTAGGTCTAGCTGGCTTGACATAATATAATAGAGACAGTAGATCTAGCTGGTCTGACATAATATAATAGAGACAGTAGATCTAGCTGGTCTGACATAATATAATAGAGACAGTAGATCTAGCTGGTCTGTCATAATATAATAGAGAGTAGATCTAGCTGGTTTGTCATAATATAATAGAGACAGGAGATCTAACTCATCTGATATAATTTAATAGAGACAGTAGATATAGCTGGTCTGTCATAATGTAGTAGAGACAGTAGATCTAGCTGGTCTGTCATATTATAATAGAGACAGTAGATCTAGCTGGTCTGTCATATTATAATAGAGACAGTAGATATAGCTGGTCTGTCATAATAGAATAGAGACAGCAGATCTAGCTGGTCTGACCTAATATAATAGAGACAGTAGATCTAGCTGGTCTGTCATAATATAATAGAGAGTAGATCTAGCTGGTCTGACATAATATAATAGAGACAGTAGATCTAGATGTTCTGTCATATTATAATAGAGACAGTAGATCTAGCTGGTCTGTCATAATATAATAGAGACAGTAGGTCTAGCTGGTCTGTCATAATATAATAGAGACAGTAGATTTAGCTTCTCTGTCATAATACAATAGAGACAGTAGATCTAGCTGGTTTGTCATAATATAATAGAGACAGTAGGTCTAGCTGGTTTGACATAATATAATAGAGACAGTAGATCTAGCTGGTCTGACATAATATAATAGAGACAGTAGATCTAGCTGGTCTGACATAATATAATAGAGACAGTAGATCTAGCTGGTCTGTCATAATATAATAGAGAGTAGATCTAGCTGGTCTGTCATAATGTAATAGAGACAGGAGATCTAACTCATCTGATATAATTGAATAGAGACAGTAGATATAGCTGGTCTGTCATAATGTAGTAGAGACAGTAGATCTAGCTGGTCTGTCATAATATAATAGAGACAGTAGATCTAGCTGGTCTGACCTAAATCTAATAGAGACAGTAGATTTAGCTGGTCTGTCATAATACAGTAGAGACAGTAGATCTAGCTGGTTTGTCATAATATAATAGAGACAGTAGGTCTAGCTGGTCTGACATAATATAATAGAGACAGTAGATCTAGCTGGTCTGACATAATATAATAGAGACAGTAGATCTAGCTGGTCTGACATAATATAATAGAGACAGTAGATCTAGCTGGTCTGACCTAAATATAATAGAGACAGTAGATTTAGCTGGTCTGTCATAATACAGTAGAGACAGTAGATCTAGCTGGTTTGTCATAATATAATAGAGACAGTAGGTCTAGCTGGTTTGACATAATATAATAGAGACAGTAGATCTAGCTGGTCTGACATAATATAATAGAGACAGTAGATCTAGCTGGTCTGACATAATATAATAGAGACAGTAGATCTAGCTGGTCTGTCATAATATAATAGAGACAGGAGATCTAACTCATCTGATATAATTTAATAGAGACAGTAGATATAGCTGGTCTGTCATAATGTAGTAGAGACAGTAGATCTAGCTGGTCTGTCATATTATAATAGAGACAGTAGATCTAGCTGGTCTGTCATATTATAATAGAGACAGTAGATATAGCTGGTCTGTCATAATAGAATAGAGACAGCAGATCTAGCTGGTCTGACCTAATATAATAGAGACAGTAGATCTAGCTGGTCTGTCATAATATAATAGAGAGTAGATCTAGCTGGTCTGACATAATATAATAGAGACAGTAGATCTAGATGTTCTGTCATATTATAATAGAGACAGTAGATCTAGCTGGTCTGTCATAATATAATAGAGACAGTAGGTCTAGCTGGTCTGTCATAATATAATAGAGACAGTAGATTTAGCTTCTCTGTCATAATACAATAGAGACAGTAGATCTAGCTGGTTTGTCATAATATAATAGAGACAGTAGGTCTAGCTGGTTTGACATAATATAATAGAGACAGTAGATCTAGCTGGTCTGACATAATATAATAGAGACAGTAGATCTAGCTGGTCTGACATAATATAATAGAGACAGTAGATCTAGCTGGTCTGTCATAATATAATAGAGAGTAGATCTAGCTGGTCTGTCATAATGTAATAGAGACAGGAGATCTAACTCATCTGATATAATTTAATAGAGACAGTAGATATAGCTGGTCTGTCATAATGTAGTAGAGACAGTAGATCTAGCTGGTCTGTCATAATATAATAGAGACAGTAGATCTAGCTGGTCTGACCTAAATCTAATAGAGACAGTAGATTTAGCTGGTCTGTCATAATACAGTAGAGACAGTAGATCTAGCTGGTTTGTCATAATATAATAGAGACAGTAGGTCTAGCTGGTCTGACATAATATAATAGAGACAGTAGATCTAGCTGGTCTGACATAATATAATAGAGACAGTAGATCTAGCTGGTCTGACATAATATAATAGAGACAGTAGATCTAGCTGGTCTGACCTAAATATAATAGAGACAGTAGATTTAGCTGGTCTGTCATAATACAGTAGAGACAGTAGATCTAGCTGGTTTGTCATAATATAATAGAGACAGTAGGTCTAGCTGGTTTGACATAATATAATAGAGACAGTAGATCTAGCTGGTCTGACATAATATAATAGAGACAGTAGATCTAGCTGGTCTGACATAATATAATAGAGACAGTAGATCTAGCTGGTCTGTCATAATATAATAGAGAGTAGATCTAGCTGGTTTGTCATAATATAATAGAGACAGGAGATCTAACTCATCTGATATAATTTAATAGAGACAGTAGATATAGCTGGTCTGTCATAATGTAGTAGAGACAGTAGATCTAGCTGGTCTGTCATATTATAATAGAGACAGTAGATCTAGCTGGTCTGTCATATTATAATAGAGACAGTAGATATAGCTGGTCTGTCATAATAGAATAGAGACAGCAGATCTAGCTGGTCTGACCTAATATAATAGAGACAGTAGATCTAGCTGGTCTGTCATAATATAATAGAGAGTAGATCTAGCTGGTCTGACATAATATAATAGAGACAGTAGATCTAGATGTTCTGTCATATTATAATAGAGACAGTAGATCTAGCTGGTCTGTCATAATATAATAGAGACAGTAGGTCTAGCTGGTCTGTCATAATATAATAGAGACAGTAGATTTAGCTTCTCTGTCATAATACAATAGAGACAGTAGATCTAGCTGGTTTGTCATAATATAATAGAGACAGTAGGTCTAGCTGGTTTGACATAATATAATAGAGACAGTAGATCTAGCTGGTCTGACATAATATAATAGAGACAGTAGATCTAGCTGGTCTGACATAATATAATAGAGACAGTAGATCTAGCTGGTCTGTCATAATATAATAGAGAGTAGATCTAGCTGGTCTGTCATAATGTAATAGAGACAGGAGATCTAACTCATCTGATATAATTGAATAGAGACAGTAGATATAGCTGGTCTGTCATAATGTAGTAGAGACAGTAGATCTAGCTGGTCTGTCATAATATAATAGAGACAGTAGATCTAGCTGGTCTGACCTAAATCTAATAGAGACAGTAGATTTAGCTGGTCTGTCATAATACAGTAGAGACAGTAGATCTAGCTGGTTTGTCATAATATAATAGAGACAGTAGGTCTAGCTGGTCTGACATAATATAATAGAGACAGTAGATCTAGCTGGTCTGACATAATATAATAGAGACAGTAGATCTAGCTGGTCTGACATAATATAATAGAGACAGTAGATCTAGCTGGTCTGACCTAAATATAATAGAGACAGTAGATTTAGCTGGTCTGTCATAATACAGTAGATACAGTAGATCTAGCTGGTTTGTCATAATATAATAGAGACAGTAGGTCTAGCTGGTTTGACATAATATAATAGAGACAGTAGATCTAGCTGGTCTGACATAATATAATAGAGACAGTATATCTAGCTGGTCTGACATAATATAATAGAGACAGTAGATCTAGCTGGTCTGTCATAATATAATAGAGAGTAGATCTAGCTGGTTTGTCATAATATAATAGAGACAGGAGATCTAACTCATCTGATATAATTTAATAGAGACAGTAGATATAGCTGGTCTGTCATAATGTAGTAGAGACAGTAGATCTAGCTGGTCTGACATAATATAATAGCGACAGTAGATTTAGCTTCTCTGTCATAATACAATAGAGACAGTAGATCTAGCTGGTTTGTCATAATATAATAGAGACAGTAGGTCTAGCTGGTTTGACATAATATAATAGAGACAGTAGATCTAGCTGGTCTGACATAATATAATAGAGACAGTAGAGCTAGCTGGTCTGTCATAATATAATAGAGAGTAGATCTAGCTGGTCTGTCATAATGTAATAGAGACAGGAGATCTAACTCATCTGATATAATTTAATAGAGACAGTAGATATAGCTGGTCTGTCATAATGTAGTAGAGACAGTAGATCTACCTGGTCTGTCATAATATAATAGAGACAGTAGATCTAGCTGGTCTGACCTAAATATAATAGAGACAGTAGATTTAGCTGGTCTGTCATAATACAGTAGAGACAGTAGATCTAGCTGGTTTGTCATAATATAATAGAGACAGTAGGTCTAGCTGGTCTGACATAATATAATAGAGACAGTAGATCTAGCTGGTCTGACATAATATAATAGAGACAATAGATCTAGCTGGTCTGACATAATATAATAGAGACAGTAGATCTAGCTGGTCTGACCTAAATCTAATAGAGACAGTAGATTTAGCTGGTCTGTCATAATACAGTAGAGACAGTAGATCTAGCTGGTTTGTCATAATATAATAGAGACAGTAGGTCTAGCTGGTTTGACATAATATAATAGAGACAGTAGATCTAGCTGGTCTGACATAATATAATAGAGACAGTAGATCTAGCTGGTCTGACATAATATAATAGAGACAGTAGATCTAGCTGGTCTGTCATAATATAATAGAGAGTAGATCTAGCTGGTTTGTCATAATATAATAGAGACAGTAGATCTAGCTGGTCTGTCATAATGTAATAGAGACAGTAGATCTAGCTGCTCTGTCATATTATAATAGAGACAGTAGGTCTAGCTGGTCTGTCATATTATAATAGATACAGTAGATATAGCTGGTCTGTCATAATAGAATAGAGACAGTAGATCTAGCTGGTCTGACCTAATATAATAGAGACAGTAGATCTAGCTGGTCTGTCATAATATAATAGAGAGTAGATCTAGCTGGTCTGACATAATATAATAGAGACAGTAGATCTAGATGTTATGTCATATTATAATAGAGACAGTAGATCTAGCTGGTCTGTCATAATATAATAGAGACAGTAGATCTAGCTGGTCTGACATAATATAATAGCGACAGTAGATTTAGCTTCTCTGTCATAATACAATAGAGACAGTAGATCTAGCTGGTTTGTCATAATATAATAGAGACAGTAGGTCTAGCTGGTTTGACATAATATAATAGAGACAGTAGATCTAGCTGGTCTGACATAATATAATAGAGACAGTAGAGCTAGCTGGTCTGTCATAATATAATAGAGAGTAGATCTAGCTGGTCTGTCATAATGTAATAGAGACAGGAGATCTAACTCATCTGATATAATTTAATAGAGACAGTAGATCTAGCTGGTCTGACCTAAATATAATAGAGACAGTAGATTTAGCTGGTCTGTCATAATACAGTAGAGACAGTAGATCTAGCTGGTTTGTCATAATATAATAGAGACAGTAGGTCTAGCTGGTCTGACATAATATAATAGAGACAGTAGATCTAGCTGGTCTGACATAATATAATAGAGACAATAGATCTAGCTGGTCTGACATAATATAATAGAGACAGTAGATCTAGCTGGTCTGACCTAAATCTAATAGAGACAGTAGATTTAGCTGGTCTGTCATAATACAGTAGAGACAGTAGATCTAGCTGGTTTGTCATAATATAATAGAGACAGTAGGTCTAGCTGGTTTGACATAATATAATAGAGACAGTAGATCTAGCTGGTCTGACATAATATAATAGAGACAGTAGATCTAGCTGGTCTGACATAATATAATAGAGACAGTAGATCTAGCTGGTCTGTCATAATATAATAGAGAGTAGATCTAGCTGGTTTGTCATAATATAATAGAGACAGGAGATCTAACTCATCTGATATAATTTAATAGAGACAGTAGATATAGCTGGTCTGTCATAATGTAGTAGAGACAGTAGATCTAGCTGGTCTGTCATATTATAATAGAGACAGTAGATCTAGCTGGTCTGTCATATTATAATAGAGACAGTAGATATAGCTGGTCTGTCATAATAGAATAGAGACAGCAGATCTAGCTGGTCTGACCTAATATAATAGAGACAGTAGATCTAGCTGGTCTGTCATAATATAATAGAGAGTAGATCTAGCTGGTCTGACATAATATAATAGAGACAGTAGATCTAGATGTTCTGTCATATTATAATAGAGACAGTAGATCTAGCTGGTCTGTCATAATATAATAGAGACAGTAGGTCTAGCTGGTCTGTCATAATATAATAGAGACAGTAGATTTAGCTTCTCTGTCATAATACAATAGAGACAGTAGATCTAGCTGGTTTGTCATAATATAATAGAGACAGTAGGTCTAGCTGGTTTGTCATAATATAATAGAGACAGTAGATCTAGCTGGTCTGACATAATATAATAGAGACAGTAGATCTAGCTGGTCTGACATAATATAATAGAGACAGTAGATCTAGCTGGTCTGTCATAATATAATAGAGAGTAGATCTAGCTGGTCTGTCATAATGTAATAGAGACAGGAGATCTAACTCATCTGATATAATTTAATAGAGACAGTAGATATAGCTGGTCTGTCATAATGTAGTAGAGACAGTAGATCTAGCTGGTCTGTCATAATATAATAGAGACAGTAGATCTAGCTGGTCTGACCTAAATCTAATAGAGACAGTAGATTTAGCTGGTCTGTCATAATACAGTAGAGACAGTAGATCTAGCTGGTTTGTCATAATATAATAGAGACAGTAGGTCTAGCTGGTCTGACATAATATAATAGAGACAGTAGATCTAGCTGGTCTGACATAATATAATAGAGACAGTAGATCTAGCTGGTCTGACATAATATAATAGAGACAGTAGATCTAGCTGGTCTGACCTAAATATAATAGAGACAGTAGATTTAGCTGGTCTGTCATAATACAGTAGATACAGTAGATCTAGCTGGTTTGTCATAATATAATAGAGACAGTAGGTCTAGCTGGTTTGACATAATATAATAGAGACAGTAGATCTAGCTGGTCTGACATAATGTAATAGAGACAGTATATCTAGCTGGTCTGACATAATATAATAGAGACAGTAGATCTAGCTGGTCTGTCATAATATAATAGAGAGTAGATCTAGCTGGTTTGTCATAATATAATAGAGACAGGAGATCTAACTCATCTGATATAATTTAATAGAGACAGTAGATATAGCTGGTCTGTCATAATGTAGTAGAGACAGTAGATCTAGCTGGTCTGACATAATATAATAGCGACAGTAGATTTAGCTTCTCTGTCATAATACAATAGAGACAGTAGATCTAGCTGGTTTGTCATAATATAATAGAGACAGTAGGTCTAGCTGGTTTGACATAATATAATAGAGACAGTAGATCTAGCTGGTCTGACATAATATAATAGAGACAGTAGAGCTAGCTGGTCTGTCATAATATAATAGAGAGTAGATCTAGCTGGTCTGTCATAATGTAATAGAGACAGGAGATCTAACTCATCTGATATAATTTAATAGAGACAGTAGATATAGCTGGTCTGTCATAATGTAGTAGAGACAGTAGATCTACCTGGTCTGTCATAATATAATAGAGACAGTAGATCTAGCTGGTCTGACCTAAATATAATAGAGACAGTAGATTTAGCTGGTCTGTCATAATACAGTAGAGACAGTAGATCTAGCTGGTTTGTCATAATATAATAGAGACAGTAGGTCTAGCTGGTCTGACATAATATAATAGAGACAGTAGATCTAGCTGGTCTGACATAATATAATAGAGACAATAGATCTAGCTGGTCTGACATAATATAATAGAGACAGTAGATCTAGCTGGTCTGACCTAAATCTAATAGAGACAGTAGATTTAGCTGGTCTGTCATAATACAGTAGAGACAGTAGATCTAGCTGGTTTGTCATAATATAATAGAGACAGTAGGTCTAGCTGGTTTGACATAATATAATAGAGACAGTAGATCTAGCTGGTCTGACATAATATAATAGAGACAGTAGATCTAGCTGGTCTGACATAATATAATAGAGACAGTAGATCTAGCTGGTCTGTCATAATATAATAGAGAGTAGATCTAGCTGGTTTGTCATAATATAATAGAGACAGGAGATCTAACTCATCTGATATAATTTAATAGAGACAGTAGATATAGCTGTTCTGTCATAATGTAGTAGAGACAGTAGATCTAGCTGGTCTGTCATATTATAATAGAGACAGTAGATCTAGCTGGTCTGTCATATTATAATAGAGACAGTAGATATAGCTGGTCTGTCATAATAGAATAGAGACAGCAGATCTAGCTGGTCTGACCTAATATAATAGAGACAGTAGATCTAGCTGGTCTGTCATAATATAATAGAGAGTAGATCTAGCTGGTCTGACATAATATAATAGAGACAGTAGATCTAGATGTTCTGTCATATTATAATAGAGACAGTAGATCTAGCTGGTCTGACCTAATATAATAGAGACAGTAGATCTAGCTGGTCTGTCATAATATAATAGAGAGTAGATCTAGATGGTCTGTCATATTATAATAGAGACAGTAGATCTAGCTGGTCTGTCATATTATAATAGAGACAGTAGATCTAGCTGGTCTGTCATAATATAATAGAGACAGTAGATCTAGCTGGTCTGTCATAATATAATAGAGACAGTAGATTTAGCTGGTCTGTCATAATACAGTAGAGACAGTAGATCTAGCTGGTTTGTCATAATATAATAGAGACAGTAGGTCTAGCTGGTTTGACATAATATAA
Organism: Oncorhynchus mykiss; assembly: GCF_057628025.1. Classification (NCBI taxonomy): domain Eukaryota; kingdom Metazoa; phylum Chordata; class Actinopteri; order Salmoniformes; family Salmonidae; genus Oncorhynchus; species Oncorhynchus mykiss. The sequence goes on along the minus strand of NC_143036.1, from coordinate 82,774,845 downwards.
TAGAGACAGTAGATCTAGCTGGTCTGACATAATATAATAGAGACAGTAGATCTAGCTGGTCTGACATAATATAATAGAGACAGTAGATCTAGCTGGTCTGTCATAATATAATAGAGAGTAGATCTAGCTGGTTTGTCATAATATAATAGAGACAGGAGATCTAACTCATCTGATATAATTTAATAGAGACAGTAGATATAGCTGGTCTGTCATAATGTAGTAGAGACAGTAGATCTAGCTGGTCTGTCATATTATAATAGAGACAGTAGATCTAGCTGGTCGATCATATTATAATAGAGACAGTAGATATAGCTGGTCTGTCATAATAGAATAGAGACAGCAGATCTAGCTGGTCTGACCTAATATAATAGAGACAGTAGATCTAGCTGGTCTGTCATAATATAATAGAGAGTAGATCTAGCTGGTCTGACATAATATAATAGAGACAGTAGATCTAGATGTTCTGTCATATTATAATAGAGACAGTAGATCTAGCTGGTCTGTCATAATATAATAGAGACAGTAGGTCTAGCTGGTCTGTCATAATATAATAGAGACAGTAGATTTAGCTTCTCTGTCATAATACAATAGAGACAGTAGATCTAGCTGGTTTGTCATAATATAATAGAGACAGTAGGTCTAGCTGGTTTGACATAATATAATAGAGACAGTAGATCTAGCTGGTCTGACATAATATAATAGAGACAGTAGATCTAGCTGGTCTGACATAATATAATAGAGACAGTAGATCTAGCTGGTCTGTCATAATATAATAGAGAGTAGATCTAGCTGGTCTGTCATAATGTAATAGAGACAGGAGATCTAACTCATCTGATATAATTTAATAGAGACAGTAGATATAGCTGGTCTGTCATAATGTAGTAGAGACAGTAGATCTAGCTGGTCTGTCATAATATAATAGAGACAGTAGATCTAGCTGGTCTGACCTAAATCTAATAGAGACAGTAGATTTAGCTGGTCTGTCATAATACAGTAGAGACAGTAGATCTAGCTGGTTTGTCATAATATAATAGAGACAGTAGGTCTAGCTGGTCTGACATAATATAATAGAGACAGTAGATCTAGCTGGTCTGACATAATATAATAGAGACAGTAGATCTAGCTGGTCTGACATAATATAATAGAGACAGTAGATCTAGCTGGTCTGACCTAAATATAATAGAGACAGTAGATTTAGCTGGTCTGTCATAATACAGTAGATACAGTAGATCTAGCTGGTTTGTCATAATATAATAGAGACAGTAGGTCTAGCTGGTTTGACATAATATAATAGAGACAGTAGATCTAGCTGGTCTGACATAATATAATAGAGACAGTATATCTAGCTGGTCTGACATAATATAATAGAGACAGTAGATCTAGCTGGTCTGTCATAATATAATAGAGAGTAGATCTAGCTGGTTTGTCATAATATAATAGAGACAGGAGATCTAACTCATCTGATATAATTTAATAGAGACAGTAGATATAGCTGGTCTGTCATAATGTAGTAGAGACAGTAGATCTAGCTGGTCTGACATAATATAATAGCGACAGTAGATTTAGCTTCTCTGTCATAATACAATAGAGACAGTAGATCTAGCTGGTTTGTCATAATATAATAGAGACAGTAGGTCTAGCTGGTTTGACATAATATAATAGAGACAGTAGATCTAGCTGGTCTGACATAATATAATAGAGACAGTAGAGCTAGCTGGTCTGTCATAATATAATAGAGAGTAGATCTAGCTGGTCTGTCATAATGTAATAGAGACAGGAGATCTAACTCATCTGATATAATTTAATAGAGACAGTAGATATAGCTGGTCTGTCATAATGTAGTAGAGACAGTAGATCTACCTGGTCTGTCATAATATAATAGAGACAGTAGATCTAGCTGGTCTGACCTAAATATAATAGAGACAGTAGATTTAGCTGGTCTGTCATAATACAGTAGAGACAGTAGATCTAGCTGGTTTGTCATAATATAATAGAGACAGTAGGTCTAGCTGGTCTGACATAATATAATAGAGACAGTAGATCTAGCTGGTCTGACATAATATAATAGAGACAATAGATCTAGCTGGTCTGACATAATATAATAGAGACAGTAGATCTAGCTGGTCTGACCTAAATCTAATAGAGACAGTAGATTTAGCTGGTCTGTCATAATACAGTAGAGACAGTAGATCTAGCTGGTTTGTCATAATATAATAGAGACAGTAGGTCTAGCTGGTTTGACATAATATAATAGAGACAGTAGATCTAGCTGGTCTGACATAATATAATAGAGACAGTAGATCTAGCTGGTCTGACATAATATAATAGAGACAGTAGATCTAGCTGGTCTGTCATAATATAATAGAGAGTAGATCTAGCTGGTTTGTCATAATATAATAGAGACAGGAGATCTAACTCATCTGATATAATTTAATAGAGACAGTAGATATAGCTGGTCTGTCATAATGTAGTAGAGACAGTAGATCTAGCTGGTCTGTCATATTATAATAGAGACAGTAGATCTAGCTGGTCTGTCATATTATAATAGAGACAGTAGATATAGCTGGTCTGTCATAATAGAATAGAGACAGCAGATCTAGCTGGTCTGACCTAATATAATAGAGACAGTAGATCTAGCTGGTCTGTCATAATATAATAGAGAGTAGATCTAGCTGGTCTGACATAATATAATAGAGACAGTAGATCTAGATGTTCTGTCATATTATAATAGAGACAGTAGATCTAGCTGGTCTGACCTAATATAATAGAGACAGTAGATCTAGCTGGTCTGTCATAATATAATAGAGAGTAGATCTAGATGGTCTGTCATATTATAATAGAGACAGTAGATCTAGCTGGTCTGTCATATTATAATAGAGACAGTAGATCTAGCTGGTCTGTCATAATATAATAGAGACAGTAGATCTAGCTGGTCTGTCATAATATAATAGAGACAGTAGATTTAGCTTCTCTGTCATAATACAATAGAGACAGTAGATCTAGCTGGTTTGTCATAATATAATAGAGACAGTAGGTCTAGCTGGTTTGACATAATATAATAGAGACAGTAGATCTAGCTGGTCTGACATAATATAATAGAGACAGTAGATCTAGCTGGTCTGACATAATATAATAGAGACAGTAGATCTAGCTGGTCTGTCATAATATAATAGAGAGTAGATCTAGCTGGTCTGTCATAATGTAATAGAGACATGAGATCTAACACATCTGATATAATTTAATAGAGACAGTAGATATAGCTGGTCTGTCATAATGTAGTAGAGACAGTAGATCTAGCTGGTCTGACATAATATAATAGAGACAGTATATCTAGCTGGTCTGACATAATATAATAGAGACAGTAGATCTAGCTGGTCTGTCATAATATAATAGAGAGTAGATCTAGCTGGTTTGTCATAATATAATAGAGACAGGAGATCTAACTCATCTGATATAATTTAATAGAGACAGTAGATATAGCTGGTCTGTCATAATGTAGTAGAGACAGTAGATCTAGCTGGTCTGTCATATTATAATAGAGACAGTAGATCTAGCTGGTCTGTCATATTATAATAGAGACAGTAGATCTAGCTGGTCTGTCATAATATAATAGAGACAGTAGATCTAGCTGGTCTGTCATAATATAATAGAGACAGTAGATTTAGCTTCTCTGTCATAATACAATAGAGACAGTAGATCTAGCTGGTTTGTCATAATATAATAGAGACAGTAGGTCTAGCTGGTTTGACATAATATAATAGAGACAGTAGATCTAGCTGGTCTGACATAATATAATAGAGACAGTAGATCTAGCTGGTCTGACATAATATAATAGAGACAGTAGATCTAGCTGGTCTGTCATAATATAATAGAGAGTAGATCTAGCTGGTCTGTCATAATGTAATAGAGACATGAGATCTAACACATCTGATATAATTTAATAGAGACAGTAGATATAGCTGGTCTGTCATAATGTAGTAGAGACAGTAGATCTAGCTGGTCTGACATAATATAATAGAGACAGTATATCTAGCTGGTCTGACATAATATAATAGAGACAGTAGATCTAGCTGGTCTGTCATAATATAATAGAGAGTAGATCTAGCTGGTTTGTCATAATATAATAGAGACAGGAGATCTAACTCATCTGATATAATTTAATAGAGACAGTAGATATAGCTGGTCTGTCATAATGTAGTAGAGACAGTAGATCTAGCGGGTCTGTCATATTATAATAGAGACAGTAGATCTAGCTGGTCTGTCATATTATAATAGAGACAGTAGATCTAGCTGGTCTGTCATAATATAATAGAGACAGTAGATCTAGCTGGTCTGTCATAATATAATAGAGACAGTAGATTTAGCTTCTCTGTCATAATACAATAGAGACAGTAGATCTAGCTGGTTTGTCATAATATAATAGAGACAGTAGGTCTAGCTGGTTTGACATAATATAATAGAGACAGTAGATCTAGCTGGTCTGACATAATATAATAGAGACAGTAGATCTAGCTGGTCTGACATAATATAATAGAGACAGTAGATCTAGCTGGTCTGTCATAATATAATAGAGAGTAGATCTAGCTGGTCTGTCATAATGTAATAGAGACATGAGATCTAACACATCTGATATAATTTAATAGAGACAGTAGATATAGCTGGTCTGTCATAATGTAGTAGAGACAGTAGATCTAGCTGGTCTGTCATAATATAATATAGACAGTAGATTTAGATGGTCTGTCATAATACAGTAGAGACAGTAGATCTAGCTGGTTTGACATAATATAATAGAGACAGTAGGTCTAGCTGGTCTGACATAATATAATAGAGACAGTAGATCTAGCTGGTCTGACCTAAATCTAATAGAGACAGTAGATTTAGCTGGTCTGTCATAATACAGTAGAGACAGTAGATCTAGCTGGTTTGTCATAATATAATAGAGACAGTAGGTCTAGCTGGTTTGACATACTATAATAGAGAGTAGATCTAGCTGGTTTGTCATAATATAATAGAGACAGGAGATCTAACTCATCTGATATAATTTAATAGAGACAGTAGATATAGCTAGTCTGTCATAATGTAGTAGAGACAGTAGATCTAGCTCGTCTGTCATATTATAATAGAGACAGTAGATCTAGCTGGTCTGTCATATTATAATAGAGACAGTAGATATAGCTGGTCTGTCATAATAGAATAGAGACAGTAGATCTAGCTGGTCTGACCTAATATAATAGAGACAGTAGATCTAGCTGGTCTGTCATAATATAATAGAGAGTAGATCTAGCTGGTCTGACATAATATAATAGAGACAGTAGATCTAGATGTTCTGTCATATTATAATAGAGACAGTAGATCTAGCTGGTCTGTCATAATATAATAGAGACAGTATATCTAGCTGGTCTGACATAATATAATAGAGACAGTAGATCTAGCTGGTCTGTCATAATATAATAGAGAGTAGATCTAGCTGGTCTGACATAATATAATAGAGACAGTAGATCTAGATGTTCTGTCATATTATAATAGAGACAGTAGATCTAGCTTCTCTGTCATAATACAATAGAGACAGTAGATCTAGCTGGTTTGTCATAATATAATAGAGACAGTAGGTCTAGCTGGTTTGACATAATATAATAGAGACAGTAGATCTAGCTGGTCTGACATAATATAATAGAGACAGTAGATCTAGCTGGTCTGACATAATATAATAGAGACAGTAGATCTAGCTGGTCTGTCATAATATAATAGAGAGTAGATCTAGCTGGTCTGTCATAATGTAATAGAGACAGGAGATCTAACTCATCTGATATAATTTAATAGAGACAGTAGATATAGCTGGTCTGTCATAATGTAGTAGAGACAGTAGATCTAGCTGGTCTGTCATAATATAATAGAGACAGTAGATCTAGCTGGTCTGTCATAATATAATAGAGAGTAGATCTAGCTGGTCTGTCATAATGTAATAGAGACAGGAGATCTAACTCATCTGATATAATTTAATAGAGACAGTAGATATAGCTGGTCTGTCATAATGTAGTAGAGACAGTAGATCTAGCTGGTCTGTCATAATATAATAGAGACAGTAGATCTAGCTGGTCTGACCTAAATCTAATAGAGACAGTAGATTTAGCTGGTCTGTCATAATACAGTAGAGACAGTAGATCTAGCTGGTTTGTCATAATATAATAGAGACAGTAGGTCTAGCTGGTCTGACATAATATAATAGAGACAGTAGATCTAGCTGGTCTGACATAATATAATAGAGACAGTAGATCTAGCTGGTCTGACATAATATAATAGAGACAGTAGATCTAGCTGGTCTGACCTAAATCTAATAGAGACAGTAGATTTAGCTGGTCTGTCATAATACAGTAGAGACAGTAGATCTAGCTGGTTTGTCATAATATAATAGAGACAGTAGGTCTTGCTGGTTTGACATAATATAATAGAGACAGTAGATCTAGCTGGTCTGACATAATATAATAGAGACAGTATATCTAGCTGGTCTGACATAATATAATAGAGACAGTAGATCTAGCTGGTCTGTCATAATATAATAGAGAGTAGATCTAGCTGGTTTGTCATAATATAATAGAGACAGGAGATCTAACTCATCTGATATAATTTAATAGAGACAGTAGATATAGCTGGTCTGTCATAATGTAGTAGAGACAGTAGATCTAGCTGGTCTGTCATATTATAATAGAGACAGTAGATATAGCTGGTCTGTCATATTATAATAGAGACAGTAGATATAGCTGGTCTGTCATAATAGAATAGAGACAGTAGATCTAGCTGGTCTGACCTAATATAATAGAGACAGTAGAAATAGCTGGTCTGTCATAATATAATAGAGAGTAGATCTAGCTGGTCTGACATAATATAATAGAGACAGTAGATCTAGATGTTCTGTCATATTATAATAGAGACAGTAGATCTAGCTGGTCTGTCATAATATAATAGAGACAGTAGATCTAGCTGGTCTGTCATAATATAATAGAGACAGTAGATTTAGCTTCTCTGTCATAATACAATAGAGACAGTAGATCTAGCTGGTTTGTCATAATATAATAGAGACAGTAGGTCTAGCTGGTTTGACATAATATAATAGAGACAGTAGATCTAGCTGGTCTGACATAATATAATAGAGACAGTAGATCTAGCTGGTCTGACATAATATAATAGAGACAGTAGATCTAGCTGGTCTGTCATAATGTAATAGAGACAGGAGATCTAACTCATCTGATATAATTTAATAGAGACAGTAGATATAGCTGGTCTGTCATAATGTAGTAGAGACAGTAGATCTAGCTGGTCTGTCATAATATAATAGAGACAGTAGATTTAGCTGGTCTGTCATAATACAGTAGAGACAGTAGATCTAGCTGGTTTGTCATAATATAATAGAGACAGTAGGTCTAGCTGGTCTGACATAATATAATAGAGACAGTAGATCTAGCTGGTCTGACCTAAATCTAATAGAGACAGTAGATTTAGCTGGTCTGTCATAATACAGTAGAGACAGTAGATCTAGCTGGTTTGTCATAATATAATAGAGACAGTAGGTCTAGCTGGTTTGACATAATATAATAGAGACAGTAGATCTAGCTGGACTGACATAATATAATAGAGACAGTAGATCTAGCTGGTCTGACCTAAATCTAATAGAGACAGTAGATTTAGCTGGTCTGTCATAATACAGTAGAGACAGTAGATCTAGCTGGTTTGTCATAATATAATAGAGACAGTAGGTCTAGCTGGTCTGTCATAATATAATAGAGAGTAGATCTAGCTGGTCTGACATAATATAATAGAGAGAAGATCTAGCTGGTCTGTCATAATATAATATAGACAGTAGAGCTAGCTGGTCTGTCATAATATAATAGAGACAGTAGATCTAGCTGATCTGACATCATTTAATAGAGACAGTAGATATAGCTGGTCTGTCATAATGTAATAGAGACAGTAGATCTATCTGGTCTGTCATATTATAATGGAGACAGTAGATATAGCTGGTCTGTAATGACATAATAGAGACAGTAGATCTAGCTTGTCTGACATAATATAATAGAGACAGTAGATCTAGCTGGTCTGTCATAATATAATAGAGAGTAGATCTAGCTGGTCTGTCATAATATAATAGAGACAGTAGATCTAGCTGGTATGTCATGTTATAATAGAGACAGTAGATCTAGCTGGTCTGTCATAATATAATAGAGACAGAAGATCTAGCTGGTCTGTCATAAAATAATTGAGACAGTAGATCTTGCTGGTCTGTCATAATATAATTTAGACAGTAGATCTAGCTGGTCTGTCATAATATAATAGAGACAGTAGATCTAGCTGGTCTGTCATAATATAATAGAGACAGTAGATCTAGCTGGTTTGTCATAATATAACAGAGACAGTAGATCCAGCTGGTCTGTCATAATATAATAGAGACAGTAGATCCAACTTGTCTGTCATATTATAATAGAGGCATTAGTTCTAGCTGGTCTGTCATAATATAATAGAGACAGTAGTTCTAGCTGTTCTGTCATATTGTAATAGAGACAGTAGATGTAGCTGGTCTGTTATAATATAATAGAGACAGTAGATCTAGCTTGTCTCTCTTAATATAATAGAGACAGTAGATATAGCTGGTCTGTCTTAATATAATAGAGACAGTAGATATTGCTGGTCTGTCATAATATAATAGAGACAGTAGATATACCTTTTCTGTCATAATATAGTAGAGACAGTAGATCTAGCTGGTCTGTCATAATATAATATTGACAGTAGATTTAGCTGCTCTGTCATATTGTAATAAAGACAGTATATCTAGCTGGTCTGTCATAATATAATAGAGACAGTAGATTTAGCTGGTCTGTCATAATATAATAGAGACAGTAGATTTAGCTGGTCTGTCATAATACAATAGAGAGAGTAGATCTAGCTGGTTTGTCATAATATAATAGAGACAGTAGGTCTAGCTGGTCTGACATAATATAATAGAGACAGTAGATATAGCTGGTCTGTCTTAATATAATAGAGACAGTAGATATTGCTGGTCTGTCATAATATAATAGAGTCAGTAGATATACCTTTTCTGTCATAATATAATAGAGACAGTAGATCTAGCTGGTCTGTCATAATATAATATTGACAGTAGATTTAGCTGCTCTGTCATATTGTAATAAAGACAGTAGATCTAGCTGGTCTGTCATAATATAATAGAGACAGTAGATTTAGCTGGTCTGTCATAATATAATAGAGACAGTAGATTTAGCTGGTCTGTCATAATACAATAGAGAGAGTAGATCTAGCTGGTTTGTCATAATATAATAGAGACAGTAGGTCTAGCTGGTCTGACATAATATAATAGAGACAGTAGATCTAGCTGGTCTGTCATAATATAATAGAGAGTAGATCTAGCTGGTCTGACATATTATAATAGAGACAGTAGATCTAGCTGGTCTGTCATGTTATAATAGAGACAGTAGATCTAGCTGGTCTGTCATAATATAATAGAGACAGAAGATCTAGCTGGTCTGTCATAAAATAATTGAGACAGTAGATCTTGCTGGTCTGTCACAATATAATTTAGACAGTAGATCTAGCTGGTCTGTCATAATATAATAGAGACAGTAGATCCAGCTGGTCTGTCATAATATAATAGAGACAGTAGATCTAGCTGGTTTGTCATAATATAATAGAGACAGTAGATCTAGCTGGTCTGTCATAATATAATAGAGACAGTAGATCCAACTTGTCTGTCATATTATAATAGAGGCATTAGTTCTAGCTGCTCTGTCATAATATAATAGAGACAGTAGATCTAGCTGATCTGTCATATTGTAATAGAGACAGTAGATGTAGCTGGTCTGTTATAATATAATAGAGACAGTAGATCTAGCTTGTCTGTCTTAATATAATAGAGACAGTAGATATAGCTGGTCTTTCTTAATATAACAGAGACAGTAGATCTTGCTGGTCTGTCATAATATAATAGAGACAGTAGATATACCTTTTCTGTCATAATATAATAGAGACAGTAGATCTAGCTGGTCTGTCATAATATAATAGAGACAGTAGATTTAGCTGGTATATCGTATTACAATGGAGAGGGTAGATCTAGCTGGTCTGTGATAATATAAAAGAGACAGTAGATCTAGCTGGTCTGTCATAATATAAAAGAGACAGTAGATCTAGCTGGTCTATCATATTACAATGGAGAGGGTAGATCTAGCTGGTCTGTCATAATATAATAGAGACAGTAGATATAGCTGTTCTGTCATAATATTATCGAGACAGTAGATCTAGCTGGTCTGTCATAATATAATAGAGACAGTAGATTTAGCTGCACTGTCATATTGTAATAGAGACAGTAGATTTAGCTGGTCTATCACATTACAATGGAGAGGGTAGATCTATCTGGTCTGTGATAATATAAAAGAGACAGTAGATCTAGCTGGTCTGTCATAATATAATAGAGACAGTAGATCTAGCTGGTCTATCATAATATAAGAGAGACAGTAGATCTAGCTGGTCTGTCATAATATAATAGAGAGAGTAGATCTAGCTGGTCTATCATATTACAATAGAGAGGGTAGATCTAGCTGGTCTGTCATAATATAACAGGGACAGTAGAACTAGCTGGTCTGTCATAATATAATAGAGGCAGTAGACCTAGCTGGTCTGTCATAATATAATAGAGACAGTAGATCTAGCTGGTCTGTCATAATATAATAGAGACAGTAGATCTAGCTGGTCTGTCATAATATAACAGAGACAGTAGATCTAGCTGGTCTGTCATAATATAATAGAGACAGTAGATTTAGCTGCTCTGTCATATTGTAATAGAGACAGTAGATTTAGCTGGTCTATCACATTACAATGGAGAGGGTCGATCTATCTGGTCTGTGATAATATAAAAGAGAGAGTAGATCTAGCTGGTCTATCATATTACAATAGAGAGGGTAGATCTAGCTGGTCTGTCATAATATAACAGGGACAGTAGATCTAGCTGCTCTGTCATAATATAATAGAGACAGTAGATCTAGCTGATCTGTCATATTGTAATAGAGACAGTAGATCCAGCTGGTCTGTCATAATATAATAGAGACAGTAGATCCAACTTGTCTGTCATATTATAATAGAGGCATTAGTTCTAGCTGGTCTGTCATAATATAATAGAGACAGTAGTTCTAGCTGTTCTGTCATATTGTAATAGAGACAGTAGATGTAGCTGGTCTGTTATAATATAATAGAGACAGTAGATCTAGCTTGTCTCTCTTAATATAATAGAGACAGTAGATATAGCTGGTCTGTCTTAATATAATAGAGACAGTAGATATTGCTGGTCTGTCATAATATAATAGAGACAGTAGATATACCTTTTCTGTCATAATATAGTAGAGACAGTAGATCTAGCTGGTCTGTCATAATATAATATTGACAGTAGATTTAGCTGCTCTGTCATATTGTAATAAAGACAGTATATCTAGCTGGTCTGTCATAATATAATAGAGACAGTAGATTTAGCTGGTCTGTCATAATATAATAGAGACAGTAGATTTAGCTGGTCTGTCATAATACAATAGAGAGAGTAGATCTAGCTGGTTTGTCATAATATAATAGAGACAGTAGGTCTAGCTGGTCTGACATAATATAATAGAGACAGTAGATATAGCTGGTCTGTCTTAATATAATAGAGACAGTAGATATTGCTGGTCTGTCATAATATAATAGAGTCAGTAGATATACCTTTTCTGTCATAATATAATAGAGACAGTAGATCTAGCTGGTCTGTCATAATATAATATTGACAGTAGATTTAGCTGCTCTGTCATATTGTAATAAAGACAGTAGATCTAGCTGGTCTGTCATAATATAATAGAGACAGTAGATTTAGCTGGTCTGTCATAATATAATAGAGACAGTAGATTTAGCTGGTCTGTCATAATACAATAGAGAGAGTAGATCTAGCTGGTTTGTCATAATATAATAGAGACAGTAGGTCTAGCTGGTCTGACATAATATAATAGAGACAGTAGATCTAGCTGGTCTGTCATAATATAATAGAGAGTAGATCTAGCTGGTCTGACATATTATAATAGAGACAGTAGATCTAGCTGGTCTGTCATGTTATAATAGAGACAGTAGATCTAGCTGGTCTGTCATAATATAATAGAGACAGAAGATCTAGCTGGTCTGTCATAAAATAATTGAGACAGTAGATCTTGCTGGTCTGTCACAATATAATTTAGACAGTAGATCTAGCTGGTCTGTCATAATATAATAGAGACAGTAGATCCAGCTGGTCTGTCATAATATAATAGAGACAGTAGATCTAGCTGGTTTGTCATAATATAATAGAGACAGTAGATCTAGCTGGTCTGTCATAATATAATAGAGACAGTAGATCCAACTTGTCTGTCATATTATAATAGAGGCATTAGTTCTAGCTGCTCTGTCATAATATAATAGAGACAGTAGATCTAGCTGATCTGTCATATTGTAATAGAGACAGTAGATGTAGCTGGTCTGTTATAATATAATAGAGACAGTAGATCTAGCTTGTCTGTCTTAATATAATAGAGACAGTAGATATAGCTGGTCTTTCTTAATATAACAGAGACAGTAGATCTTGCTGGTCTGTCATAATATAATAGAGACAGTAGATATACCTTTTCTGTCATAATATAATAGAGACAGTAGATCTAGCTGGTCTGTCATAATATAATAGAGACAGTAGATTTAGCTGGTATATCGTATTACAATGGAGAGGGTAGATCTAGCTGGTCTGTGATAATATAAAAGAGACAGTAGATCTAGCTGGTCTGTCATAATATAAAAGAGACAGTAGATCTAGCTGGTCTATCATATTACAATGGAGAGGGTAGATCTAGCTGGTCTGTCATAATATAATAGAGACAGTAGATATAGCTGTTCTGTCATAATATTATCGAGACAGTAGATCTAGCTGGTCTGTCATAATATAATAGAGACAGTAGATTTAGCTGCACTGTCATATTGTAATAGAGACAGTAGATTTAGCTGGTCTATCACATTACAATGGAGAGGGTAGATCTATCTGGTCTGTGATAATATAAAAGAGACAGTAGATCTAGCTGGTCTGTCATAATATAATAGAGACAGTAGATCTAGCTGGTCTATCATAATATAAGAGAGACAGTAGATCTAGCTGGTCTGTCATAATATAATAGAGAGAGTAGATCTAGCTGGTCTATCATATTACAATAGAGAGGGTAGATCTAGCTGGTCTGTCATAATATAACAGGGACAGTAGAACTAGCTGGTCTGTCATAATATAATAGAGGCAGTAGACCTAGCTGGTCTGTCATAATATAATAGAGACAGTAGATCTAGCTGGTCTGTCATAATATAATAGAGACAGTAGATCTAGCTGGTCTGTCATAATATAACAGAGACAGTAGATCTAGCTGGTCTGTCATAATATAATAGAGACAGTAGATTTAGCTGCTCTGTCATATTGTAATAGAGACAGTAGATTTAGCTGGTCTATCACATTACAATGGAGAGGGTCGATCTATCTGGTCTGTGATAATATAAAAGAGAGAGTAGATCTAGCTGGTCTATCATATTACAATAGAGAGGGTAGATCTAGCTGGTCTGTCATAATATAACAGGGACAGTAGATCTAGCTGCTCTGTCATAATATAATAGAGACAGTAGATCTAGCTGATCTGTCATATTGTAATAGAGACAGTAGATGTAGCTGGTCTGTTATAATATAATAGAGACAGTAGATCTAGCTTGTCTGTCTTAATATAATAGAGACAGTAGACATAGCTGGTCTGTCTTAATATAACAGAGACAGTAGATCTTGCTGGTCTGTCATAATATAATAGAGACAGTAGATATACCTTTTCTGTCATAATATAATAGAGACAGTAGATCTAGCTGGTCTGTCATAATATAATAGAGACAGTAGATTTAGCTGGTATATCGTATTACAATGGAGAGGGTAGATCTAGCTGGTCTGTGATAATATAAAAGAGACAGTAGATCTAGCTGGTCTGTCATAATATAAAAGAGACAGTAGATCTAGCTGGTCTATCATATTACAATGGAGAGGGTAGATCTAGCTGGTCTGTCATAATATAATAGAGACAGTAGATATAGCTGTTCTGTCATAATATTATCGAGACAGTAGATCTAGCTGGTCTGTCATAATATAATAGAGACAGTAGATTTAGCTGCACTGTCATATTGTAATAGAGACAGTAGATTTAGCTGGTCTATCACATTACAATGGAGAGGGTCTATCTGGTCTGTGATAATATAAAAGAGACAGTAGATCTAGCTGGTCTGTCATAATATAATAGAGACAGTAGATCTAGCTGGTCTATCATAATATAAGAGAGACAGTAGATCTAGCTGGTCTGTCATAATATAATAGAGAGAGTAGATCTAGCTGGTCTATCATATTACAATAGAGAGGGTAGATCTAGCTGGTCTGTCATAATATAATAGAGACAGTATATCTAGCTGGTCTGACATAATATAATAGAGACAGTAGATCTAGCTGGTCTGTCATAATATAATAGAGAGTAGATCTAGCTGGTTTGTCATAATATAATAGAGACAGGAGATCTAACTCATCTGATATAATTTAATAGAGACAGTAGATATAGCTGGTCTGTCATAATGTAGTAGAGACAGTAGATCTAGCTGGTCTGTCATATTATAATAGAGACAGTAGATATAGCTGGTCTGTCATATTATAATAGAGACAGTAGATATAGCTGGTCTGTCATAATAGAATAGAGACAGTAGATCTAGCTGGTCTGACCTAATATAATAGAGACAGTAGAAATAGCTGGTCTGTCATAATATAATAGAGAGTAGATCTAGCTGGTCTGACATAATATAATAGAGACAGTAGATCTAGATGTTCTGTCATATTATAATAGAGACAGTAGATCTAGCTGGTCTGTCATAATATAATAGAGACAGTAGATCTAGCTGGTCTGTCATAATATAATAGAGACAGTAGATTTAGCTTCTCTGTCATAATACAATAGAGACAGTAGATCTAGCTGGTTTGTCATAATATAATAGAGACAGTAGGTCTAGCTGGTTTGACATAATATAATAGAGACAGTAGATCTAGCTGGTCTGACATAATATAATAGAGACAGTAGATCTAGCTGGTCTGACATAATATAATAGAGACAGTAGATCTAGCTGGTCTGTCATAATGTAATAGAGACAGGAGATCTAACTCATCTGATATAATTTAATAGAGACAGTAGATATAGCTGGTCTGTCATAATGTAGTAGAGACAGTAGATCTAGCTGGTCTGTCATAATATAATAGAGACAGTAGATTTAGCTGGTCTGTCATAATACAGTAGAGACAGTAGATCTAGCTGGTTTGTCATAATATAATAGAGACAGTAGGTCTAGCTGGTCTGACATAATATAATAGAGACAGTAGATCTAGCTGGTCTGACCTAAATCTAATAGAGACAGTAGATTTAGCTGGTCTGTCATAATACAGTAGAGACAGTAGATCTAGCTGGTTTGTCATAATATAATAGAGACAGTAGGTCTAGCTGGTTTGACATAATATAATAGAGACAGTAGATCTAGCTGGACTGACATAATATAATAGAGACAGTAGATCTAGCTGGTCTGACCTAAATCTAATAGAGACAGTAGATTTAGCTGGTCTGTCATAATACAGTAGAGACAGTAGATCTAGCTGGTTTGTCATAATATAATAGAGACAGTAGGTCTAGCTGGTCTGTCATAATATAATAGAGAGTAGATCTAGCTGGTCTGACATAATATAATAGAGAGAAGATCTAGCTGGTCTGTCATAATATAATATAGACAGTAGAGCTAGCTGGTCTGTCATAATATAATAGAGACAGTAGATCTAGCTGATCTGACATCATTTAATAGAGACAGTAGATATAGCTGGTCTGTCATAATGTAATAGAGACAGTAGATCTATCTGGTCTGTCATATTATAATGGAGACAGTAGATATAGCTGGTCTGTAATGACATAATAGAGACAGTAGATCTAGCTTGTCTGACATAATATAATAGAGACAGTAGATCTAGCTGGTCTGTCATAATATAATAGAGAGTAGATCTAGCTGGTCTGTCATAATATAATAGAGACAGTAGATCTAGCTGGTATGTCATGTTATAATAGAGACAGTAGATCTAGCTGGTCTGTCATAATATAATAGAGACAGAAGATCTAGCTGGTCTGTCATAAAATAATTGAGACAGTAGATCTTGCTGGTCTGTCATAATATAATTTAGACAGTAGATCTAGCTGGTCTGTCATAATATAATAGAGACAGTAGATCTAGCTGGTCTGTCATAATATAATAGAGACAGTAGATCTAGCTGGTTTGTCATAATATAACAGAGACAGTAGATCCAGCTGGTCTGTCATAATATAATAGAGACAGTAGATCCAACTTGTCTGTCATATTATAATAGAGGCATTAGTTCTAGCTGGTCTGTCATAATATAATAGAGACAGTAGTTCTAGCTGTTCTGTCATATTGTCATAATGGAGTAGAGACAGTAGATCTAGCTGGTTTGTCATAATATAATAGAGACAGTAGATCTAGCTGGTCTGACCTAAATCTAATAGAGACAGTAGATTTAGCTGGTCTGTCATAATACAGTAGAGACAGTAGATCTAGCTGGTTTGTCATAATATAATAGAGACAGTAGGTCTAGCTGGTCTGTCATAATATAATAGAGAGTAGATCTAGCTGGTCTGACATAATATAATAGAGAGAAGATCTAGCTGGTCTGTCATAATATAATATAGACAGTAGAGCTAGCTGGTCTGTCATAATGTAATAGAGACAGTAGATCTAGCTGATCTGACATCATTTAATAGAGACAGTAGATATAGCTGGTCTGTCATAATGTAATAGAGACAGTAGATCTATCTGGTCTGTCATATTATAATGGAGACAGTAGATATAGCTGGTCTGTAATAACATAATAGAGACAGTATATCTAGCTTGTCTGACATAATATAATAGACACAGTAGATCTAGCTGGTCTGTCATAATATAATAGAGAGTAGATCTAGCTGGTCTGTCATAATATAATAGAGACAGTAGATCTAGCTGGTCTGTCATAATATAATAGAGACAGTAGATCTAGCTGATCTGACATCATTTAATAGAGACAGTAGATATAGCTGGTCTGTCATAATGTAATAGAGACAGTAGATCTATCTGGTCTGTCATATTATAATGGAGACAGTAGATATAGCTGGTCTGTAATAACATAATAGAGACAGTAGATCTAGCTTGTCTGACATAATATAATAGAGACAGTAGATCTAGCTGGTCTGTCATAATATAATAGAGAGTAGATCTAGCTGGTCTGTCATAATATAATAGAGACAGTAGATCTAGCTGGTATGTCATGTTATAATAGAGACAGTAGATCTAGCTGGTCTGTCATAATATAATAGAGACAGAAGATCTAGCTGGTCTGTCATAAAATAATTGAGACAGTAGATCTTGCTGGTCTGTCATAATATAATTTAGACAGTAGATCTAGCTGGTCTGTCATAATATAATAGAGACAGTAGATCTAGCTGGTCTGTCATAATATAATAGAGACAGTAGATCTAGCTGGTTTGTCATAATATAACAGAGACAGTAGATCCAGCTGGTCTGTCATAATATAATAGAGACAGTAGATCCAACTTGTCTGTCATATTATAATAGAGGCATTAGTTCTAGCTGGTCTGTCATAATATAATAGAGACAGTAGTTCTAGCTGTTCTGTCATATTGTAATAGAGACAGTAGATGTAGCTGGTCTGTTATAATATAATAGAGACAGTAGATCTAGCTTGTCTCTCTTAATATAATAGAGACAGTAGATATAGCTGGTCTGTCTTAATATAATAGAGACAGTAGATATTGCTGGTCTGTCATAATATAATAGAGACAGTAGATATACCTTTTCTGTCATAATATAGTAGAGACAGTAGATCTAGCTGGTCTGTCATAATATAATAGAGACAGTAGATTTAGCTGGTCTGTCATAATATAATAGAGACAGTAGATTTAGCTGGTCTGTCATAATACAATAGAGAGAGTAGATCTAGCTGGTTTGTCATAATATAATAGAGACAGTAGGTCTAGCTGGTCTGACATAATATAATAGAGACAGTAGATATAGCTGGTCTGTCTTAATATAATAGAGACAGTAGATATTGCTGGTCTGTCATAATATAATAGAGACAGTAGATATACCTTTTCTGTCATAATATAATAGAGACAGTAGATCTAGCTGGTCTGTCATAATATAATATTGACAGTAGATTTAGCTGCTCTGTCATATTGTAATAAAGACAGTAGATCTAGCTGGTCTGTCATAATATAATAGAGACAGTAGATTTAGCTGGTCTGTCATAATATAATAGAGACAGTAGATTTAGCTGGTCTGTCATAATACAATAGAGAGAGTAGATCTAGCTGGTTTGTCATAATATAATAGAGACAGTAGGTCTAGCTGGTCTGACATAATATAATAGAGACAGTAGATCTAGCTGGTCTGTCATAATATAATAGAGAGTAGATCTAGCTGGTCTGACATATTATAATAGAGACAGTAGATCTAGCTGGTCTGTCATGTTATAATAGAGACAGTAGATCTAGCTGGTCTGTCATAATATAATAGAGACAGAAGATCTAGCTGGTCTGTCATAAAATAATTGAGACAGTAGATCTTGCTGGTCTGTCACAATATAATTTAGACAGTAGATCTAGCTGGTCTGTCATAATATAATAGAGACAGTAGATCCAGCTGGTCTGTCATAATATAATAGAGACAGTAGATCTAGCTGGTTTGTCATAATATAATAGAGACAGTAGATCTAGCTGGTCTGTCATAATATAATAGAGACAGTAGATCCAACTTGTCTGTCATATTATAATAGAGGCATTAGTTCTAGCTGCTCTGTCATAATATAATAGAGACAGTAGATCTAGCTGATCTGTCATATTGTAATAGAGACAGTAGATGTAGCTGGTCTGTTATAATATAATAGAGACAGTAGATCTAGCTTGTCTGTCTTAATATAATAGAGACAGTAGATATAGCTGGTCTGTCTTAATATAACAGAGACAGTAGATCTTGCTGGTCTGTCATAATATAATAGAGACAGTAGATATACCTTTTCTGTCATAATATAATTGAGACAGTAGATCTAGCTGGTCTGTCATAATATAATAGAGACAGTAGATTTAGCTGGTATATCGTATTACAATGGAGAGGGTAGATCTAGCTGGTCTGTGATAATATAAAAGAGACAGTAGATCTAGCTGGTCTGTCATAATATAAAAGAGACAGTAGATCTAGCTGGTCTATCATATTACAATGGAGAGGGTAGATCTAGCTGGTCTGTCATAATATAATAGAGACAGTAGATATAGCTGTTCTGTCATAATATTATCGAGACAGTAGATCTAGCTGGTCTGTCATAATATAATAGAGACAGTAGATTTAGCTGCACTGTCATATTGTAATAGAGACAGTAGATTTAGCTGGTCTATCACATTACAATGGAGAGGGTAGATCTATCTGGTCTGTGATAATATAAAAGAGACAGTAGATCTAGCTGGTCTGTCATAATATAATAGAGACAGTAGATCTAGCTGGTCTATCATAATATAAGAGAGACAGTAGATCTAGCTGGTCTGTCATAATATAATAGAGAGAGTAGATCTAGCTGGTCTATCATATTACAATAGAGAGGGTAGATCTAGCTGGTCTGTCATAATATAACAGGGACAGTAGAACTAGCTGGTCTGTCATAATATAATAGAGGCAGTAGACCTAGCTGGTCTGTCATAATATAATAGAGACAGTAGATCTAGCTGGTCTGTCATAATATAATAGAGACAGTAGATCTAGCTGGTCTGTCATAATATAACAGAGACAGTAGATCTAGCTGGTCTGTCATAATATAATAGAGACAGTAGATTTAGCTGCTCTGTCATATTGTAATAGAGACAGTAGATTTAGCTGGTCTATCACATTACAATGGAGAGGGTCGATCTATCTGGTCTGTGATAATATAAAAGAGAGAGTAGATCTAGCTGGTCTATCATATTACAATAGAGAGGGTAGATCTAGCTGGTCTGTCATAATATAACAGGGACAGTAGATCTAGCTGCTCTGTCATAATATAATAGAGACAGTAGATCTAGCTGATCTGTCATATTGTAATAGAGACAGTAGATGTAGCTGGTCTGTTATAATATAATAGAGACAGTAGATCTAGCTTGTCTGTCTTAATATAATAGAGACAGTAGATCTAGCTGGTCTGTCATAATATAATAGAGACAGTAGATTTAGCTGCTCTGTCATATTGTAATAGAGACAGTAGATTTAGCTGGTCTATCACATTACAATGGAGAGGGTCGATCTATCTGGTCTGTGATAATATAAAAGAGACAGTAGATCTAGCTGGTCTGTCATAATATAATAGAGACAGTAGATCTAGCTGGTCTATCATAATATAAGAGAGACAGTAGATCTAGCTGGTCTGTCATAATATAATAGAGAGAGTAGATCTAGCTGGTCTATCATATTACAATAGAGAGGGTAGATCTAGCTGGTCTGTCATAATATAACAGGGACAGTAGAACTAGCTGGTCTGTCATAATATAATAGAGGCAGTAGACCTAGCTGGTCTGTCATAATATAATAGAGACAGTAGATCTAGCTGGTCTGTCATAATATAATAGAGACAGTAGATCTAGCTGGTCTGTCATAATATAACAGAGACAGTAGATCTAGCTGGTCTGTCATAATATAATAGAGACAGTAGATTTAGCTGCTCTGTCATATTGTAATAGAGACAGTAGATTTAGCTGGTCTATCACATTACAATGGAGAGGGTCGATCTATCTGGTCTGTGATAATATAAAAGAGAGAGTAGATCTAGCTGGTCTATCATATTACAATAGAGAGGGTAGATCTAGCTGGTCTGTCATAATATAACAGGGACAGTAGATCTAGCTGCTCTGTCATAATATAATAGAGACAGTAGATCTAGCTGATCTGTCATATTGTAATAGAGACAGTAGATGTAGCTGGTCTGTTATAATATAATAGAGACAGTAGATCTAGCTTGTCTGTCTTAATATAATAGAGACAGTAGACATAGCTGGTCTGTCTTAATATAACAGAGACAGTAGATCTTGCTGGTCTGTCATAATATAATAGAGACAGTAGATATACCTTTTCTGTCATAATATAATAGAGACAGTAGATCTAGCTGGTCTGTCATAATATAATAGAGACAGTAGATTTAGCTGGTATATCGTATTACAATGGAGAGGGTAGATCTAGCTGGTCTGTGATAATATAAAAGAGACAGTAGATCTAGCTGGTCTGTCATAATATAAAAGAGACAGTAGATCTAGCTGGTCTATCATATTACAATGGAGAGGGTAGATCTAGCTGGTCTGTCATAATATAATAGAGACAGTAGATATAGCTGTTCTGTCATAATATTATCGAGACAGTAGATCTAGCTGGTCTGTCATAATATAATAGAGACAGTAGATTTAGCTGCACTGTCATATTGTAATAGAGACAGTAGATTTAGCTGGTCTATCACATTACAATGGAGAGGGTCTATCTGGTCTGTGATAATATAAAAGAGACAGTAGATCTAGCTGGTCTGTCATAATATAATAGAGACAGTAGATCTAGCTGGTCTATCATAATATAAGAGAGACAGTAGATCTAGCTGGTCTGTCATAATATAATAGAGAGAGTAGATCTAGCTGGTCTATCATATTACAATAGAGAGGGTAGATCTAGCTGGTCTGTCATAATATAACAGGGACAGTAGATATAGCTGGTCTGTCATAATATAATAGAGGCAGTAGACCTAGCTGGTCTGTCATAATATAATAGAGACAGTAGATCTAGCTGGTCTGTCATAATATAATAGAGACAGTAGATCTAGCTGGTCTGTCATAATATAACAGAGACAGTAGATCTAGCTGGTCTGTCATAATATAATAGAGACAGTAGATTTAGCTGCTCTGTCATATTGTAATAGAGACAGTAGATTTAGCTGGTCTATCACATTACAATGGAGAGGGTCGATCTATCTGGTCTGTGATAATATAAAAGAGAGAGTAGATCTAGCTGGTCTATCATATTACAATAGAGAGGGTAGATCTAGCTGGTCTGTCATAATATAACAGGGACAGTAGATCTAGCTGGTCTGTCATAATATAATAGAGGCAGTAGACCTAGCTGGTCTGTCATATTATAACAGAGACAGTAGATCTAGCTGGTCTGTCATAATATAATAGAGACAGTAGATTTAGCTGGTCTGTCATAATATAACAGGGACAGTAGATCTAGCTGGTCTGTCATAATATAATAGAGACAGTAGATCTAGCTGGTCTGTCATAATATAAAAGAGACAGTAGATCTAGCTGGTCTATCATATTACAATGGAGAGGGTAGATCTAGCTGGTCTGTCATAATATAATAGAGACAGTAGATATAGCTGTTCTGTCATAATATTATCGAGACAGTAGATCTAGCTGGTCTGTCATAATATAATAGAGACAGTAGATTTAGCTGCACTGTCATATTGTAATAGAGACAGTAGATTTAGCTGGTCTATCACATTACAATGGAGAGGGTAGATCTATCTGGTCTGTGATAATATAAAAGAGACAGTAGATCTAGCTGGTCTGTCATAATATAATAGAGACAGTAGATCTAGCTGGTCTATCATAATATAAGAGAGACAGTAGATCTAGCTGGTCTGTCATAATATAATAGAGATAGTAGATCTAGCTGGTCTATCATATTACAATAGAGAGGGTAGATCTAGCTGGTCTGTCATAATATAACAGGGACAGTAGATCTAGCTGGTCTGTCATAATATAATAGAGGCAGTAGACCTAGCTGGTCTGTCATAATATAATAGAGACAGTAGATCTAGCTGGTCTGTCATAATATAATAGAGACAGTAGATCTAGCTGGTCTGTCATAATATAACAGAGACAGTAGATCTAGCTGGTCTGTCATAATATAATAGAGACAGTAGATTTAGCTGCTCTGTCATATTGTAATAGAGACAGTAGATTTAGCTGGTCTATCACATTACAATGGAGAGGGTCGATCTATCTGGTCTGTGATAATATAAAAGAGAGAGTAGATCTAGCTGGTCTATCATATTACAATAGAGAGGGTAGATCTAGCTGGTCTGTCATAATATAACAGGGACAGTAGATCTAGCTGCTCTGTCATAATATAATAGAGACAGTAGATCTAGCTGATCTGTCATATTGTAATAGAGACAGTAGATGTAGCTGGTCTGTTATAATATAATAGAGACAGTAGATCTAGCTTGTCTGTCTTAATATAATAGAGACAGTAGATATAGCTGGTCTGTCTTAATATAACAGAGACAGTAGATCTTGCTGGTCTGTCATAATATAATAGAGACAGTAGATATACCTTTTCTGTCATAATATAATAGAGACAGTAGATCTAGCTGGTCTGTCATAATATAATAGAGACAGTAGATTTAGCTGGTATATCGTATTACAATGGAGAGGGTAGATCTAGCTGGTCTGTGATAATATAAAAGAGACAGTAGATCTAGCTGGTCTGTCATAATATATAAGAGACAGTAGATCTAGCTGGTCTGTCATAATATAATAGAGACAGTAGATATAGCTGTTCTGTCATAATATTATCGAGACAGTAGATCTAGCTGGTCTGTCATAATATAATAGAGACAGTAGATTTAGCTGCACTGTCATATTGTAATAGAGACAGTAGATTTAGCTGGTCTATCACATTACAATGGAGAGGGTAGATCTATCTGGTCTGTGATAATATAAAAGAGACAGTAGATCTAGCTGGTCTGTCATAATATAATAGAGACAGTAGATCTAGCTGGTCTATCATAATATAAGAGAGACAGTAGATCTAGCTGGTCTGTCATAATATAATAGAGAGAGTAGATCTAGCTGGTCTATCATATTACAATAGAGAGGGTAGATCTAGCTGGTCTGTCATAATATAACAGGGACAGTAGATCTAGCTGGTCTGTCATAATATAATAGAGGCAGTAGACCTAGCTGGTCTGTCATAATATAATAGAGACAGTAGATCTAGCTGGTCTGTCATAATATAATAGATACAGTAGATCTAGCTGGTCTGTCATAATATAACAGAGACAGTAGATCTAGCTGGTCTGTCATAATATAATAGAGACAGTAGATTTAGCTGCTCTGTCATATTGTAATAGAGACAGTAGATTTAGCTGGTCTATCACATTACAATGGAGAGGGTCGATCTATCTGGTCTGTGATAATATAAAAGAGAGAGTAGATCTAGCTGGTCTATCATATTACAATAGAGAGGGTAGATCTAGCTGGTCTGTCATAATATAACAGGGACAGTAGATCTAGCTGGTCTGTCATAATATAATAGAGGCAGTAGACCTAGCTGGTCTGTCATATTATAACAGAGACAGTAGATCTAGCTGGTCTGTCATAATATAATAGAGACAGTAGATTTAGCTGGTCTGTCATAATATAACAGGGACAGTAGATCTAGCTGGTCTGTCATAAGATAATAGAGACAGTAGATCTAGCTGGTCTGTCATATTATAACAGAGACAGTAGATCTAGCTGGTCTGTCATAATATAATAGAGACAGTAGATTTAGCTGCTCTGTCATATTGTAATAGAGACAGTAGATTTAGCTCGTCTATCACATTACAATGGAGAGGGTAGATCTATCTGGTCTGTGATAATATAAAAGAGACAGTAGATCTAGCTGGTCTGTCATAATATAATAGAGACAGTAGATCTAGCTGGTCTATCACAATATAAGAGAGACAGTAGATCTAGCTGGTCTGTCATAATATAATAGAGAGAGTAGATCTAGCTGGTCTATCATATTACAATAGAGAGGGTAGATCTAGCTGGTCTGTCATAATATAAGAGACAGTAGATCTAGCTGTTCTGTCATAATATAATAGAGACAGTAGATCTAGCTGGTCTGTCATAATATAATAGAGACAGTAGATTTAGCTGCTCTGTCATATTGTAATAGAGACAGTAGATTTAGCTGGTCTATCACATTACAATGGAGAGGGTAGATGTATTTGGTCTGTGATAATATAAAAGAGACAGTAGATCTAGCTGGTCTGTCATAATATAATAGAGACAGTAGATCTAGCTGGTCTTTCATAATATAAGAGAGACAGTAGATCTAGCTGGTCTGTCATAATATAATAGAGAGAGTAGATCTAGCTTGTCTATCATATTACAATAGAGAGGGTAGATCTAGCTGGTCTGTCATAATATAACAGGGACAGTAGATCTAGCTGGTCTGTCATAATATAATAGAGGCAGTAGACCTAGCTGGTCTGTCATAATATAATAGAGACAGTAGATCTAGCTGGTCTGTCATAATATAATAGAGACAGTAGATCTAGCTGGTCTGTCATAATATAACAAAGACAGTAGATCTAGCTGGTCTGTGATAATATAATAGAGACAGTAGATCTAGCTGGCCTGTCATAATATAATAGAGACAGTAGATCTAGCTGGTCTGTCAGTATATAATAGAGACAGTAGATCTAGCTGGTCTGTAATAATATAAATGAGACAGTAGATCTAGCTGGTCTGTCATAATATAATAGAGACAGTAGATCTAGCTGGTCTTTCATAATATAAGAGAGACAGTAGATCTAGCTGGTCTGTCATAATATAATAGAGAGAGTAGATCTAGCTGGTCTATCATATTACAATAGAGAGGGTAGATCTAGCTGGTCTGTCATAATATAACAGGGACAGTAGATCTAGCTGGTCTGTCATAATATAATAGAGGCAGTAGACCTAGCTGGTCTGTCATATTATAACAGAGACAGTAGATCTAGCTGGTCTGTCATAATATAATAGAGACAGTAGATTTAGCTGGTCTGTCATAATATAACAGGGACAGTAGATCTAGCTGGTCTGTCATAAGATAATAGAGACAGTAGATCTAGCTGGTCTGTCATATTATAACAGAGACAGTAGATCTAGCTGGTCTGTCATAATATAATAGAGACAGTAGATTTAGCTGCTCTGTCATATTGTAATAGAGACAGTAGATTTAGCTCGTCTATCACATTACAATGGAGAGGGTAGATCTATCTGGTCTGTGATAATATAAAAGAGACAGTAGATCTAGCTGGTCTGTCATAATATAATAGAGACAGTAGATCTAGCTGGTCTATCACAATATAAGAGAGACAGTAGATCTAGCTGGTCTGTCATAATATAATAGAGAGAGTAGATCTAGCTGGTCTATCATATTACAATAGAGAGGGTAGATCTAGCTGGTCTGTCATAATATAAGAGACAGTAGATATAGCTGTTCTGTCATAATATAATAGAGACAGTAGATCTAGCTGGTCTGTCATAATATAATAGAGACAGTAGATTTAGCTGCTCTGTCATATTGTAATAGAGACAGTAGATTTAGCTGGTCTATCACATTACAATGGAGAGGGTAGATGTATTTGGTCTGTGATAATATAAAAGAGACAGTAGATCTAGCTGGTCTGTCATAATATAATAGAGACAGTAGATCTAGCTGGTCTTTCATAATATAAGAGAGACAGTAGATCTAGCTGGTCTGTCATAATATAATAGAGAGAGTAGATCTAGCTTGTCTATCATATTACAATAGAGAGGGTAGATCTAGCTGGTCTGTCATAATATAACAGGGACAGTAGATCTAGCTGGTCTGTCATAATATAATAGAGGCAGTAGACCTAGCTGGTCTGTCATAATATAATAGAGACAGTAGATCTAGCTGGTCTGTCATAATATAATAGAGACAGTAGATCTAGCTGGTCTGTCATAATATAACAAAGACAGTAGATCTAGCTGGTCTGTGATAATATAATAGAGACAGTAGATCTAGCTGGCCTGTCATAATATAATAGAGACAGTAGATCTAGCTGGTCTGTCAGTATATAATAGAGACAGTAGATCTAGCTGGTCTGTAATAATATAAATGAGACAGTAGATCTAGCTGGTCTGTCATAATATAAATGAGACAGTAGATCTAGCTGGTCTGTTATAATATAATAGAGACAGTAGATCTAGCTGATCTGTCATAATATAACAAAGACAGTAGCTCTAGCTGGTCTGTCATAATATAATAGAGACAGTAGATCTCGCTGGTTTGTCATAATATAATAGAGACAGTAGATCTAGCTGGTCTGTCATAATATAATAGAGACAGTAGATCCAACTTGTCTGTCATATTATAATAGAGGCATTAGTTCTAGCTGCTCTGTCATAATATAATAGAGACAGTAGATCTAGCTGATCTGTCATATTGTAATAGAGACATTAGATGTAGCTGGTCTGTTATAATATAATAGAGACAGTAGATCTAGCTTGTCTGTCTTAATATAATAGAGACAGTAGATATAGCTGGTCTGTCTTAATATAATAGAGACAGTAGATCTTGCTGGTCTGTCATAATATAATAGAGACAGTAGATATACCTTTTCTGTAATAATATAATAGAGACAGTAGATCTAGCTGGTCTGTCATAATATAATATTGACAGTAGATTTAGCTGCTCTGTCATATTGTAATAAAGACAGTAGATCTAGCTGGTCTGTCATAATATAATAGAGACAGTAGATTTAGCTGGTCTATCGTATTACAATGGAGAGGGTAGATCTAGCTGGTCTGTGATACTATAAAAGAGACAGTAGATCTAGCTGGTCTGTCATAATATAATAGAGACAGTAGATCGAGCTGGTCTATCATATTACAATGGAGAGGGTAGATCTAGCTGGTCTGTCATAATATAATAGAGACAGTAGATATAGCTGTTCTGTCATAATATAATAGAGACAGTAGATCTAGCTGGTCTGTCATAATATAATAGAGACAGTAGATCGAGCTGGTCTATCATATTACAATGGAGAGGGTAGATCTAGCTGGTCTGTCATAATATAATAGAGACAGTAGATATAGCTGTTCTGTCATAATATAATAGAGACAGTAGATCTAGCTGGTCTGTCATAATATAATAGAGACAGTAGATTTAGCTGCTCTGTCATATTGTAATAGAGACAGTAGATTTAGCTGGTCTATCACATTACAATGGAGAGGGTAGATCTATCTGGTCTGTGATAATATAAAAGAGACAGTAGATCTAGCTGGTCTGTCATAATATAATAGAGACAGTAGATCTAGCTGGTCTATCATAATATAAGAGAGACAGTAGATCTAGCTGGTCTGTCATAATATAATAGAGAGTAGATCTAGCTGGTTTGTCATAATATAATAGAGACAGTAGGTCTAGCTGGTCTGACATAATATAATAGAGACAGTAGATCTAGCTGGTCTGTCATAATATAATAGAGAGTAGATCTAGCTGGTCTGACATATTATAATAGAGACAGTAGATCTAGCTGGTCTGTCATGTTATAATAGAGACAGTAGATCTAGCTGGTCTGTCATAATATAATAGAGACAGAAGATCTAGCTGGTCTGTCATAAAATAATTGAGACAGTAGATCTTGCTGGTCTGTCACAATATAATTTAGACAGTAGATCTAGCTGGTCTGTCATAATATAATAGAGACAGTAGATCCAGCTGGTCTGTCATAATATAATAGAGACAGTAGATCTAGCTGGTTTGTCATAATATAATAGAGACAGTAGATCTAGCTGGTCTGTCATAATATAATAGAGACAGTAGATCCAACTTGTCTGTCATATTATAATAGAGGCATTAGTTCTAGCTGCTCTGTCATAATATAATAGAGACAGTAGATCTAGCTGATCTGTCATATTGTAATAGAGACAGTAGATGTAGCTGGTCTGTTATAATATAATAGAGACAGTAGATCTAGCTTGTCTGTCTTAATATAATAGAGACAGTAGATATAGCTGGTCTGTCTTAATATAACAGAGACAGTAGATCTTGCTGGTCTGTCATAATATAATAGAGACAGTAGATATACCTTTTCTGTCATAATATAATAGAGACAGTAGATCTAGCTGGTCTGTCATAATATAATAGAGACAGTAGATTTAGCTGGTATATCGTATTACAATGGAGAGGGTAGATCTAGCTGGTCTGTGATAATATAAAAGAGACAGTAGATCTAGCTGGTCTGTCATAATATAAAAGAGACAGTAGATCTAGCTGGTCTATCATATTACAATGGAGAGGGTAGATCTAGCTGGTCTGTCATAATATAATAGAGACAGTAGATATAGCTGTTCTGTCATAATATTATCGAGACAGTAGATCTAGCTGGTCTGTCATAATATAATAGAGACAGTAGATTTAGCTGCACTGTCATATTGTAATAGAGACAGTAGATTTAGCTGGTCTATCACATTACAATGGAGAGGGTAGATCTATCTGGTCTGTGATAATATAAAAGAGACAGTAGATCTAGCTGGTCTGTCATAATATAATAGAGACAGTAGATCTAGCTGGTCTATCATAATATAAGAGAGACAGTAGATCTAGCTGGTCTGTCATAATATAATAGAGAGAGTAGATCTAGCTGGTCTATCATATTACAATAGAGAGGGTAGATCTAGCTGGTCTGTCATAATATAACAGGGACAGTAGATCTAGCTGGTCTGTCATAATATAATAGAGGCAGTAGACCTAGCTGGTCTGTCATAATATAATAGAGACAGTAGATCTAGCTGGTCTGTCATAATATAATAGAGACAGTAGATCTAGCTGGTCTGTCATAATATAACAGAGACAGTAGATCTAGCTGGTCTGTCATAATATAATAGAGACAGTAGATTTAGCTGCTCTGTCATATTGTAATAGAGACAGTAGATTTAGCTGGTCTATCACATTACAATGGAGAGGGTCGATCTATCTGGTCTGTGATAATATAAAAGAGAGAGTAGATCTAGCTGGTCTATCATATTACAATAGAGAGGGTAGATCTAGCTGGTCTGTCATAATATAACAGGGACAGTAGATCTAGCTGGTCTGTCATAATATAATAGAGGCAGTAGACCTAGCTGGTCTGTCATATTATAACAGAGACAGTAGATCTAGCTGGTCTGTCATAATATAATAGAGACAGTAGATTTAGCTGGTCTGTCATAATATAACAGGGACAGTAGATCTAGCTGGTCTGTCATAATATAATAGAGACAGTAGATCTAGCTGGTCTGTCATATTATAACAGAGACAGTAGATCTAGCTGGTCTGTCATAATATAATAGAGACAGTAGATTTAGCTGCTCTGTCATATTGTAATAGAGACAGTAGATTTAGCTCGTCTATCACATTACAATGGAGAGGGTAGATCTATCTGGTCTGTGATAATATAAAAGAGACAGTAGATCTAGCTGGTCTGTCATAATATAATAGAGACAGTAGATCTAGCTGGTCTATCACAATATAAGAGAGACAGTAGATCTAGCTGGTCTGTCATAATATAATAGAGAGAGTAGATCTAGCTGGTCTATCATATTACAATAGAGAGGGTAGATCTAGCTGGTCTGTCATAATGTAAGAGACAGTAGATATAGCTGTTCTGTCATAATATAATAGAGACAGTAGATCTAGCTGGTCTGTCATAATATAATAGAGACAGTAGATTTAGCTGCTCTGTCATATTGTAATAGAGACAGTAGATTTAGCTCGTCTATCACATTACAATGGAGAGGGTAGATGTATTTGGTCTGTGATAATATAAAAGAGACAGTAGATCTAGCTGGTCTGTCATAATATAATAGAGACAGTAGATCTAGCTGGTCTTTCATAATATAAGAGAGACAGTAGATCTAGCTGGTCTGTCATAATATAATAGAGAGAGTAGATCTAGCTTGTCTATCATATTACAATAGAGAGGGTAGATCTAGCTGGTCTGTCATAATATAACAGGGACAGTAGATCTAGCTGGTCTGTCATAATATAATAGAGGCAGTAGACCTAGCTGGTCTGTCATAATATAATAGAGACAGTAGATCTAGCTGGTCTGTCATAATATAATAGAGACAGTAGATCTAGCTGGTCTGTCATAATATAACAAAGACAGTAGATCTAGCTGGTCTGTGATAATATAATAGAGACAGTAGATCTAGCTGGCCTGTCATAATATATTAGAGACAGTAGATCTAGCTGGTCTGTCAGTATATAATAGAGACAGTAGATCTAGCTGGTCTGTAATAATATAAATGAGACAGTAGATCTAGCTGGTCTGTCATAATATAAATGAGACAGTAGATCTAGCTGGTCTGTTATAATATAATAGAGACAGTAGATCTAGCTGATCTGTCATAATATAACAAAGACAGTAGCTCTAGCTGGTCTGTCATAATATAATAGAGACAGTAGATCTCGCTGGTTTGTCATAATATAATAGCGACAGTAGATCTAGCTGGTCTGTCATAATATAATAGAGACAGTAGATCCAACTTGTCTGTCATATTATAATAGAGGCATTAGTTCTAGCTGCTCTGTCATAATATAATAGAGACAGTAGATCTAGCTGATCTGTCATATTGTAATAGAGACATTAGATGTAGCTGGTCTGTTATAATATAATAGAGACAGTAGATCTAGCTTGTCTGTCTTAATATAATAGAGACAGTAGATATAGCTGGTCTGTCTTAATATAATAGAGACAGTAGATCTTGCTGGTCTGTCATAATATAATAGAGACAGTAGATCTAGCTGGTCTGTCATAATATAATATTGACAGTAGATTTAGCTGCTCTGTCATATTGTAATAAAGACAGTAGATCTAGCTGGTCTGTCATAATATAATAGAGACAGTAGATTTAGCTGGTCTATCGTATTACAATGGAGAGGGTAGATCTAGCTGGTCTGTGATACTATAAAAGAGACAGTAGATCTAGCTGGTCTGTCATAATATAATAGAGACAGTAGATCGAGCTGGTCTATCATATTACAATGGAGAGGGTAGATCTAGCTGGTCTGTCATAATATAATAGAGACAGTAGATATAGCTGTTCTGTCATAATATAATAGAGACAGTAGATCTAGCTGGTCTGTCATAATATAATAGAGACAGTAGATCGAGCTGGTCTATCATATTACAATGGAGAGGGTAGATCTAGCTGGTCTGTCATAATATAATAGAGACAGTAGATATAGCTGTTCTGTCATAATATAATAGAGACAGTAGATCTAGCTGGTCTGTCATAATATAATAGAGACAGTAGATTTAGCTGCTCTGTCATATTGTAATAGAGACAGTAGATTTAGCTGGTCTATCACATTACAATGGAGAGGGTAGATCTATCTGGTCTGTGATAATATAAAAGAGACAGTAGATCTAGCTGGTCTGTCATAATATAATAGAGACAGTAGATCTAGCTGGTCTATCATAATATAAGAGAGACAGTAGATCTAGCTGGTCTGTCATAATATAATAGAGAGAGTAGATCTAGCTGGTCTATCATATTACAATAGAGAGGGTAGATCTAGCTGGTCTCTCATAATATAACAGGGACAGTAGATCTAGCTGGTCTGTCATAATATAATAGAGGCAGTAGACCTAGCTGGTCTGTCATAATATAATAGAGACATTAGATCTAGCTGGTCTGTCATAATATAATAGAGACAGTAGATCTAGCTGGTCTGTCATAATATAACAGAGACAGTAGATCTAGCTGGTCTGTCATAATATAATAGAGACAGTAGATTTAGCTGCTCTGTCATATTGTAATAGAGACAGTAGATTTAGCTGGTCTATCACATTACAATGGAGAGGGTAGATCTATCTGGTCTGTGATAATATAAAAGAGACAGTAGATCTAGCTGGTCTGTCATAATATAATAGAGACAGTAGATCTAGCTGGTCTATCATAATATAAGAGAGACAGTAGATCTAGCTGGTCTGTCATAATATAATAGAGAGAGTATATCTAGCTTGTCTATCATATTACAATAGAGAGGGTAGATCTAGCTGGTCTGTCATAATATAATAGAGACAGTAGATATAGCTGTTCTGTCATAATATAATAGAGACAGTAGATCTAGCTGGTCTGTCATAATATAATAGAGACAGTAGATTTAGCTGCTCTGTCATATTGTAATAGAGACAGTAGATTTAGCTGGTCTATCACATTACAATGGAGAGGGTAGATCTATCTGGTCTGTGATAATATAAAAGAGACAGTAGATCTAGCTGGTCTGTCATAATATAATAGAGACAGTATATCTAGCTGGTCTATCATAATATAAGAGAGACAGTAGATCTAGCTGATCTGTCATAATATAATAGAGACAGTAGACCTAGCTGGTCTGTCATATTATAACAGAGACAGTAGATCTAGCTGGTCTGTCATAATATAATAGAGACAGTAGATTTAGCTGCTCTGTCATATTGTAATAGAGACAGTAGATTTAGCTCGTCTATCACATTACAATGGAGAGGGTAGATCTATCTGGTCTGTGATAATATAAAAGAGACAGTAGATCTAGCTGGTCTGTCATAATATAATAGAGACAGTAGATCTAGCTGGTCTATCACAATATAAGAGAGACAGTAGATCTAGCTGGTCTGTCATAATATAATAGAGAGAGTAGATCTAGCTGGTCTATCATATTACAATAGAGAGGGTAGATCTAGCTGGTCTGTCATAATATAATAGAGACAGTAGATATAGCTGTTCTGTCATAATATAATAGAGACAGTAGATCTAGCTGGTCTGTCATAATATAATAGAGACAGTAGATTTAGCTGCTCTGTCATATTGTAATAGAGACAGTAGATTTAGCTGGTCTATCACATTACAATGGAGAGGGTAGATGTATCTGGTCTGTGATAATGTAAAAGAGACAGTAGATCTAGCTGGTCTGTCATAATATAATAGAGACAGTAGATCTAGCTGGTCTTTCATAATATAAGAGAGACAGTAGATCTAGCTGGTCTGTCATAATATAATAGAGAGAGTAGTAGCTTGTCTATCATATTACAATAGAGAGGGTAGATCTAGCTGGTCTGTCATAATATAACAGGGACAGTAGATCTAGCTGGTCTGTCATAATATAATAGAGGCAGTAGACCTAGCTGGTCTGTCATAATATAATAGAGACAGTAGATCTAGCTGGTCTGTCATAATATAATAGAGACAGTAGATCTAGCTGGTCTGTCATAATATAACAAAGACAGTAGATCTAGCTGGTCTGTGATAATATAATAGAGACAGTAGATCTAGCTGGCCTGTCATAATATAATAGAGACAGTAGATCTAGCTGGTCTGTCAGTATATAATAGAGACAGTAGATCTAGCTGGTCTGTAATAATATAAATGAGACAGTAGATCTAGCTGGTCTGTCATAATATAAATGAGACAGTAGATCTAGCTGGTCTGTTATAATATAATAGAGACAGTAGATCTAGCTGATCTGTCATAATATAACAAAGACAGTAGCTCTAGCTGGTCTGTCATAATATAATAGAGACAGTAGATCTCGCTGGTTTGTCATAATATAATAGAGACAGTAGATCTAGCTGGTCTGTCATAATATAATAGAGACAGTAGATCCAACTTGTCTGTCATATTATAATAGAGGCATTAGTTCTAGCTGCTCTGTCATAATATAATAGAGACAGTAGATCTAGCTGATCTGTCATATTGTAATAGAGACATTAGATGTAGCTGGTCTGTTATAATATAATAGAGACAGTAGATCTAGCTTGTCTGTCTTAATATAATAGAGACAGTAGATATAGCTGGTCTGTCTTAATATAATAGAGACAGTAGATCTTGCTGGTCTGTCATAATATAATAGAGACAGTAGATATACCTTTTCTGTAATAATATAATAGAGACAGTAGATCTAGCTGGTCTGTCATAATATAATATTGACAGTAGATTTAGCTGCTCTGTCATATTGTAATAAAGACAGTAGATCTAGCTGGTCTGTCATAATATAATAGAGACAGTAGATTTAGCTGGTCTATCGTATTACAATGGAGAGGGTAGATCTAGCTGGTCTGTGATACTATAAAAGAGACAGTAGATCTAGCTGGTCTGTCATAATATAATAGAGACAGTAGATCGAGCTGGTCTATCATATTACAATGGAGAGGGTAGATCTAGCTGGTCTGTCATAATATAATAGAGACAGTAGATATAGCTGTCCTGTCATAATATAATAGAGACAGTAGATCTAGCTGGTCTGTCATAATATAATAGAGACAGTAGATCGAGCTGGTCTATCATATTACAATGGAGAGGGTAGATCTAGCTGGTCTGTCATAATATAATAGAGACAGTAGATATAGCTGTTCTGTCATAATATAATAGAGACAGTAGATCTAGCTGGTCTGTCATAATATAATAGAGACAGTAGATTTAGCTGCTCTGTCATATTGTAATAGAGACAGTAGATTTAGCTGGTCTATCACATTACAATGGAGAGGGTAGATCTATCTGGTCTGTGATAATATAAAAGAGACAGTAGATCTAGCTGGTCTGTCATAATATAATAGAGACAGTAGATCTAGCTGGTCTATCATAATATAAGAGAGACAGTAGATCTAGCTGGTCTGTCATAATATAATAGAGAGAGTAGATCTAGCTGGTCTATCATATTACAATAGAGAGGGTAGATCTAGCTGGTCTCTCATAATATAACAGGGACAGTAGATCTAGCTGGTCTGTCATAATATAATAGAGGCAGTAGACCTAGCTGGTCTGTCATAATATAATAGAGACAGTAGATCTAGCTGGTCTGTCATAATATAATAGAGACAGTAGATCTAGCTGGTCTGTCATAATATAACAGAGACAGTAGATCTAGCTGGTCTGTCATAATATAATAGAGACAGTAGATTTAGCTGCTCTGTCATATTGTAATAGAGACAGTAGATTTAGCTGGTCTATCACATTACAATGGAGAGGGTAGATCTATCTGGTCTGTGATAATATAAAAGAGACAGTAGATCTAGCTGGTCTGTCATAATATAATAGAGACAGAAGATCTAGCTGGTCTATCATAATATAAGAGAGACAGTAGATCTAGCTGGTCTGTCATAATATAATAGAGAGAGTATATCTAGCTTGTCTATCATATTACAATAGAGAGGGTAGATATATCTGGTCTGTGATAATATAAAAGAGACAGTAGATCTAGCTGGTCTGTCATAATATAATAGAGACAGTAGATCTAGCTGGTCTATCATAATATAAGAGAGACAGTAGATCTAGCTGGTCTGTCATAATATAATAGAGAGAGTAGATCTAGCTGGTCTATCATATTACAATAGAGAGGGTAGATCTAGCTGGTCTGTCATAATATAACAGGGACAGTAGATCTAGCTGGTCTGTCATAATATAATAGAGGCAGTAGACCTAGCTGGTCTGTCATAATATAATAGAGACAGTAGATCTAGCTGGTCTGTCATAATATAATAGAGACAGTAGATCTAGCTGGTCTGTCATAATATAACAGAGACAGTAGATCTAGCTGGTCTGTCATAATATAATAGAGACAGTAGATCTAGCTGGTCTGTCATAATATAATAGAGACAGTAGATCTAGCTGGTCTGTCATTATATAATAGAGACAGTAGGTCTAGCTGGTTTGACATAATATAATAGAGACAGTAGATATAGCTGGTCTGTCATAATAAAATAGAGACAGTAGATCTAGCTGTTCTGTCATAATATAATAGAGACAGTAGATCTAGCTGGTCTGTCATAATATAATAGAGACAGTAGATCTAGCTGGTCTGTCATAATATAATAGAGAGCAGATCTAGCTAGTCTGTCATAATATAATAGAGACAGTAGATCTAGCTGGTCTGTCATAATGTAATAGAGACAGTAGATCTAGCTGGTCTGTCATAATATATTAGAGACAGTAGATCTAGCTGGTCTATCATAATATATTAGAGACAGTAGATCTAGCTGGTCTGTCATAATATAATAGAGAGCAGATCTAGCTAGTCTGTCATAATATAATAGAGACAGTAGATCTAGCTGGTCTGTCATAATGTAATAGAGACAGTAGATCTAGCTGGTCTGTCATAATATAATAGAGACAGAAGATCTAGCTGGTCTGTCATAAAATAATTGAGACAGTAGATCTTGCTGGTCTG
Organism: Oncorhynchus mykiss; assembly: GCF_057628025.1. Lineage (NCBI taxonomy): Eukaryota > Metazoa > Chordata > Actinopteri > Salmoniformes > Salmonidae > Oncorhynchus > Oncorhynchus mykiss. The sequence continues at coordinate 82,737,672 of NC_143036.1, read as the reverse complement.
TCATAATATAATTTAGACAGTAGATCTAGCTGGTCTGTCATAATATAATAGAGACAGTAGATCTAGCTGGTCTGTCATAATATAATAGAGGCAGTAGACCTAGCTGGTCTGTCATAATATAATAGAGACAGTAGATCTAGCTGGTCTGTCATAATATAATAGAGACAGTAGATCTAGCTGGTCTGTCATAATATAACAGAGACAGTAGATCTAGCTGGTCTGTCATAATATAATAGAGACAGTAGATTTAGCTGCTCTGTCATATTGTAATAGAGACAGTAGATTTAGCTGGTCTATCACATTACAATGGAGAGGGTAGATCTATCTGGTCTGTGATAATATAAAAGAGACAGTAGATCTAGCTGGTCTGTCATAATATAATAGAGACAGTAGATCTAGCTGGTCTATCATAATATAAGAGAGACAGTAGATCTAGCTGGTCTGTCATAATATAATAGAGAGAGTATATCTAGCTTGTCTATCATATTACAATAGAGAGGGTAGATATATCTGGTCTGTCATAATATAATAGAGACAGTAGATATAGCTGTTCTGTCATAATATAATAGAGACAGTAGATCTAGCTGGTCTGTCATAATATAATAGAGACAGTAGATTTAGCTGCTCTGTCATATTGTAATAGAGACAGTAGATTTAGCTGGTCTATCACATTACAATGGAGAGGGTAGATCTATCTGGTCTGTGATAATATAAAAGAGACAGTAGATCTAGCTGGTCTGTCATAATATAATAGAGACAGTAGATCTAGCTGGTCTATCATAATATAAGAGAGACAGTAGATCTAGCTGGTCTGTCATAATATAATAGAGAGAGTAGATCTAGCTGGTCTATCATATTACAATAGAGAGGGTAGATCTAGCTGGTCTGTCATAATATAACAGGGACAGTAGATCTAGCTGGTCTGTCATAATATAATAGAGGCAGTAGACCTAGCTGGTCTGTCATAATATAATAGAGACAGTAGATCTAGCTGGTCTGTCATAATATAATAGAGACAGTAGATCTAGCTGGTCTGTCATAATATAACAGAGACAGTAGATCTAGCTGGTCTGTGATAATATAATATAGACAGTAGATCTAGCTGGCCTGTCATAATATAATAGAGACAGTAGATCTAGCTGGTCTGTCATTATATAATAGAGACAGTAGGTCTAGCTGGTTTGACATAATATAATAGAGACAGTAGATATAGCTGGTCTGTCATAATAAAATAGAGACAGTAGATCTAGCTGTTCTGTCATAATATAATAGAGACAGTAGATCTAGCTGGTCTGTCATAATATAATAGAGACAGTAGATCTAGCTGGTCTGTCATGTTATAATAGAGACAGTAGATCTAGCTGGTCTGTCATAATATAACAGAGACAGTAGATTTAGCTGGTCTGTCATAATACAATAGAAACGGTAGATCTAGCTGGTCTGTCATAATATATTAGAGACAGTAGATCTAGCTGGTCTGTCATTATATAATAGAGACAGTAGGTCTAGCTGGTTTGACATAATATAATAGAGACAGTAGATATAGCTGGTCTGTCATAATAAAATAGAGACAGTAGATCTAGCTGTTCTGTCATAATATAATAGAGACAGTAGATCTAGCTGGTCTGTCATAATATAATAGAGACAGTAGATCTAGCTGGTCTGTCATGTTATAATAGAGACAGTAGATCTAGCTGGTCTGTCATAATATAACAGAGACAGTAGATTTAGCTGGTCTGTCATAATACAATAGAAACAGTAGATCTAGCTGGTCTGTCATAATATAATAGAGAGCAGATCTAGCTAGTCTGTCATAATATAATAGAGACAGTAGATCTAGCTGGTGTGACATAATATAATAGAGACAGTAGGTCTAGCTGGTCTGGTATAATATACAAAAGACAGTAGATCTAGCTGGTCTGTCATAATATAATTGAGACAGTAGATCTTGCTGGTCTGTCATAATATAATTTAGACAGTAGATCTAGCTGGTCTGTCATAATATAATAGAGACAGTAGATCTAGCTGGTCTGTCATAAAATAATTGAGACAGTAGATCTAGCTGGTCTGTCATAAAATAATAGAGACAGTAGATCTAGCTGGTCTGTCATAATATAATAGAGACAGTAGATCTAGCTGGTCTGTCATAATATAATAGAGACAGTAGATTTAGCTGGTCTATCATATTACAATGGAGAGGGTAGATCTAGCTGGTCTGTGATAATATAAAAGAGACAGTAGATCTAGCTGGTCTGTCATAATATTATAGAGACAGTAGATCTAGCTGGTCTATCATATTACAATGGAGAGGGTAGATCTAGCTGGTCTGTCATAATACAATAGAGACAGTAGATTTAGCTGCTCTGTCATATTGTAATAGAGACAGTAGATTTAGCTGGTCTATCATATTACAATGGAGAGGGTAGATCTATCTGGTCTGTGATAATATAATAGAGACAGTAGATCTAGCTGGTCTGTCATAATATAACAGAGACAGTAGATCTAGCTGGCCTGTAATAATATAAATGAGACAATAGATCTAGCTGGTCTGTCATAATATAAATGAGACAGTAGATCTAGCTGGTCTGTAATAATATAAATGAGACAATAGATCTAGCTGGTCTGTCATAATATAAATGAGACAGTAGATCTAGCTGGTCTGTCATAATATAAATGAGACAGTAGATCTAGCTGGTCTGTTATAATATAATAGAAACAGTAGATCTAGCTGATCTGTCATAATATAACAAAGACTGTAGCTCTAGCTGGTCTGTCATAATGTAACAGAGACAGTAGATCTAGCTGGTATGTCATGTTATAATAGAGACAGTAGATCTAGCTGTTCTGTCATAATACAATAGAGACAGTAGATCTAGCTGGTTTGTCATAATATAATAGAGACAGTAGGTCTAGCTGGTCTGACATAATATAATGGAGACAGTAGATATAGCTGGTCTGTCATAATATAATAGAGACAGTAGATCGAGCTGGTCTGACATATTATAATAGAGACAGTAGATCTAGCTGGTCTGTCATATTATAATAGAGACAGTAGATCTAGCTGGTCTGACATAATATAATAGAGACAGTAGATATAGCTGGTCTGTCATAATATAACAAAGACAGTAGATCTAGCTGGTCTGTCATAATATATTAGAGACAGTAGATCTAGCTGGTCTGTCATAATATAATAGAGAGTAGATCTAGCTAGTCTGTCATAATATAATAGAGACAGTAGATTTAGCTGGTCTGTCATAATACAATAGAGACAGTAGATTTAGCTGGTCTGTCATAATATAATAGAGACAGTAGATTTAGCTGGTCTGTCATAATACAATAGAGACAGTAGATCTAGCTGGTTTGTCATAATATAATAGAGACAGTAGGTCTAGCTGGTCCGACATAATATAATAGAGACAGTAGATCTAGCTGGTCTGTCATAATGTAATAGACACAGTAGGTCTAGCTGGTCTGTCATAATGTAATAGAGACAGTAGATCTAGCTGGTCTGTCATAATATAATAGAGACAGTAGATCTAGCTGGTCTGTCATAATATAATAGAGACAGTAGATCTAGCTGGTCTGTCATTATATAATAGAGACAGTAGATCTAGCTGGTCTGTAATCATATAAATAAGACAGTAGATCTAGCTGGTCTGTCATAATGTAATAGAGACAGTAGATCTAGCTGGTCTGTCATAATATAATAGAGACAGTAGATCTAGCTGGTCTGTGATAATATAATAGAGACAGTAGATCTAGCTGTTCTGTCATAATATAATAGAGACAGTAGATCTAGCTGGTCTGTCATAATATAATAGAGACAGTAGGTCTAGCTGGTCTGACATAATATAAATAGAGACAGTAGATCTAGCTGGTCTGTCATAATGTAATAGACACAGTATGTCTAGCTGGTCTGTCATAATGTAATAGAGAAAGTAGATCTAGCTGGTCTGTCATAATATAATAGAGACAGTAGATCTAGCTGGTCTGTCATAATATAATAGAGACAGTAGATCTGGCTGGTCTGTCATTATATAATAGAGACAGTAGATCTAGCTGGTCTGTATTCATATAAATGAGACAGTAGATCTAGCTGGTCTGTCATAATATAAATGAGACAGTAGAACTAGCTGGTCTGTCATAATGTAATAGAGACAGTAGATCTAGCTGGTCTGTCATAATACAATAGAGACAGTAGATCTAGCTGGTCTGTGATATTATAATAGAGACAGTAGATCTAGCTATTCTGTCATAATATAATAGAGACAGTAGATCTAGCTGGTCTGTCATAATATAATAGAGACAGTAGATCTAGCTGGTCTGTGATAATACAATAGAGACAGTAGATCTAGCTGTTCTGTCATAATATAATGGAGACAGCAGGTCTAGCTGGTCTGACATAATATAACAAAGACAGTAGATCTAACTGGTCTGTCATAATATAACAAAGACAGTAGATCTAGCTGGTCTGTCATAATGTAATAGAGACAGTAGATCTAGCTGGTCTGTGATAATATAATAGAGACAGTAGATCTAGCTGGTCTGTCATAATATAAATGAGACAGTAGAACTAGCTGGTCGGTCATAATATAAATGACACAGTAGATCTAGCTGGTCTGTCAAAATGTAATAGAGACAGTAGATCTAGCTGGTCTGTCATAATGTAACAAAGACAGTAGATCTAGCAGGTCTGTCATAATATAATAGAGACAGTAGAAATAGCTGGTCTGTCATAATACAATAGAGACATAGAGACAGTAGATCTAGCTGGTCTGTCATAATATAATAGAGACAGTAGGTCTAGCTGGTCTGTCATAATGTAATAGACACAGTAGGTCTAGCTGGTCTGTCATAATGTAATAGAGACAGTAGATCTAGCTGGTCTGTCATAATATAATAGAGACAGTAGATCTAGCTGGTCTGTCATAATATAATAGAGACAGTAGATCTAGCTGGTCTGTCATTATATAATAGAGACAGTAGATCTAGCTGGTCTGTAATCATATAAATGAGACAGTAGATCTAGCTGGTCTGTCATAATATAATAGAGACAGTAGATCTAGCTGGTCTGTCATAATATAATAGAGACAGTAGATCTAGCTGGTCTGTCATAATATAATAGAGACAGTAGATCTAGCTGGTCTGTCATAAGATAATAGAGACAGTAGGTCTAGCTGGTCTGACATAATATAAATAGAGACAGTAGATCTAGCTGGTCTGTCATAATGTAATAGACACAGTAGGTCTAGCTGGTCTGTCATAATGTAATAGAGACAGTAGATCTAGCTGGTCTGTCATAATATAATAGAGACAGTAGATCTAGCTGGTCTGTCATAATATAATAGAGACAGTAGATCTAGCTGGTCTGTCATTATATAATAGAGACAGTAGATCTAGCTGGTCTGTAATCATATAAATGAGACAGTAGATCTAGCTGGTCTGTCATAATGTAATAGACACAGTAGGTCTAGCTGGTCTGTCATAATGTAATAGAGACAGTAGATCTAGCTGGTCTGTCATAATATAATAGAGACAGTAGATCTAGCTGGTCTGTGATAATATAATAGAGACAGTAGATCTAGCTGTTCTGTCATAATATAATAGAGACAGTAGACATAGCTGGTCTGTCATAATATAATAGAGACAGTAGATCTAGCTGGTCTGTCATAATATAATGTAGACAGCAGGTCTAGCTGGTCTGACATAATATAACAAAGACAGTAGATCTAACTGGTCTGTCATAATATAACAAAGACAGTAGATCTAGCTGGTCTGTCATAATGTAATAGAGACAGTAGATCTAGCTGGTCTGTGATAATATAATAGCGACAGTAGATCTAGCTGGTCTGTCATAATATAAATGAGACAGTAGAACTAGCTGGTCGGTCATAATATAAATGACACAGTAGATCTAGCTGGTCTGTCAAAATGTAATAGAGACAGTAGATCTAGCTGGTCTGTCATAATGTAACAAAGACAGTAGATCTAGCAGGTCTGTCATAATATAATAGAGACAGTAGAAATAGCTGGTCTGTCATAATACAATAGAGACATAGAGACAGTAGATCTAGCTGGTCTGTCATAATATAATAGAGACAGTAGGTCTAGCTGGTCTGTCATAATGTAATAGACACAGTAGGTCTAGCTGGTCTGTCATAATGTAATAGAGACAGTAGATCTAGCTGGTCTGTCATAATATAATAGAGACAGTAGATCTAGCTGGTCTGTCATAATATAATAGAGACAGTAGATCTAGCTGGTCTGTCATTATATAATAGAGACAGTAGATCTAGCTGGTCTGTAATCATATAAATGAGACAGTAGATCTAGCTGGTCTGTCATAATATAATAGAGACAGTAGATCTAGCTGGTCTGTCATAATATAATAGAGACAGTAGATCTAGCTGGTCTGTCATAATATAATAGAGACAGTAGATCTAGCTGGTCTGTCATAATATAATAGAGACAGTAGGTCTAGCTGGTCTGACATAATATAAATAGAGACAGTAGATCTAGCTGGTCTGTCATAATGTAATAGACACAGTAGGTCTAGCTGGTCTGTCATAATGTAATAGAGACAGTAGATCTAGCTGGTCTGTCATAATATAATAGAGACAGTAGATCTAGCTGGTCTGTCATAATATAATAGAGACAGTAGATCTAGCTGGTCTGTCATTATATAATAGAGACAGTAGATCTAGCTGGTCTGTAATCATATAAATGAGACAGTAGATCTAGCTGGTCTGTCATAATGTAATAGACACAGTAGGTCTAGCTGGTCTGTCATAATGTAATAGAGACAGTAGATCTAGCTGGTCTGTCATAATATAATAGAGACAGTAGATCTAGCTGGTCTGTGATAATATAATAGAGACAGTAGATCTAGCTGTTCTGTCATAATATAATAGAGACAGTAGACATAGCTGGTCTGTCATAATATAATAGAGACAGTAGATCTAGCTGGTCTGTCATAATATAATGGAGACAGCAGGTCTAGCTGGTCTGACATAATATAACAAAGACAGTAGATCTAACTGGTCTGTCATAATATAACAAAGACAGTAGATCTAGCTGGTCTGTCATAATGTAATAGAGACAGTAGATCTAGCTGGTCTGTGATAATATAATAGAGACAGTAGATCTAGCTGGTCTGTCATAATATAAATGAGACAGTAGAACTAGCTGGTCGGTCATAATATAAATGACACAGTAGATCTAGCTGGTCTGTCAAAATGTAATAGAGACAGTAGATCTAGCTGGTCTGTCATAATGTAACAAAGACAGTAGATCTAGCAGGTCTGTCATAATATAATAGAGACAGTAGAAATAGCTGGTCTGTCATAATACAATAGAGACATAGAGACAGTAGATCTAGCTGGTCTGTCATAATATAATAGAGACAGTAGGTCTAGCTGGTCTGTCATAATGTAATAGACACAGTAGGTCTAGCTGGTCTGTCATAATGTAATAGAGACAGTAGATCTAGCTGGTCTGTCATAATATAATAGAGACAGTAGATCTAGCTGGTCTGTCATAATATAATAGAGACAGTAGATCTAGCTGGTCTGTCATTATATAATAGAGACAGTAGATCTAGCTGGTCTGTAATCATATAAATGAGACAGTAGATCTAGCTGGTCTGTCATAATATAATAGAGACAGTAGATCTAGCTGGTCTGTCATTATATAATAGAGACAGTAGATCTAGCTGGTCTGTAATCATATAAATGAGACAGTAGATCTAGCTGGTCTGTCATAATATAAATGAGACAGTAGAACTAGCTGGTCTGTCATAATGTAATAGAGACAGTATATCTAGCTGGTCTGTCATAATATAATAGAGACAGTAGATCCAGCTGGTCTGTGATAATATAATAGAGACAGTAGATCTAGCTGTTCTGTCATAATATAATAGAGACAGTAGATCTAGCTGGTCTGTCATAATATAATAGAGACAGTAGATCTAGCTGGTCTGTCATAATATAATAGAGACAGTAGGTCTAGCTGGTCTGACATAATATAAATAGAGACAGTAGATCTAGCTGGTCTGTCATAATGTAATAGACACAGTAGGTCTAGCTGGTCTGTCATAATGTAATAGAGACAGTAGATCTAGCTGGTCTGTCATAATATAATAGAGACAGTAGATCTAGCTGGTCTGTCATAATATAATAGAGACAGTAGATCTAGCTGGTCTGTCATTATATAATAGAGACAGTAGATCTAGCTGGTCTGTAATCATATAAATGAGACAGTAGATCTAGCTGGTCTGTCATAATATAAATGAGACAGTAGAACTAGCTGGTCTGTCATAATGTAATAGAGACAGTAGATCTAGCTGGTCTGTCATAATATAATAGAGACAGTAGATCTATCTGGTCTGTGATAATATAATAGAGACAGTAGATCTAGCTGTTCTGTCATAATATAATAGAGACAGTAGATCTAGCTGGTCTGTCATAATATAATAGAGACAGTAGATCTAGCTGGTCTGTGATAATATAATAGAGACAGTAGATCTAGCTGGTCTGTCATAATATAATAGAGACAGTAGACATAGCTGGTCTGTCATAATATAATAGAGACAGTAGATCTAGCTGGTCTGTCATAATATAATAGAGACAGCAGGTCTAGCTGGTCTGACTTAATATAACAAAGACAGTAGATCTAACTGGTCTGTCATAATATAACAAAGACAGTAGATCTAGCTGGTCTGTCATAATGTAATAGAGACAGTAGATCTAGCTGGTCTGTCATAGTACAATAGAGACAGTAGATCTAGCTGGTCTGTCATATTATAATAGTGACACTAGATATAGCTGGTCTGCCATAATATAATAGAGACAGTAGATCTAGCTGGTTTGTCATAATGTAATAGAGACAGTAGATCTAGCTGGTCTGTCATAATGTAATAGAGACAGTAGATCTAGCTGGTCTGTCATAATATAATAGAGACAGTAGAAATAGCTGGTCTGTCATAATACAATTGCGACATAGAGACAGTAGATGTAGCTGGTCTGTCATAATGTAATAGAGACAGAAGATCTAGCTGGTCTGTCATAATGTAATAGAGACAGTAGATCTAGCTGGTCTGTCATAATATAATAGAGACAGTACATCTAGCTGGTCTGTCATAATATAATGGAGACAGTAGATCTAGCTGGTCTGTGATAATATAATAGAGACAGTAGATCTAGCTGGTCTGTCATAATATAATAGAGACAGTAGATCTAGCTGGTCTGTGTCATTATATAATAGAGACAGTAGATCTAGCTGGTCTGTCATAATATAAATGAGACAGTAGATCTATCTGGTCTGTCATAATATAATAGAGACAGTAGATCTAGCTGGTCTGTCATAATATAATAGAGACAGTAGAAATAGCTGGTCTGTCATAATACAATTGAGACATAGAGACAGTAGATCTAGCTGGTCTGTCATAATATAATAGAGACAGTAGGTCTAGCTGGTCTGACATAATATAAATAGAGACAGTAGATATAGCTGGTCGGTCATAGTATAAATGACACAGTAGATCTAGCTGGTCTGTCAAAATGTAATAGAGACAGTAGATCTAGCTGGTCTGTCATAATGTAACAACGACAGTAGATCTAGCTGGTCTGTCATAATGTAACAAAGACAGTAGATCTAGCAGGTCTGTCATAATATAATAGAGACAGTAGAAATAGCTGGTCTGTCATAATACAATAGAGACATAGAGACAGTAGATCTAGCTGGTCTGTCATAGTATAATAGAGACAGTAGGTCTAGCTGGTCTGACATAATATAAATAGAGACAGTAGATCTAGCTGGTCTGTCATAATGTAATAGAGGCAGTAGATCTAGCTGTTCTGTCATAATATAATAGAGACAGTAGATCTAGCTGGTCTGTCATAATATAATAGAGACAGTAGATCTAGCTGGTCTGTAATCATATAAATGAGACAGTAGATCTAGCTGGTCTGTCATAATATAAATGAGACAGTAGAACTAGCTGGTCTGTCATAATGTAATAGAGACAGTAGATCTAGCTGGTCTGTCATAATATAATAGAGACAGTAGATCTAGCTGGTCTGTGATAATATAATAGAGACAGTAGATCTAGCTGTTCTGTCATAATATAATAGAGACAGTAGATCTAGCTGGTCTGTCATAATATAATAGAGACAGTAGATCTAGCTGGTCTGTGATAATATAATAGAGACAGTAGATCTAGCTGGTCTGTCATAATATAATAGAGACAGTAGACATAGCTGGTCTGTCATAATATAATAGAGACAGTAGATCTAGCTGGTCTGTCATAATATAATAGAGACAGCAGGTCTAGCTGGTCTGACTTAATATAACAAAGACAGTAGATCTAACTGGTCTGTCATAATATAACAAAGACAGTAGATCTAGCTGGTCTGTCATAATGTAATAGAGACAGTAGATCTAGCTGGTCTGTCATAGTACAATAGAGACAGTAGATCTAGCTGGTCTGTCATATTATAATAGTGACACTAGACATAGCTGGTCTGCCATAATATAATAGAGACAGTAGATCTAGCTGGTTTGTCATAATGTAATAGAGACAGTAGATCTAGCTGGTCTGTCATAATGTAATAGAGACAGTAGATCTAGCTGGTCTGTCATAATATAATAGAGACAGTAGAAATAGCTGGTCTGTCATAATACAATTGCGACATAGAGACAGTAGATCTAGCTGGTCTGTCATAATGTAATAGAGACAGAAGATCTAGCTGGTCTGTCATAATGTAATAGAGACAGTAGATCTAGCTGGTCTGTCATAATATAATAGAGACAGTACATCTAGCTGGTCTGTCATAATATTATGGAGACAGTAGATCTAGCTGGTCTGTGATAATATAATAGAGACAGTAGATCTAGCTGGTCTGTCATAATATAATAGAGACAGTAGATCTAGCTGGTCTGTGTCATTATATAATAGAGACAGTAGATCTAGCTGGTCTGTCATAATATAAATGAGACAGTAGATCTATCTGGTCTGTCATAATATAATAGAGACAGTAGATCTAGCTGGTCTGTCATAATATAATAGAGACAGTAGAAATAGCTGGTCTGTCATAATACAATTGAGACATAGAGACAGTAGATCTAGCTGGTCTGTCATAATATAATAGAGACAGTAGGTCTAGCTGGTCTGACATAATATAAATAGAGACAGTAGATATAGCTGGTCGGTCATAGTATAAATGACACAGTAGATCTAGCTGGTCTGTCAAAATGTAATAGAGACAGTAGATCTAGCTGGTCTGTCATAATGTAACGAAGACAGTAGATCTAGCTGGTCTGTCATAATGTAACAAAGACAGTAGATCTAGCAGGTCTGTCATAATATAATAGAGACAGTAGAAATAGCTGGTCTGTCATAATACAATAGAGACATAGAGACAGTAGATCTAGCTGGTCTGTCATAGTATAATAGAGACAGTAGGTCTAGCTGGTCTGACATAATATAAATAGAGACAGTAGATCTAGCTGGTCTGTCATAATGTAATAGAGTCAGTAGATCTAGCTGGTCTGTCATAATGTAATAGAGACAGTAGATCTAGCTGGTCTGTCATAATGTAATAGAGACAGTAGATCTAGCTGGTCTGTCATAACATAATAGAGACAGTACATCTAGCTGGTCTGTCATAATATAATAGAGACAGTAGATCTAGCTGGTCTGTGATAATATAATAGAGACAGTAGATCTAGCTGGTCTGTCATAACATAATAGAGACAGTACATCTAGCTGGTCTGTCATAATATAATAGAGACAGTAGATCTAGCTGGTCTGTCATAATATAAATGAGACAGTAGATCTATCTTGTCTGTCATAATATAATAGAGACAGTAGATCTAGCTGGTCTGTCATATTATAATAGAGACAGTAGATCTAGCTGGTCTGTCATAATATAATAGAGACAGTAGAAATAGCTGGTCTGTCATAATACAATTGAGACATAGAGACAGTAGATCTAGCTGGTCTGTCATAATATAATAGAGACAGTAGGTCTAGCTGGTCTGATATAATATAAATAGAGACAGTAGATATAGCTGGTCTGCCATAATATAATAGAGACAGTAGATCTAGCTGGTCTGTCATAATGTAATAGAGACAGTACATCTAGCTGGTCTGTCATAATATCATAGAGACAGTAGATCTAGCTGGTCTGTGATAATATAATAGAGACAGTAGATCTAGCTGGTCTGTGATAATATAATAGAGACAGTAGATCTAGCTGGTCTGTCATAATGTAATAGAGACAGTACATCTAGCTGGTCTGTCATAATATCATAGAGACAGTAGATCTAGCTGGTCTGTCATAATATCATAGAGACAGTAGATCTAGCTGGTCTGTGATAATATACTAGAGACAGTAGGTCTAGCTGGTCTGACATAATATAAATAGAGACAGTAGATATAGCTGGTCTGCCATAATATAATAGAGACAGTAGATCTAGCTGGTCTGTCATAATGTAATAGAGACAGTAAATCTAGCTGGTCTGTCATAATATCATAGAGACAGTAGATCTAGCTGGTCTGTGGTAATATAATAGAGACAGTAGATCTAGCTGGTCTGTCATATAATAGAGACAGTAGATCTAGCTGGTCTGTCATAATATAAATAAGACAGTAGATCTAGCTGGTCAGTCATAATGTAAATTAGACAGTAGATCTAGCTGGTCTGTCATTATATAATAGAGACAGTAGATCTAGCTGGTCTGTCATAATGTAATAGAGACAGTAGATCTAGCTGGTCTGTCATAATATAATAGAGACAGTAGATCTAGCTGGACTGTCATAATATAATAGAGACAGTAGATCTAGCTGGTCTGTCAGTAGATATAGCTGGTGTGTCATAATATAATAGAGACAGTAGATCTAGCTGGTTTGTCATAATGTAATAGAGACAGTAGATCTAGCTGGTCTGTCATAATATAATAGAGCGTAGATCTAGCTGGTCTGTCATAATATAATAGAGACAGTAGATCTAACTGGTCTGTAATAATATAATAGAGACAGTAGATCTAGCTGGTCTGTCATAGTATAATAGAGACATTAGATCTAATTAATGATCTAATCCCTGAGCTGACAAGGTACAAATCTGTCGTTCTGCCCCTGAACAAAGCAGTTAACCCACTGTTACTAGGCCATAATTGCAAAGAAGAATGTGTTCTTAACTGACTTGCCTAGTTAAATAAAGGTTAAACAAATAAAATCATAGACTCTGTACTGATAAGTGGCTCTGGCACGGGCTGATTGGGGCTGGGGGTAAGAGTCCATGGGTTGGGTAGGATATGGCAAATCCGACCACAATGCTATCTTTCTGCTTCCTGTTTACAAGCAAAAACTCAAACATGAAGTGCCAGTGACGTGCTCAGTACGGAAGTGGTCAAGACGAAGAGGACGCTATGCTACAAGACTGTTTCTTACAGACTGGAATATGTTCCCCGGACTCGTCCGACCACATCAAGGACTTTCATTAATTATTGCATCGATGAAGACGTCCCCACTTTGACTGTACGTATACAAACCAAAAAGAATGGATTAAAGGAGACATCCACGCTGGGCTAAAGGCTACCGCTTTCCAGGAACCGGACATGCACATGGACGCATGTAAGATATTGTGTTATGAAACATGCAGACGAACAATATACACAGAGTATAAACAAACATTAGGGAACACCTTCCTATATCGAGCTAAAAATCTTTCTTTAAACCTGTTTCCGCTCTTTCATCTGCACCGGTTGAAGTGACATCAATATGGGATCATATCGTTCACCTGGATTCATCTGGTCAGTCTATGTCATAGAAAGAGCAGGTGTTCTTTAATGTGTTGTTTACTCAGTGTAGGATTAAGACGGAATCCAACTACAACGGGTCTGACGCTAGTCAGGTGTAGCAGGGCTTACAGACTACTACGGATTATAAATGGAGACCCAGCCGTGAGTTGCCCAGTGACGCAGACTACCCTGATGAGCTAAATGCCTTCTATGCTCGCTCCGGGGTGAACACTGAGCTATATATGAGAGCCCCTGCTGTTCCGGACGGCTGTCTCGCTCTCCGTGGCTGACGTGAGTAAGACATTTAACCTCTCTGCGCAACAAACCCGTTAGCGGTATTAAATTCGACAACATACGGTGATCGCTACATAAATAGTCATATTAAACATTCATGAAAATACAAGTGTCTCACATGGTTCGAAAGCCTAGAATCTTGCTAATCCAACTGCGTTGTCAGATTAAAAAATGATTTATTGCGAAAGAACACGCTGCGATAAACTACTTATTCAGCCAGCACTTGCGTAACAAAATCACAGATTGCATTGAAATAAATAGTTTACCTTTGAAGATCTTGCTCTGGTTGCAATCCCAAGGCTCATTGTTACACAATGAATGGTCTTTTGTTCGGTTAAATCAATTTTTTATAGCCTAACACAAAACATTTTGTGAACGCTTATCTCGTTGAATTTCGTGTCATTCAATTTTCAACGTAACATCCAACGTAAAATAGACAGACTTGTCAGAGTGTGACTGTTTGAGGTTGTGGACAGGTGACTTTTATACTGATAACAAGTTCAAACAGGTGCCATTAATACAGGTAACGAGTGGAGGACAGAGGAGCCTCTTAAAGAAGAAGTTACAGGTCTGTGAGAGCCAGAAATCTTGCTTGTTTGTAGGTGACCAAATACTTATTTTCCACCATAATTTGCAAATAAATTCATTAAAAATCCTACAATGTGATTTTCTGGATTTTTTTCTCATTTTGTCTGTCATAGTTGAAGTGTACCTATGATGAAAATTACAGGCCTCTCTTATCTTTTTAAGTGGGAGAACTTGCACAATTGGTGGCTGACTAAATACTTTTTTGCCCCACTGTATGTATATGTATAATGTATGTATAAATATGTATATATGTAAATGAATGGTATGGTGTAGAATGCAAACCCATACATCTCAACACAACCAGCATGCTTCCTACAATCAGTCTACATTAGAGGGAGCATCAAGGAGCTTGCTGGCTACAGCACCACTGAACCAAGCCCTGTCCCTTCTGCTCCTGCCACAAGTGTTCATCTGCCCAAATATATTTGTGCAGGCATGGATGTGCCTAAGGTCCAAAAGGGCTCATCATGGAGGCGTTGCTGTGTTGTCTGCAAGATGAAGTCCCCCATCACATGCCCCACATGCTCAGTGACCCTCTGCTTTACATCAGAAAGAGACTGCTATGGCATCTGGCATCAGCAGCAGAATATTGTCTAGAGTTTTGGCAAAGTTGGTGGGGTTATATGGCAAAATGGGTGGGGGCTAGGGTCAGTATGTTATATCTGGTGTACTTTTCCTGTCTTATCCGGTGTCTTCTGTGAATTCATAGCCTGCGGCTATGGAACCCTAAACTGTTCATTGTTACTCTTGAGGTTCTGTTGCACCCTCTACAACCACTGTGATCTCCACCCGACACAGCTAGAAGAGGACTGGCCACCCCTCATAGCCTGGTTCCTCTCTAGGTTTCTTCCTAGGTTTTTTTTTCTGAAACTTTGCACATGTACTGTTGCCCTCATATTTTTCACTGAAATTGTCCCCATCATCTGAATGTTTGTTTTATCTTGTTCATTTTAAAGACGATGATACAAAAATAAAAAATAAAAAATGTAGTTTTTTTTTATTGTTTTATCTAAACCAGATCTTATTTTTCTACTGTATTATTGACTGTATGTTTTGTTTTACCCCATGTGTAACTCTGTGTCTGTCATGTATTGTCATGTTGTGTCTTTCTGTCCTTTCCTTTCACCCTGTCTCCCTCTGCTGGTCGTACTAGGTTACCGTTTCTGTCCCTCTTTCCCCCAGCTGTTCCTTGTCTTCTCTGACTACCTCATTCACCCCTTTTCCCACCTGTTCCCTTTTTCCCTCTGATTAGGTCCCTATATCTCTCTCTGTTTCTGCTCCTGTCTTTGTCGGATTCCTGTTTGTGTGTCTCATGCCTGAACCAGACTATCATCGTGTTTGCTGCAACCTTGTCCTGTCCTGTCGGAATCTACCTGTCCATCTGAGCCCACGTGTGTTCATCATTAAAGAAACTCTGTTTGTTAATTCGCTTTTGGGTCCTCATTCACGCACCTGACAGAAGAATCCGACCAAGAATGGACCCAGCGACTTCGGATCCTCTCCACTCAGCCGTCGAGATCCAGGGAGCGATGCTAGGCAGACACGAGCAGGAATTGTCTGCTGCTCGACATGCCGTTGAGACCCTGGCCACCCAAGTCTCCAACCTCACAGAACAGGTTCACCATCTCCGCCTCGATCCACCGGCCACTTCCAGGGCTTTCGAATCTCCGGAGCCCAGAATCAATAACCCGCCGTGTTACTCTGGGGAGCCCACTGAATGCCGCTCGTTCCTCACCCAGTGTGATATTGTGTTTTCTCTCCAGCCCAACACTTACGCCAGGAGCACTGCTCGTGTCGCCTACGTCATATCTCTCCTTACTGGACGGGCTCGTGAGTGGGGCACGGCAATCTGGGAGGCAAGGGCTGAGTGTACTAACCAGTATCAGGACTTTAAGGAGGAGATGATACGGGTTTTTGATCGATCTGTTTTTGGGGAGGAGGCTTCCAGGGCCCTGTCTTCCCTATGTCAAGGCAATCGATCCATAACAGACTACTCTATTGAGTTTCGCACTCTTGCTGCCTCCAGTGGCTGGAACGAGCCGGCTTTGCTCGCTCGTCTTCTGGAGGGTCTCCGCGCAGAGGTAAAGGATGAGATTCTCTCCCGGGAGGTTCCTTCCAGCGTGGATTCCTTGATTGAACTCGCTATTCGCATTGAGCGACGGGTTGATCTTCGTCACCGAGCTCGTGGAAAGGAGCTCGCGTTCTCCGTTGCCCCCCTCTCCGCATCACTACCATCTTCCTCTGCCGGCTCGGGAGCTGAGCCTATGCAGCTGGGAGGTATCCGCATCTCGACTAAGGAGAGGGAACGGAGAATCACCAACCGCCTCTGTCTCTATTGCGGTTCTGTTGGTCATTTTGTCACTTCATGTCCAGTAAAAGCCAGAGCTCATCAGTAAGCGGAGGGCTACTGGTGAGCGCTACTACTCCTGTCTCTCCTTCAAGATCCTGCACTACCTTGTCGGTCCATCTACGCTGGACCGGTTCGTCAGCTTCCTGCAGTGCCTTAATAGACTCTGGGGCGGAGGGCTGTTTTATGGACGAGACCTGGGCTCGGGAACATGACATTCCTCTCAGACAGTTAAGGGAGTCCACGGCCTTGTTCGCCCTGGATGGTAGTCCTCTCCCCAGGATTCAGCGTGAGACGCTACCTTTAACCCTCACTGTTTCTGGTAATCATAGCGAAACCATTTCTTTTTTAATTTTTCGTTCACCTTTTACACCTGTTGTTTTGGGCCATCCCTGGCTAGTTTGTCATAATCCTTCCATTAATTGGTCTAGTAATTCTATCCTCTCCTGGAACGTCTCTTGTCATGTGAAATGTTTAATGTCTGCTATCCCTCCTGTTTCCTCTGTCTCTTCTTCACAGGAGGAGCCTGGTGATTTGACAGGGGTGCCGGAGGAATATCACGATCTGCGCACGGTGTTCAGTCGGTCCAGGGCCACCTCTCTTCCTCCACACCGGTCGTATGATTGTAGTATTGATCTCCTTCCGGGAACCACTCCCCCCCGGGGTAGACTATACTCTCTGTCGGCTCCCGAACGTAAGGCTCTCGAGGATTATTTGTCTGTAGCTCTTGACGCCGGTACCATAGTCCCCTCCTCCTCTCCCGCCGGAGCGGGGTTTTTTTTTGTCAAGAAGAAGGACGGTTCTCTGCGCCCCTGCATAGATTATCGAGGGCTGAATGACATAACAGTGAAGAATCGTTATCCGCTTCCTCTTATGTCTTCAGCCTTCGAGATCCTGCAGGGAGCCAGGTTTTTCACTAAGTTGGACCTTCGTAACGCTTACCATCTCGTGCGCATCAGGGAGGGGGACGAGTGGAAGACGGCGTTTAACACTCCGTTAGGGCACTTTGAATACCGGGTTCTTCCTTTCGGCCTCGCTAACGCTCCAGCTGTCTTTCAGGCATTAGTCAATGATGTCCTGAGAGACATGCTGAACATCTTTGTTTTCGTTTACCTTGACGATATCCTGATTTTTTCACCGTCACTCCAGATTCATGTTCAGCACGTTCGACGTGTCCTCCAGCGCCTTTTAGAGAATTGTCTTTTTGTGAAGGCTGAGAAGTGCACTTTTCATGCCTCCTCCGTCACATTTCTCGGTTCTGTTATTTCCGCTGAAGGCATTAAGATGGATCCCGCTAAGGTCCAAGCTGTCATTGATTGGCCCGCCCCTAAGTCACGCGTCGAGCTGCAGCGCTTTCTCGGCTTCGCGAACTTCTATCGTCGTTTCATCCGTAATTTCGGTCAGGTGGCAGCTCCTCTCACAGCCCTTACTTCTGTCAAGACGTGCTTTAAGTGGTCCGTTTCCGCCCAGGGAGCTTTTGATCTCCTCAAGAATCGTTTTACATCCGCTCCTATCCTTGTTACACCTGACGTCTCTAGACAGTTCGTTGTCGAGGTTGACGCGTCAGAGGTGGGCGTGGGAGCCATTCTTTCTCAGCGCTCCCTCTCTGACGACAAGGTCCACCCATGCGCGTATTTTCTCATCGCCTGTCGCCGTCGGAACGTAACTATGATGTGGGAAACCGCGAACTGCTCGCCATCCGGTTAGCCCTAGGCGAATGGCGACAGTGGTTGGAGGGGGCGACCGTTCCTTTTGTCGTTTGGACTGACCATAGGAACCTTGAGTACATCCGTTCTGCCAAACGACTTAATGCGCGTCAGGCGCGTTGGGCGCTGTTTTTCGCTCGTTTCGAGTTCGTGATTTCTTATCGTCCGGGCTCTAAGAACACCAAGCCTGATGCTTTATCTCGTCTCTTCAGTTCTTCAGTAGCCTCCACTGACCCCGAGGGGATTCTCTCTGAGGGGCGTGTTGTCGGGTTGACTGTCTGGGGAATTGAGAGGCAGGTAAAGCAAGCGCTCACTCACACTCCGTCGCCGCGCGCTTGTCCTAGGAACCTTCTTTTCGTTCCCGTTCCTACTCGTCTGGCCGTTCTTCAGTGGGCTCACTCTGCCAAGTTAGCCGGCCACCCTGGCGTTCGGGGTACGCTTGCTTCCATTCGCCAGCGTTTTTGGTGGCCCACCCGGGAGCATGACACGCGTCGTTTCGTGGCTGCTTGTTCGGTCTGCGCGCAGACTAAGTCCGGTAACTCCCCTCCTGCCGGCCGTCTCAGGCCGCTTCCCATTCCCTCTCGACCGTGGTCTCACATCGCCTTAGATTTTGTCACCGGACTGCCTTCGTCAGCGGGGAAGACTGTTATTCTTACGGTTGTCGATAGGTTCTCTAAGGCGGCTCATTTCATTCCCCTTGCTAAGCTTCCTTCTGCTAAAGAGACGGCACAAATCATCATCGAGAATGTTTTCAGAATTCATGGCCTTCCGTCAGACGTCGTTTCGGACAGAGGTCCGCAATTCACGTCTCAATTTTGGAGGGAGTTTTGCCGTTTGATTGGGGCTTCCGTCAGTCTCTCTTCCGGCTTTCACCCCCAGTCTAACGGTCAAGCAGAACGGGCCAATCAGACTATTGGTCGCATCTTACGCAGTCTTTCTTTTCGCAACCCTGCGTCTTGGTCAGAACAGCTCCCCTGGGCAGAATACGCCCACAACTCGCTTCCTTCGTCTGCGACCGGGCTATCTCCTTTTCAGAGTAGCCTCGGGTACCAGCCTCCGCTGTTCTCATCTCAGTTCGCCGAGTCCAGCGTCCCCTCTGCTCAGGCTTTTGTCCAACGCTGCGAGCGCACCTGGAAGAGGGTCAGGTCTGCACTTTGCCGTTATAGGACGCAGACTGTGAGGGCTGCTAATAAGCGTAGAACTAAGAGTCCTAGATATTGTCGCGGTCAGAGAGTTTGGCTCTCCACTCAGAACCTTCCCCTTAAGACGGCTTCTCGCAAGTTGACCCCGCGGTTCATTGGTCCGTTCCGTATTTCTCGGGTCATTAATCCTGTCGCAGTTCGACTTCTTCTTCCGCGATACCTTCGTCGCGTCCACCCGGTCTTCCATGTCTCCTGTATTAAGCCCGTTCTTCGCGCCCCCGCTCGTCTTCCCCCCCCCCCCCCCATCCTTGTCGAGGGCGCACCCATCTACAGGGTCCGTAGGATTTTGGACATGCGTCCTCGGGGCCGTGGTCACCAGTACCTCGTAGATTGGGAGGGGTACGGTCCTGAGGAGAGGAGTTGGGTTCCCTCTCGGGACGTGCTGGACCGTGCGCTGATCGAGGATTTCCTCCGTTGCCGCCAGGTTTCCTCCTCGAGTGCGCCAGGAGGCGCTCGGTGAGTGGGGGGGTACTGTCATATATTGTCATGTTGTGTCTTTCTGTCCTTTCCTTTCACCCTGTCTCCCTCTGCTGGTCGTACTAGGTTACCGTTTCTGTCCCTCTTTCCCCCAGGTGTTCCTTGTCTTCTCTGACTACCTCATTCACCCCTTTTCCCACCTGTTCCCTTTTTCCCTCTGATTAGGTCCCTATATCTCTCTCTGTTTCTGCTCCTGTCTTTGTCGGATTCCTGTTTGTGTGTCTCATGCCTGAACCAGACTATCATCGTGTTTGCTGCAACCTTGTCCTGTCCTGTCGGAATCTACCTGTCCATCTGAGCCCACGTGTGTTCATCATTAAAGAAACTCTGTTTGTTAATTCGCTTTTGGGTCCTCATTCACGCACCTGACAGTGTCGTTGTATGTGTCAAACTGCTTTGCTTTATCTTGGCCAGGTCGCAGTTGTAAATGAGAACTTGTTCTCAACTGGCCTACCTGGTTAAATAAAGGTGTTCTCAACTAGCCTACCTGGTTAAATAAAGGTGTTCTCAACTGGCCTACCTGGTTAAATAAAGGTGTTCTCAACTGGCCTACCTGGTTAAATAAAGGTGTTCTCAACTAGCCTACCTGGTTAAATAAAGGTGTTCTCAACTAGCCTACCTGGTTAAATAAAGGTGTTCTCAACTGGCCTACCTGGTTAAATAAAGGTGAAATAAATAAATAATAATCCAAATGAAGAAATAAAAGTGCTGTAGATTAGACTAAACACTAAACTAAAACAAGTTAAGAACTCACATGCCAAACGAATAAAAAACACCAGCAACATACTATTATGCTAGAAGTTTTTTGAGAACTCTATCACAGAGGGTATTCAAAGTAGTCTGAGCCTGGCCGTCAGTAAAATGTGAAGACACTTGCCTGCTGGTCTGTGCATGCTCTGAGAACGTGCCCCAAGCTAATAGTGTTAGTCTAATTGTGTTTTTATTCATGGCTGGGCCCGAATACCAAGATGATTTGCACGCAAGAGGAGGGACATTTCGGGAAGAGATTCTCCTGCTGTTAGCTCAGCTGCGGCAGCTTGAACCTGTCCGCCACTCGCCTGAAACTCTCCTGCCTCAGGGAGGACTACACCCTATTTTCAATGGGTCCACCTCTGTGAGGCATTAGAGGAGCCAAGCCCTCACACAGTATCCCGAACAAGATAAGAATCTATTAGCTCGGTCTTTCAGCTAAAAAACACTCAACAATCTTGGAGGAATCGGTAATTCATTGGTGTTGTTACTGGACAATTGCATTGCAAATAGGCAGCTTATGTAGGTTTATAGGGCAGAATATCTTTAACAGTATAATTTATGAGGATGGTGTTACTAAATTAATGAATTATTGGTAAATTATTGGTAAAACTTTCTACATCTGGACATTGAAATATGTATTTCATTATTTTGATATAAACTACCGTTCAAAAGTTTGGGATTTTCTTAAAAATGTCCTTGTTTATGGAAGAAAAGCAAATGTTTTGCCCGTTACAATAACATGAAATTGATCAGAAATACAGTGTAGACATTGTTAATGTTGTAAGTGACTATTGTAGCTGGAAACAGGTTATTTTTTTTTAGTGGAATATCTACATTGATTGAACTGAGGCCCATTATCAGCAACCATCATTCCTCTGACGGCACGTTGTGTTAGCTAATCTAACTTTATCTTATTAAAAAGGCTAATTGATCATTAGAAAACCCTCTTGCAATTATGTTAGCACAGCTGAAAAACTTTCGTGTTGATTAAAGAAGAAATAAAACTGGCCTTCTTTAGACTAGTTGAGTATCTGGAGCATCAGCATTTGTGGGTTGGATTACAGGCTCAAAATGGCCAGAAACAAAGAACTTTCTTCTGAAACTCGTCAGTCTATTCTTGTTCTGAGAAATGAAGGCTGTTCCATGCGAGAAATTTAGGGTTTTCTCTGTGTCTTCTGTCAGAGCAGGAGATGTGTTGTTAGAACTAGCAGGTTGTTGATGTAATTCTAGTCTGTCAGAGCAGGAGATGTGTTGTTAGAACTAGCAGGTTGTTGATGTGATTCTAGTCTGTCAGAGCAGGAGATGTGTTGTTAGAACTAGCAGGTTGTTGATGTAATTCTAGTCTGTCAGAGCAGGAGATGTGTTGTTAGAACTAGTAGGTTGTTGATGTGATTCTAGTCTGTCAGAACAGGATATGTATTGTTAGAACTAGCAGGTTGTTGATGTAATTCTAGTCTGTCAGAACAGGAGATGTGTTGTTAGAACTAGCAGGTTGTTGATGTAATTCTAGTCTGTCAGAACAGGAGATGTGTTGTTAGAACTAGTAGGTTGTTGATGTGATTCTAGTCTGTCAGAACAGGAGATGTGTTGTTAGAACTAGCAGGTTGTTGATGTAATTCTAGTCTGTCAGAACAGGAGATGTGTTGTTAGAACTAGTAGGTTGTTGATGTGATTCTAGTCAGTCAGAACAGGAGATGTGTTGTTAGAACTAGCAGGTTGTTGATGTGTTTCTAGTCTGTCAGAACAGGAGATGTGTTGTTAGAACTAGCAGGATGTTGATGTGATTCTAGTCTGTCAGAACAGGATATGTATTGTTAGAACTAGTAAGATGTTGATGTGATTCTAGTCTGTCAGAACAGGAGATGTGTTGTTGGAACTAGCAGGATGTTGATGTGATTCTAGTCTGACTGATAATGAGAGTGGGCAGGGCTGAGGCTTTTAGGACACACCCACTAGTGTAGAGAGGAGGATATGGTCGGTCTGGTTGCTGTTCTGCAGTACCTTATTATTTCCTCATCTCTTCTCCTTACATCACTTCATTTCACTCCTCCTCCTCCTCCTCAACAGTGACTAATCCAAGCCAGAAGCAGTAGCCAGCTCAGGTACTCTCAACATTCTCTGATTCTGAGCTATACTACCAAGACCAAGCTACTACTACTACAGTCACTGTTTCTAGCCAGCTCAGGTACTCTCAACATTCTCTGATTCTGAGCTATGCTACCAAGACCAAGCTACTACTACTACTGTCACTGTGTTACTCTCAACATTCTCTGATTCATGTCCAGGTAATGTGCTACTTTACAGATGGAGCTGCTCTGTTATGTCATGTTAACTGATGTCACTTAAAAGTTAATTTGTGTTGTTGTGTCATGTTAAGCGATGTCATTTTAAAATAAGTTATGTTAAATGCACAATGTACGATTCTAGTTCAATGACTGGAAGTCTACAGGTGTATTAGCAATGCTAACGTACCTGTAGACTTCCAGTCATTGTGCTACTGCTAGATAGCATTTGCTCGTGAAACAACCACTACCTTCCTTCCTAATGCACAAGGAGACATTAAAATGGTATCCAGGATCCCTTTAACACTATTAGAGGTTGTTAAATGTAGAGTTGTTATGTACTGTAATATCATTGTTTCCTCTGTAGGTCGGTTGGCAGAATGTCTCTGCTGCTTTGTTGTATAGTGATGGCTCTGCACCTCTCAACAGGTGAATATGAAACTTGAAAAACAGACGGTGTGTGTAAACAGTTAAAATGATTGATAGAAAACTTGTGTTCTGTTAAAACACTTTTTTTATTTAACCTTTATATAAATAGGCAGGTCAGTTAAGAACAAATTCTTAACCTTTATTTAACTAGGCAGGTCTGTAATCAAGAACACATTCTTATATACAAATTGTTATTTATTTAAACAGGCGACTCTTTATCTACATTATAGCAGGAGGTGTAAAGCCATAGACTATGAATGATGACGTCAAAGGCCACACTGAGTCTAACAAAACAACTCCTACAATCTTTTGATCATGAATTTCACTCGGCCAAACATCATCAACCATCTGTGTAAACGCTGTGCATGTTGAAGCCTGCTGAAAGTCTGTTGTCAATTTGTTTACAGTAAAATAGCATTGTATCTGGTCAAACCCAACTCTAGATGCTATAAAGTATTTGAGGTGCTACTTGATCTAGCTTAGTTTGCATTTTTGGGATTATTCCATTAATTGCTTCCAATGTACCAGGTAAACTAAGTCAAGCACAGCTCTTGAACAGTACATACTGTCGGTGTGTGTTGTTGTTCCAGGGTTGGATGCTGCCCCGGGGGTAGTGAACACTACAGAGGAGGAGGTGGAAGGCGTGGACTCCCAGTCACCATGCCCAGCCGGGTGGCATCAGAATGAGCATCGCTGCTTCTCCTTCTACCCCGTCTGGGCCACCTGGGCCACTGCAGAGGTAACTCTTGTAATTGGGAGAAACTAAAGGTCACCTTGTTCTGTTGCTGTAGTAGAGTTGGTTAGGCATTGATTTAGGGCAAATCCATGGTAAAAGAATGAAGCTAAAATCCGTTTTTCACATAAAATTGTATGCTTTAAAATCTAGTTAAATTAAAAACTACTACTACTAATAGTACTACTTCTGTCACCAATACTACTACTTCTACTGCTGTCACTCCTACAACTAATACTATTTCACAACCATTGATACTTCAAGACAAACACACATTTAATTCAGGAAATTTCCATTTCTAGCCTGCATTGATCTTTGCTCCCTGAGGTACTGCCAGGACTTTAGCTCAGCGGGCTAACACAGTGTTCTCTGACTGTCTCTCTAGTTGTACTGCTCCCAGCACAGAGGGAACCTGGTGTCGGTTCACAGCCCGGGTCAACAGGTGTTTGTCCAGGATCTGGTCAGGAGACACACAGACCATCCGGTCTGGATGGGAGGCTACGATGCAGCTCAGGTACACTGGGTCAATAATTCATCAGTCAGTCTGTCAGTCTGTCAACCAGTCTGTCAAATGTCTACAGTTTACAGAGGCAAAAGCTCAACGTACTTTCTGTTTAAAAACAATGAAGTGGTTTCAATCCATCAATCAAACATCAAACATCAAACATCAATGTGTTTCTGTGATAAGGAGGGGATGTGGCTGTGGAGTGACGGCTCAGCTGTTGACAGTTTCTACTGGGAGGAGGATGAGCCCAGTAACTCTGGACAGGGGGAGAACTGTATGGAGCTACACACTGGAGGTACACACACACACACACACACACACACACACACACACACTCTCTGAGCACATTGAAATAACTGAAGTGAGATTTGTCTTGACAACAGGTGGGCAGGGCTGGAATGACGTGTCCTGTGCAGAGCTGAGGTTCTATGTGTGTTCTATGGAGACAAGGTAGCAGCACTGTCTTGTATCTGGACATGTTTTATACAGGCACCATATTAAAACTCAATTACATTCAAGTCTTTTTTTATTTCATTTTCTTTTAGATCTGGTTTAGCATCATTGCCAAGTCAGAAGAAATCACACGAGAGAGGTAGGAATGTCTTGGCCCATTGCCTCGGATAGACAATAAGTTAATTATGTTACGGGTGCAGCTCCTTGTTGAATGGCACTCTGACATTTAGAAGTGAACAGCTGTCATCTTCTAAATGTCAGAGTGCCATTCAACAAGGAGCTGCACCTGTATTGCCCTTTAAAACGTGTTGACCGATCTGGAATTGATTTTAAACTAGTAAGCTTTTTTGTCCTCCTAGAAAACCTCTTCCTCTTTAACGGGATTTCTTCAACATTCTAAATATCCCTTGATTCAAATCTCCCATTTTAAATCTGACTTCCAACAGTCTATTCACTCTGAACAATGTGACTTTGACCACTTTCCCTGTAGCTTCGACAAAAACATAGAGCACATTATTAGTATACTCTGCTATTCAAATCTAAAATTAGAACAGAAAAACCTTCTACCAATTAAACTATACAGCTGTTTTGGTAACTTCATCAACTCATTTAATGTAGCTAACTTCCTACTGTTGAATTAACTACCATATAACTAGTTTAATGTAGCTAACTTGCTACTGTTGAATTAACTACCATAGAACTAGTTTAATGTAGCTAACTTCCTACTGTTGAATTAACTACCATAGAACTAGTTTAATGTAGCTAACTTCCTACTGTTGAATTAACTACCATATAACTAGTTTAATGTAGCTAACTTGCTACTGTTGAATTAACTACCATAGAACTAGTTTAATGTAGCTAACTTCCTACTGTTGAATTAACTACCATAGAACTAGTTTAATGTAGCTAACTTCCTACTGTTGAATTAACTACCATAGAACTAGTTTAATGTAGCTAACTTCCTACTGTTGAATTAACTACCATAGAACTAGTTTAATGTAGCTAACTTCCCACTGTTGAATTAACTACCATAGAACTAGTTTAATGTAGCTAACTTCCTGCTGTTGAATTAACTACCATAGAACTAGTTTAATGTAGCTAACTTCCTACTGTTTAATTAACTACCATAGAACTAGTTTAATGTAGCTAACTTCCTACTGTTGAATTAACTACCATAGAACTAGTTTAATGTAGCTAACTTCCTACTGTTGAATTAACTACCATAGAACTAGTTTAATGTAGCTAACTTCCCACTGTTGAATTAACTACCATAGAACTAGTTTAATGTAGCTAACTTCCTGCTGTTGAATTAACTACCATAGAACTAGTTTAATGTAGCTAACTTCCCACTGTTGAATTAACTACCACAGAACTTTTAGAATGTTCTCATTAAGACGGATTATGCGTTATGCTAATTATATCACCTCTAACCCACTTTCCTGTGGTAGCAATTCTACAGGAAGAGAGAGACTGCAGATTCTTTCAAACAACATTTTTATAAGATTTGCATTAAATGAAGCAATCAACCATCTCCAAGAAGGGTCCAGAGTTGAAAGATTAACGAACATAGTCGGGTCTCTGCTTTTATAGAAGAATACATCCTTCTTGTATACATGGCAGTCAGCAGACAGTGTATAAGGTCATTAGTCGTCTGTGCAGATTTAAGATCGCACGAGGTTGATAGTCCGAGGACTCAACCGTCTAACTGCATTTACAACAACAACAACAAAATGAAATAAAATAACATTTTATTGGTCACATACATGTGTTTAACAGATGTTATTGCGAGTTCAGCGAAATGCTTGTGCTTCTAGTTCCGACAGTGCAGTAAAATGTAACAGTTATCTACTGCTACTAATATCTATCTACTACTACCCACTGAAGACTACTATTCTACAACAGTCACTCCCTCTACTAAAACCAACCTACTAAAATTTAACCCTAACAAACTTCTAAACTACTTCCACTAGATGCACCACATCATATTTCCTCCCTAAATAATATCCTGAAACATTTCTAATTCCTTATGAGTGAAAGTGTAGTAGTCTGACTGTAGTTGTTAGTGGTGAAATATGTGATCTGTCACGCGGGACTAGGTGGGTGAAGGAATCAGACGCAGAGAAAAGTGCTCTTTACTTCGGGCAAAAAAATGATAACCCCAACAATACAGGGCACGGACAACAACGTGACAACCCAAAAAACACAGGTGTGCCCAGTTAAGAAAATTAATCCACCTCTACCTAAAACGCACACGTGACATAAAGACAATCCTGCACAAAATAAGGGCGGGTCCACCTACTAAAAATAGGGAAGCTCATTAAACAACAAACACAGGTGAAACGAATAAGACAAACGAAAAAGGGATCGGTGGCGGCTAGTAGGACGGTGACGACGACCGCCGAGCGTCGCCCGAAACAGGCAGGGGAGCCACCTTCTAGTAGGACGGTGACGACGACCGCCGAGCGCCGCCCGAACAGGCAGGGGAACCACCTTCTAGTAGGCCGGTGACGACGACCGCCGAGCGCCGCCCGAAACAGGCAGGGGAACCACCTTCTAGTAGGACGGTGACGACGACCGCCGAGCGCCGCCCGAACAGGCAGGGGAACCACCTTCTAGTAGGACGGTGACGACGACCGCCGAGCGCCGCCCGAAACAGGCAGGGGAACCAACTTCGGGGGAAGTCGTGACATGATCTAACTGCCTCACACTCCAAAGGAATAAAATTCACATAGCAGTCCATCAAAGTAAACAGACCAGATAGTGGCACATATTTTTTATAATTTTTTTGTTTTTACATTATACCATATTTCACTACTTTGCTTAAATAAAGCATTTTAACATTTCTTCCACTGCCACAACAATACTTGTAGAGTTAAAATGACCATCTAGTGATTTTTTTTTTCTTACTGATATTGATGCTATTTAAGTATTTGGGGATTTTTCCAGAACTCTTAGTACCGAACTCTGAACTGGTAACAGGTGCAGCCAGTTGTCTATTCCAAACCTTTTTATAGAGCATCCATTTTGTTTGGAGACATCTCTCTCACCACACAACCAGAGATCCAAAATATATGTTCACAGTAAAATACATTGAAAACATTGATTTAATCACCAAAACATAATGACATCTTCTCAGACTCGGGAGTAAACATTATTTATAATAAGGGTCACATGGATAAAATTGACCTCTCTAAAAAATGTAAAACTAACAAACTTCGAAACTACTTCCACTAGATGCACCATATCATATTTCCTCCCTAAATAATATCCTAAAACTTGTCTAATTCCTTATGAGTGAAAGTGTAGTAGTCTGACTGTAGTTGTTAGTGGTGAAATATGTGACCTAACTGCCCCACACTCCAGGGTCACATGGATAAAACCTCTCTGAAATGAAAATGGATTACCCTCCCTTCAGCAACATATATTTTCCCTCAACATTTGAAAACCCCCCCAGAAAAAACAAAGGCAAGTTGTTTCACCCCCTGGAGTCGATTAACGCACCGGTCAATCAATTGAAGTTACATAACAACAAAAATCACGTCAAACACTCTGGCTTTCTGAAAGCATTCTGTTCATCAGCAAGCTGACCAGCTTGTTCTAGATAATATATAGTAGACTGTTCTAGATAGTGGATAGCAGACTGTTCTAGATAGTGGATAGCAGACTGTTCTAGATAGTGGATAGCAGACTGTTCTAGATAGTGGATAGCAGACTGTTCTAGATAGTAGATAGTATACTGTTCTAGATAACGGATAGCGGACTGTTCTAGATAGTGGATAGCAGACTGTTCTAGATAGTGGATAGCAGACTGTTCTAGATAGTAGATAGTATACTGTTCTAGATAGTGGATAGTAGACTGTTCTAGACAGTAGATAGTAGACTGTTCTAGATAGTAGATAGTAGACTGTTCTAGATAGTAGACTGTTCTAGATAGTAGATAGTGGATAGCAGACTGTTCTAGATAGTGGATAGCAGACTGTTCTAGATAGTGGATAGCAGACTGTTCTAGATAGTGGATAGCAGACTGTTCTAGATAGTGGATAGCAGACTGTTCTAGATAGTGGATAGCAGACTGTTCTAGATAGTGGATAGCAGACTGTTCTAGATAGTGGATAGTATACTGTTCTAGATAGTGGATAGCAGACTGTTCTAGATAGTGGATAGCAGACTGTTCTAGATAGTAGATAGTATACTGTTCTAGATAGTGGATAGCAGACTGTTCTAGATAGTGGATAGTAGATAGTATACTGTTCTAGATAGTGGATAGTAGACTGTTCTAGACAGTAGATAGTAGACTGTTCTAGATAGTAGATAGTAGACTGTTCTAGATAGTAGACTGTTCTAGATAGTAGATAGTAGATAGTAGACTGTTCTAGATAGTGGATAGTGGACTGTTCTAGATAGTGGATAGTGGACTGTTCTAGATAGCAGACTGTTCTAGATAGTGGATAGCAGACTGTTCTAGATAGTGGATAGCAGACTGTTCTAGATAGTGGATAGCAGACTGTTCTAGATAGTAGATAGTATACTGTTCTAGATAACGGATAGCGGACTGTTCTAGATAGTGGATAGCAGACTGTTCTAGATAGTGGATAGCAGACTGTTCTAGATAGTAGATAGTATACTGTTCTAGATAGTGGATAGTAGACTGTTCTAGACAGTAGATAGTAGACTGTTCTAGATAGTAGACTGTTCTAGATAGTAGATAGTGGATAGCAGACTGTTCTAGATAGTGGATAGCAGACTGTTCTAGATAGTGGATAGCAGACTGTTCTAGATAGTGGATAGCAGACTGTTCTAGATAGTGGATAGCAGACTGTTCTAGATAGTGGATAGCAGACTGTTCTAGATAGTAGATAGTATACTGTTCTAGATAGTGGATAGCAGACTGTTCTAGATAGTGGATAGCAGACTGTTCTAGATAGTAGATAGTATACTGTTCTAGATAGTGGATAGCAGACTGTTCTAGATAGTGGATAGCAGACTGTTCTAGATAGTAGATAGTAGATAGTATACTGTTCTAGATAGTGGATAGTAGACTGTTCTAGACAGTAGATAGTAGACTGTTCTAGATAGTAGATAGTAGACTGTTCTAGATAGTAGACTGTTCTAGATAGTAGATAGTAGATAGTGGACTGTTCTAGATAGTGGATAGTGGACTGTTCTAGATGGTGGATAGTGGACTGTTCTAGATAGTGGATAGTGGACTGTTCTAGATAGTAGACTGTTCTAGATAGCAGACTGTTGTCGATAGTGGATAGCAGTAGTAGACTGTTCTAGATAGTAGACTGTTCTAGATAGTGGATAGTAGACGGTTCTAGATAGTGGATAGTAGACTGTTCTAGATAGTAGGAGAGCCTGTTATTTAGAATTCAGGAATACAGGTTACATACATTGCTAATTCGACTAATCCCTCCATGGTTCAATGTGATTTTAGTGTCTTATGTATTATATTCTTATGTAATATAGTGTGTGGCTCAGTTAGTATGAGCATGGCACCAGCAACACCAGAGCTGTGGGTTTGATTCTTATGTATTATAGTGTGTGTGGCTCAGTTAGTATGAGCATGGCACCAGCAACATCAGAGCTGTGGGTTTGATTCTTACGTATTATATTCTTATGTATTATAGTGTGTGTGGCTCAGTGTGTATGAGCATGGCACCAGCAACACCAGAGCTGTGGGTTTGATTCTTATGTATAATATTCTTATGTATTATAGTGTGTGTGGCTCAGTTAGTATGAGCATGGCACCAGCAACACCAGAGCTGTGGGTTTGATTCCCACTGAGGTTACATACCAACACTTTGGAGAAAAACACCTGCCACACAAATGGCATGTATTAGAGTGATAGTAAAATGTATTTTAACAAATGAGAAGAGAATCATACCTAAAGTAAAGAGTGGGTTGCATTGTGAAACATGTTTTTCTAGATGAAACACCGATTAAGTTTGGTGAATAAGTGACTGTATGATTTTGTGTCTTGTAATAGTCAATTTTAAAAAAAATTGCTTCGTTTTGAAACAACTGTCTTTTTGATGAACTGTTTAGAGTTTTGTACTAATCATTAAAAATAAAATGTCCCACATAGTTGTGAACACTGTCCCTCCCTCCCTCCCTCTCTCTCCCTCCCTCCCCTCCCTCCCTCCCTCCCCCAGAGCTGGTTAGAGAGGTGAGTATTTATGACGTCCTGTGGGAGACCAATGAGAGAGTAGCAGATGAGATCCTCTACTCAGCCTTCCTCAGAGGGATGTATTCCAGACGTCTGCCTGCCCGCTGCTATGCTGACTTCTGCCACCAGGAGGTGCTATACTTGGACAGAGTCATCCCCATGCTGCGGGTGAAAAGAAAATACATGAAATTAAACCAATACCGCAAAGATTTACTTACTATGACTGTGATACGTGGTTGTCGTTCCTAGTTATCTTAAGAGAAGTTGCTCTGTATAACAGTACAAATGTGTGTATGAGCCAGGTGCTGATCAGAACAGTCCAGGGTCCTCCAGACATCATGATGTTTCTCCAGAGAACACATCAACGCTACCAGGAGTCTCTGAAGGAGGCCCAGATCCAAACTCAACCACACCTGGTAGGAAGCTGTTATAACAATCACCCTTAATATACAATTTAAGATAATACATCTTAATATACAATTTAAGATAATACATCTTAATATACAATTTAAGATAATACACTGGTCAAAAAAATAAAGGGAACACTTAAACAACACAAGTTCAGAAGGATTCTTTGGAAGTTCAGAAGGATTCTTTGGAAGTTCAGAAGGATTCTTTGGAAGTTCAGAAGGATTCTTTGGAAGTTCAGAAGGATTCTTTGGAAGTTCAGAAGGATTCTTTGGAAGTTCAGAAGGATTCTTTGGAAGTCTAGAATGATTCTTTGGAAGTCTAGAAGGGTTCTTTGGAAGTCCAGAAGGGTTCTAAATAGAAACATACACTGCTCAAAAAAATAAAGGGAACACTTAAACAACACAAGTTCAGAAGGATTCTTTGGAAGTTCAGAAGGATTCTTTGGAAGTTCAGAAGGATTCTTTGGAAGTTCAGAAGGATTCTTTGGAAGTTCAGAAGGATTCTTTGGAAGTTCAGAAGGATTCTTTGGAAGTTCAGAAGGATTCTTTGGAAGTTCAGAAGGATTCTTTGGAAGTCTAGAACGATTCTTTGGAAGTCTAGAAGGGTTCTTTGGAAGTCCAGAAGGGTTCTAAATAGAAACATACTCTGCTCAAAAAAATAAAGAGAACACTTAAACAACACAATGTAATTCCAAGTCAATTACACTTCTGTGAAATCAAACTGTCCACTTAGGAAGCAACACTGATTGACAATACATTTCACATGCTGTTGTGCAAATGGAATAGACAACAGGTGGAAATTATAGGCAATTAGCAAGACACCCACCAATAAAGGAGTGGTTCTGTAGGTGGTGACTACAGACCACTTCTCAGTACCTATGCTTCATGGCTGATGTTTCTGTCACTTTTGAATGCTGGCGTTGCTTTCACTCTAGTGGTAGCATGAGACGGAGTCTACAACCCACACAAGTGGCTCAGGTAGTGCAGCTCATCCAGGATGGCACATCAATGCGAGCTGTGGCAAGAAGGTTTTCTGTGTCTGTCAGCGTATTGTCTAGAGCATGGAGGCGCTACCAGGAGACAGGCCAGTACATTAGGAGACATGGAGGAGGCCGTAGGAGGGCAACAACCCAGCAGCAGGACCGCTACCTCCGCCTTTGTGCAAGTGGGAGCAGGAGGAACACTGCCAACGTTCTGCTGCCTGCAACATCCTCCAGCATGACCGGTTTGGCGGTGGGTCAGTCATGGTGTGGGGTGGCTTTTCTTTGGGGGCCGCACAGCCCTCCATGTGCTCGCCAGAGGTAGCCTGACTGCCATTAGGTACCGAGATGAGATCCTCAGACCCCTTGTTAGACCATATGCTGGTGCGGTTGGCCCTGGGTTCCTCCTACTGTAAGACAATGCTAGACCTCATGTGGCTGGAGTGTGTCAGCAGTTCCTGCAAGAGGAAGGCATTGATGCTATGGACTGGCCCGCCCGTTCCCCAGACCTGAATCCAATTGAGCACATCTGGGACATCATGTCTTACTCCATCCACCAACGCCACGTTGCACCACAGATGTCCAGGAGTTGGGGGATGCTTTAGTCCAGGTCTGGGAGGAGATCCCTCAGGAGACCATCCGCCACCTCATCAGGAGCATGCCCAGGCGTTGTAGGGAGGTCATACAGGCACGTGGAGGCCACACACACACTACTGAGCCTAATTCTGACTTGTTTCAAGGACATTACATCAAAGTTGGATCAGCCTGTAGTGTGGTTTTCCACTTTAATTTTGAGTGTGACTCCAAATCCAGACCTCCATGGGTTGATAAATTTGATTTCCATTGATAATTTTTGTGTGATTTTGTTTTCAGCACATTCAACTAAGTAAAGAAAAAATTATTTAATAAGAATATTTCATTCATTCAGATCTAGGATGTGTTATTTTAGTGTTCCCTTTATTTTTTTGAGCAGTGTATATCTTAATGTACAATTTAAGATAACATATCTATTTATACAATTTAAGATAATATATATTAATATATAATTTAAGAGGATTTATAGCAAGAAAATTCAACTAGAACGTAGTAGGTGATTTATCAATTCCAAAAACCTTCCATAAACATTTTCAATTACTCAATTTTAACCTTTTTTTGTTTTGGTTAATTTCTAGTTCAATTTCAGTTACCCAGGTTTTGGTGTATTTAGACACACCCCCAAAACGTAAACCAATCATATCTTCTATCTTTTCCCTTTTTGACTCCATTCAGTTCAAGGTCTTTTAGCATTACAGTTTATAGCTGGTTTCCAGTCATCTGGGAATATTAAAACATCTTCATATAATCAATAAGCCACTTCCTTTAAGAACATTTGGTGCCTGAAACATGACAGGGAAGGTTTTAATTTACAGGATATTTGAGAAACCCAATTACATTCAGATCCAACCTGGTGCAGCTATAAAAACAGCTATAATAAATTACAAAACGGACAATGACCCCAAGAATACTTCCAAAGTTGTGGCAAAATGGCTCAAGGACAACAAAGTCAAGGTATTGGAGTGGCCATCACAAAGCGCTGACCTCAATCCCATAGAAGATTTGTGGGCAGAACTGAAACAGCGTATGCGAACAATGAGGCATACCCACCTGAATGTGGGAAGCTTGTGGAAGGCTAACCGAAATGTTTGACCCAAGTTAAACAATTTATAGGCAATGCTACCTAATACTAATTGAGTGTATATACATTTCTGACTCACTGGGAATGTGATGAAATAAATAAAAGCTGAAATAAATCATTCTCTCTACTATTATGCTGACACTTCACATTCTTAAAATAAAGTGGTGATCCTAAGACATTGAATTTAACTTTTATTAAATGTCACGAACTGTGAAACTGAGTTGAAATGTATTCGGCTAAGCTTAGCCATAACCACATAGTAAACTCTTTGTCTCACTTCCTCCATCTCTTCCTCTTCCTGCCTACAGAACCTGTCCTCCATCCAGCCCTCTGCAGCTGTGCGTCAGTACCTCCAGAGCTTCCATGACATTGTAAATGAGGAGCCCATCTACTGGCTGGTGTCTCTGCTGCCCAGAGCCCTGCTCAGACCTTACCTGGCACAGAACCTGCCCCTGGGAGAGAGGACCAGACAAGGCCCCAGCCCCTGCCTCTACCCCTGGCTAAACCTCTTCCCCTGCCCCTGCTACCAGTGGGGGAGAGAGGACATGAAGCCAGACCAGAGGAACCAGAAGGATGAGTCTGGGACATATTACAGGTATATTAAGGATATTATAATGTAATACAACTGATACAATATAATGTATGCTGATTTATATTGTTGATATAATATATGCTGGTTGATATTGATGATATGAGGTATGCTGGTTGATATTGATGATATGAGGTATGCTGGTTGATATTGATGATATGAGGTATGCTGGTTGATATTGATGATATAATACATGTTAATTTATATTGATGATATTGATTGCCAATGGAAGTTTATAGTGTCTGAACTCCACATTGTTGTGTTTAATCTTGTCAGGTGTGGTGATATTGTGGAGTGACTCTTTTCTATCCTGTCTCTCTCTTCAGGCATCTACTGGAGAAGTACCAGGATGTGATAGACATCTACAAGGCTGTCAACATCTTCAGAGCCCAGATGATCAACGAGAAGGCTCTCTTCACCTCCAGGTGCGGTTAGCCTGACTTAGGTCTACAGTTAGCCTAACTTACGAATGCTGCTATCTAAGTCTACAGTTAGCCTGGTCCTGCTAATCAAGTTTACAGTTAGCCTTGTCCTGCTATCTAAGTCTACAGTTAGCCTGGTCCTGCTATCTAATTCCACAGTTAGCCTGGTCCTGCTATCTAATTCCACAGTTAGCCTGGTCCTGCTATCTAATTCTACAGTTAGCCTGGTCCTGCTATCTAATTCTACAGTTAGCCTGGTCCTGCTATCTAATTCCACAGTTAGCCTGGTCCTGCTATCTAATTATACAGTTAGCCTGGTCCTGCTATCTAAGTCGACAGTTAGCCTGGTCCTGCTAACTAAGTGTACAGTTAGCCTGGTCCTGCTAACTAAGTCTACAGTTAGCCTGGTCCAGCTATCTAATTCTACAGTTAGCCTGGTCCTGCTAACTAAGTCTACAGTTAGCCTGGTCCTGCTAACTAAGTCTACAGTTAGCTAGGTCCTGCTAAACAAGTCTTGCCAGGTCTCCCTCGAAAAACAGGCTCTCAACCCTACGGATCTCCATAGCCTGGTGTCATGACGTTGCCCTCTTTGGGTACAGCAAGCCCCATCCCCCTTTCCCTGTCTTCTACACACAGGCTGCTGTGGTCAGAGAGAGGTCGTAAATTCTTGGAGGAGATTATTTCCTCATGGCCACAGTATAGAGACAGAGAGAATTTTCATAGAGAACAAAGGAATTTCTTCAACCTCACAGAACTTGAGGTCCCAACAACATTTATGTTCTGAAGCAGGTATAAAAGATTGGTGAAGAATCCAGCTACGAACTGGTCCATTTGCGACAATTTGGTGAAACTCATGGTAGCCAATGCGACCACATTACCATAATGCTGTTTATATAATAGCCTCAGATATGAGGTTTACATCTAATTGTTGTATAAGATGAATGAGTAAGGATGATACTGTTTGAAATGAGTGTAATGTGATTTTGGACAGTTTAATGAAGGAAACTCCAATTCTCTTTTGAGTTTAACTAAATCAGAGGACCGTCCATGAGCCCAGTAGGGTCGGGCATCCTGGGACAGGCCCTTTTCTGCAACTCCCGAATAAAACCCCCACTTTGAGAATTTCTCATCAGACCATGTTTCTCTCAATCACAAGAGGACAAAGGTTGCAGACCAGCTTACCTCGATAACGAGAGGGCCAAGGTTTGAGTAGATGGCTGAATCTTTTAATCATACCACGTGGTTAAAATCTTAGACTATCGATACTGACAGAATAAGAACAAGTCTTTGATATGAATTACTAGTCTGCAGCTAGGAATTTGGTATCATTGAACGCGAAGACCGACAACTGCCGAAACATCTATTCTATAACCACATGAATGAATGTCACTCTGAACTATCCATTCTAACTACGAGACAGAGAGCGAGAGAGGACAGACACTCTCCAACAGAAACAAACTTTTCAACAGAGACCCCGACGACACACTAATTGATCAGATATTAAAATATCTATTAGGAAAATTACAATTTAGTAATCTGAATATTTTCCTTGGTGCCCCGACTTCCTAGTTAATTACAGTTACATGATTAATCAGTTTAATCGCGTAATAATAATTACAGAGAGTTATTTGATAAAGATGAATCTTCAGTTTAATGATAGTAAAGACACAACACTGGGTACCAGTCTATTTTGTGGTAACATTCTACTCCTTGTCAACATAACTTGGCATATGACATGGAGTACAAGAAGTGGAATCCCAACTAGCGCATATGGTTTATTTAAAGTTGTGGGAACATTCATGTTTGGTTTACCATTGGTTCTTGGGAGGAAACCATAACTTTACTGACTGGTAAAATGGAGCGTTTTTTAAACGTTCTGAAAACGAAGAGTTAGCCTGTTCTGGGAACGTTACGTTTTAGGTTGCAGGGAGGTTCTGGGAACGTTTTACTATGGTTCCAGGGAGGTTCTGAGAACGTCTAACTATGGTTCCAGGGAGGTTCTGAGAACGTCTAACTATGGTTCCAGGGCGGTTCTGAGGTTCTGAGAACTATCTCTAGAGGAGATCTGCATTGAAGAATGGGCCAAAATACCAGCAACAGTGTGTGAAAACCTTGTGAAGACTTACAGAAAACGTTTGACCTCTGTCATTGCCAACAAAGGGTATATAACAAAGTATTGAGAAACTTTTGTTATTGACCAAATACTTATTTTCCACCATAATTTGCAAATAAATTAATTAAAAATCCTACAATGTGATTTTCTGGATTTTTTTTCTGATTTTGTCTGTCATAGTTGAAGTGTACCTATGATGAAAATGACAGGCCTCTCTCATCTTTTTAAGTGGGAGAACTTGCACAATTGGTTGCTGACTAAATACTTTTTTGCCCCACTGTAATGTTGTCTCTGTGATGTTCATCTCTGTGTTACTAGTTGACAGAGTAATATAACTGAGGTCATATATAATGTTGTCTCTGTGATGTTCATCTCTGTATTAATGTTTAATATCTCTGTGATGTTCATCTCTGTGTTACTAGTTGACAGAGTAATATAACTGAGGTCATATATAATGTTGTCTCTGTGATGTTCATCTC
Organism: Oncorhynchus mykiss; assembly: GCF_057628025.1. NCBI lineage: Eukaryota > Metazoa > Chordata > Actinopteri > Salmoniformes > Salmonidae > Oncorhynchus > Oncorhynchus mykiss. The sequence goes on along the minus strand of NC_143036.1, from coordinate 82,699,266 downwards.
TGTATTAATGTCTCTGTGATGTTCATCTCTGTGTTACTAGTTGACAGAGTAATATAACTGAGGTCATATATAATGTTGTCTCTGTGATGTTCATCTCTGTATTAATATCTCTGTGATGTTCATCTCTGTATTACTAGTTGACAGAGTAATATAACTGAGGTCATATATAATGTTGTCTCTGTGATGTTCATCTCTGTGTTACTAGTTGACAGAGTAATATAACTGAGGTCATATATAATGTTGTCTCTGTGATGTTCATCTCTGTATTAATGTCTCTGTGATGTTCATCTCTGTATTAATGTCTCTGTGATGTTATCTCTGTGTTATTGTCTCTGTGATGTTCATCTCTGTGTTACTAGTTGACAGAGTAATATAACTGAGGTAATATATAATGTTGTCTCTGTGATGTTCATCTCTGTGTTACTAGTTGACAGAGTAATATAACTGAGGTAATATATAATGTTGTCTCTGTGATGTTCATCTCTGTATTAATGTCTCTGTGATGTTCATCTCTGTATTACTAGTTGACATAGTAATATAACTGAGGTCATATATAATGTTGTCTCTGTGATGTTCATCTCTGTGTTACTAGTTGACAGAGTAATATAACTGAGGTCATATATAATGTTGTCTCTGTGATGTTCATCTCTGTATTACTAGTTGACAGAGTATTATAACTGAGGTCATATATAATGTTGTCTCTGTGATGTTCATCTCTGTATTACTAGTTGACAGAGTAATATAACAGAGGTCATATATAATGTTGTCTCTGTGATGTTCATCTCTGTATTAATGTCTCTGTGATGTTCATCTCTGTGTTACTAGTTGACAGAGTAATATAACTGAGGTCATATATAATGTTGTCTCCGGCTGGAGAGTCCCAATACTTTAAATATCAAATCAATAAATCAACGAATATCTGATGTAATCTAATCCGTCTGTGTAATATTATCCTAGCTGGTTTCCCACTGGTGACGAGGAGGAAGAGGAGGACCAACCCAACCTGTTGTCTGTGGAGTCTGGTCCTGACGTTACGGTGAGTGACGTATTTATTTATGACATGTTTATCTTGTCTTGAAATCAGTCGAGGATTGTGAACAGTTTTTATATTTTATTTCACCTTTATTTAACCAGGTAGGCTAGTTGAGAACACCTTTATTTAACCAGGTAGGCAAGTTGAGAACACCTTTATTTAACCAGGTAGGCTAGTTGAGAACACCTTTATTTAACCAGGTAGGCTAGTTGAGAACACCTTTATATAACCAGGTAGGCTAGTTGAGAACACCTTTATTTAACCAGGTAGGCCAGTTGAGAACACCTTTATTTAACCAGGTAGGCTAGTTGAGAACACGTTCTCATTTACAACTGCGACCTGGCCAAGATAAAGCAAAGCAGTTCGACACAAACAACAACACAGAGTTACACATGGAGTAAAACAAACATACAGTCAATAATACAGTATAAACAAGTCTATATACGATGTGAGCAAATGAGGTGAGATAAGGGAGGTAAAGGCAAAAAGGCCATGGTGGCAAAGTAAATACAATATAGCAAGTAAAACACTGGAATGGTAGATTTGCAATGGGAGAATGTGCAAAGTAGAAATAAAAATAATGGGGTGCAAAGGAGCAAAATAAATAAATAAATAAAATACAGTAGGGAAAGAGGTAGTTGTTTGGGCTAAATTATAGGTGGGCTATGTACAGGTGCCATCTGTGATGATTGATATGTGACTGTTTTTCTTTTCAACATTTACATGTATCTTCTAACACACTAGCCCCCCCCCCCCCCTCCCCAAACAGTTGTTCTTTGCAAACACACAATTTAGGCCAGCCCACTCTGCTTAAAGATGGACCGGCCCATCTGGTCCCAAAATGTCCTATGGCCAGTCCGTTTCTGGATCATAGTGACTCTATTGGGACATTTATGTCAGGAGTCTTTCAGATAAGATGTGTTGTCTGTCATTGGTCTTGTTTGTCCTGTCCCTTAAATCGTGTTGTTTCTGTCGCCCCTCCAGGTGAAGCTGTAGAAGTGCAGCTGATTGAATACAGGGAGCTGAGTGTGTAAGGCTGTGTGTGCTGGCTTTCACACTGGGCAGGACTGTTCCTCTTGTCAGACATATTCCAATATTCCACTTTTATGTTGGTAACTTCCCCCAAATAACTACTGTTCAGACTGTATTAATGCAATAACATAATGAATGTACACATCTAATAACACATTTAATTATTGTCAACAAAGGAGCTACAATAAAATAAATAACATTTAGGTTATGAAATCATAGAATGAAACTGTGTGAACTGTTCAACTGTATTTCCTTATGGGTATTGCAATGTCAATAATACACAGCCAATCACATTGCTGTGCTCGATCTCAATCAGAAGAATTGCTCTGACTAGCCAATGAACAGATGGTATTGCTTCCAAGAATTGACCAATCAGAAAATGCTAAGGTTGCCCCACACATAACTCCTGTAACTTTAACACTTTCACCTTTCTGGGTGTAACGTTGTGAAGTTCCAATCCTGACTAGTGGATTGACAAAAATAGAAGGTTTAATATCAGAATTTATGGTCTGGATGACGATGACAGATTTACATGTTGAGGAGCGAGGATAGTAAGAAACCAGATGTTATCTCCTGTCAGATTTACATGTTGAGGATAGTTAGAAACCAGATGTTCTCTCCTGTCAGATTTACATGTTGAGGATAGTTAGAAACCAGATGTTCTCTCCTGTCAGATTTACATGTTGAGGAGCGAGGATAGTTAGAAACCTGATGTTCTCTCCTGTCAGATTTACATGTTGAGGATAGTTAGAAACCTGATGTTATCTCCTGTCAGATTTACATGTTGAGGATAGTTAGAAACCAGATGTTATCTCCTGTCAGATTTACATGTTGAGGAGCGAGGATAGTTAGAAACCAGATGTTATCTCCTGTCAGATTTACATGTTGAGGATAGTTAGAAACCAGATGTTTTCTCCTGTCAGATTTACATGTTGAGGATAGTTAGAAACCAGATGTTCTCTCCTGTCAGATTTACATGTTGAGGAGCGAGGATAGTTAGAAACCAGATGTTCTCTCCTGTCAGATTTACATGTTGAGGATAGTTAGTAACCAGATGTTTTCTCCTGTCAGATTTACATGGCGAGGAGCGAGGATAGTTAGAAGCCTTCCACAAGCTTCCCTCAATAAGTTGGGTAAATGTTGGTCCATTCCTCCTAACAGAGCTGTTGTAACTGAGGCAGATTTGTAGGCCTCCTTGCTCGCACACACTTTTTCAGTTCTGCCCACAAATGTTGTATGGGATTGAGGTCAGGGCTTTGTGATGGCCACTCCAATACCTTGACTTTGTTGTCTTTAAGCCAATTTGCTACAATTTTGGAAGTATGCTTGGGGTCGTTGTCCATTTGAAAGACCCATTTACGACCAAGCTTTAACTTCCTGAATGAAATTTTTTGATTTTGTTTCAATATATCCACATAATTTTCCTGCTTCATGATGCCATCTATTTTGTGAAGGGAACCAGTCCCTCCCTCCCTTTGTGAATTTATGTAACCTGTGCTGGTGGAAAAATATTTCTATGTGGGGCGCCGTCCTCAAACAATCGCATGGCATGCTTTCGCTGTAAAGCCTATTGTAAATCGGACAGTGCAGTTAGATTAACAGGAATTTAAGCTTTTATTCGATATAAGACACTTGTTTGTTCCTAAGTGTTTAATATTCGTCATTTTTATGATTATTTATTTGAATTGCGTGCCCTCCAGTTTCACCAGAAGATGTCCTGCTAGCGGGACGCCTAGCCTGAAGTTTTAATGAGTAACTTAATTTATTTCACCCTTCCACCAGATAATACACAGACTGTACAAAACATTAGGAACACCTTACTAATGTTGAGTTGCACCCCCTTTTGCCATCAGAACAGCCTACATTCGTCGGGGCATGGACTCTACAAGGTGTTGAAAGCGCTCCACAGGGATGCTGGTCCATGTTGACTCCAATGCTTCCCACAGTTGTGTCAAGTTGGCTGGATGTTCTTTGGGTGGTGGACCATTCTTGATACACACAGGAAAACTGAGCATGAAAAATTACTTAACTTTTTATGGCTACAGGGGCAGTATTGTGTAGCTTGGATGAAAAGGTGCCCATTGTAAACGGCCAGCTCCTCAGTCTCAGTTGCTAATATATGCATGTTATTATTATTATTATTAATGCTTTGTGTGCTGGGCGCTGTCCTCAGATAATCACATGGTGTGTTTTCGCGGTAAAGCCTTTTTGAAATTGAACAATGAGGCTGAATTAACAAGAATTTAAGCTTTTAAATTATGTATGACACTTGTATTTTCATGAATGTTTAATATTACGCTTTCTGTAATTTGAATTTCGCCCTCTGCAATTTCACCGGATGTTGTCAACATGAGACGCTCGCGTCCCAGTGATCCGTAAGAAGTTAATGGACCCCAGGAAGAGTAGCTTCTGCCTATTCAGTAGGTAATGGACCCCAGGAAGAGTGGCTGCTGCATGTTCAGTAGGTAATGGACCCCAGGAGGAGTAGCTGCTGCATGTTCAGTAGGTAATGGACCCCAGGAAGAGTAGCTGCTGCATGTTCAGTAGGTAATGGACCCCAGGAAGAGTAGCTGCTACATGTTCAGTAGGTAATGGACCCCAGGAGGAGTAGCTGCTGCATGTTCAGTAGGTAATGGACCCCAGGAAGAGTAGCTGCTGCCTGTTCAGTAGTTAATGGACCCCAGGAAGAGTAGCTGCTGCATGTTCAGTAGGTAATGGACCCCAGGAAGAGTAGCTGCTGCCTGTTCAGTAGTTAATGGACCCCAGGAAGAGTAGCTGCTGCATGTTCAGTAGGTAATGGACCCCAGGAAGAGTAGCTGCTGTGTGTTAATGGACCCCAGGAAGAGTAGCTGCTGCCTGTTCAGTAGTTAATGGACCCCAGGAAGAGTAGCTGCTGCATATTCAGTAGGTAATGGACCCCAGGAAGAGTAGCTGCTGCATATTCAGTAGGTAATGGACCCCAGGAAGAGTAGCTTCTGCATATTCAGTAGGTAATGGACCCCAGGAAGAGTAGCTGCTGCATGTTCAGTAGGTAATGACCCCAGGAAGAGTAGCTTCTGCCTATTCAGTAGGTAATGGACCCCAGGAAGATTGGCTACTGCCTATTCAGTAGTTAATGGACCCCAGGAAGAGTAGCTTCTGCCTATTCAGTAGGTAATGGACCCCAGGAAGAGTAGCTTCTGCCTATTTAGTAGGTAATGGACCCCAGGAAGAGTGGCTGCTGCATGTTCAGTAGGTAATGGGCCCCAGGAAGAGTAGCTGCTGCATATTTAGTAGGTAATGGACCCCAGGAAGAGTAGCTGCTGCATATTCAGTAGTTAATGGACCCTTGGAAGAGTTGCTGCTGCATTTTCAGTCGTTAATGTTTCAGTGCACGGTCTAGTTTCCTGAATTTCCGCCTGTCTGACGTGCCCAACGTAAACTGCCTGTTACTCAGGCCCAGAAGCTATATGCATATATGGATATGCATATAATTGGTATAGTTGGATAGAAAACACTCTGACGTTTCTAAAACTGTTTGAATCATTTCTGTGTGTATAACACAACTGATATGGCAGGGAGAAAAGTGGAAATCCATCCTGAATTCTTTTTTTGAGCTCCCAGCCACTTCAAATGTGAAGCTATGGAAAACTATGACGTTCGCCTCCCAGATTGCAGTTCCTATAGCTTCCACTAGATGTCAGCAGTCTTTATACATAGATTCCGGCTTGTTTTCTGAAAAACCAACGAGGAATAGTAGTTTATCCAAGAGAAGCACTAAGGCAAAAATAGTCTGTGCGCGCGTGAATGAGGGCGAGCTCTTCGTTATTATCCTTCCCTATTGAAAATACTAGTCTCCGTATAAAATGATCATTTATTTAAATATTATACTACCTGAGGATGAATTAGAAACGTTGTTTGACTTGTTTGGACGAACTTTAGTGGTACCTTTCGGGACTTATTTTTATGCAACTGGTGGATTATTGAACTCAATGATGCCTACTAAACAGACTTTTGGGGATGCAAAGAAGGACTTTATCGAACAAAACGACCATTCATTGCGTAGCTGGGACCCTTGGGATTGCAAACAGAAGAAGATCTTCAAAGGTAAGTGATGTATTTTAGCGCCATTTATGATTTTGTGATGCCTGTGCTGGTTTGAAAACATATGTTGTTGTGGGGCATTGTCCTCAGATAATCGAATGCTATGCTTTCGCCGAAAGCCTATTGTAAATCGAGCAACGCGGTTCGATTACCAAGATTCTAAGCTGAAGAATCAAGTATGACACTTGTATTTTCATGAATGTTTAATATTACGATTTTGTATTTTGTATTTTGAATTTGGCGCGCTCCGATTTCACTGGAAAGCTAGCGGGATCTGTGCGCAAAGAGGTTTTAATGGGGATCCTAACAAACTAAATAATCCTATCAACATTAAATATTTTTTTATTTATTACACTGAATCAGTTTATGGGTCTATACTGTACATGGCAAATCCTCTCCGTATTAACAAAACATTACTTTTTACAGTCAAAAGGACTGATTTAAATACATGTAAAGGATAATGGATAATGGTAAAATCATTATCCATTAATAATGGATTGTGCAGATGTGACACCAGCATCTTCCTCCTGAATCCTCACGATGGTTCCAGAAGCTGGGCTCCATGGGATATGTTGCCTCCTGGATTTGAGGTTTTACCAATGCCTTTTCCAGCTCCTCGAGAAAGAGCCGTCTCCTCTGGAGCTTCCCTCTGTTCCAATCTGGGTTCAACACCATCCAGATGACAAACATGTTGTACACCGAGATGTCCAAGATGTTGTAGATTATCACCGGGTAGGGTTCAGCGTAGGGTTCTTCTGTTGCAGCTGTAGCTAGTCACCAACTTGTCTACATTTTCAATCCCTCCTTTTGTGGCCTTGTAATCCATTATGATTTCTGGTTTTAGATGTTCCTGGCCACAAAATCTGTCATTCTGCCAGGAGAACCTTCATCCCTTGGTTCTTCTCAGAGGCTCCTCCATCTGGCTTCCCCGTATACACTTATGAGTTCCACACATATGATGAAGCAGCATCACAGGCAGCCCAGATCTTGATTCCATATTTTGCGGGTTTAGACTGTATGTACTGCCTGAAGGGGCAGCGGCCTCTAAATGGCATAAGCTGCTCATCAATAGTAACGTCGGGCCCAGGGTTGTAAAACAGGGGAAGGCGGTCCACCCACTTGTCCCACACTGACCTGATTGCAAATAGCTTGTCTCTCTGCAGCCGAGCTAGTCTGGTGTCTCGGGTATTGAAGCGGATAATCCTGGAAATAATGTGGAACTTTTCCAGAGACATTGTTGCACGGAAAAATTCTCTGTCAGTTTCTGCATCCCACATGGATTCTGTGATCCCCCATTGGACCTGAAAACACCAGCAAGGATAAGACCCCCAAAGTATGCATTTAAATGAGTTTGGTCCATCTCTTTCCATCTCTCTCCAAAAACATCGCCTTCCCTCCATATTCGTGCAGTCCAGAATGATTTTCTGGATGGTGTCTGGGATGAACAGCTCAAAAGAAGACTGTATGTCCTGTACATGAGTAACCTCCATCCACATCGGCCCTGGTTGCATCCTTATCACATTGGCAACCATGTTGGGTGGCTCATGCCTTGGCCAAGAACACCATTCAATTTCACAATTTGTTGACATTCATATTTCTCCTACGGCAGGTTGCTGTTGAGCTGATTGCTGACCGACTGGTCCTGGGGCTGGCTGCTGACGGACTGGTCCTGGGGCTCGCTGCTGACGGGCTGGCTGCTGACGGACTGGTCCTGGGGCTGGCTGCTGAAGGGCTGGTCCTGGGGCTGGTTGCTGACGGGCTGGTCCTGGGGCTGGCTGCTGACGGGCTGGTTGCTGATGGGCTGGTTGCTGACGGGCTGGTCCTGAGGCTGGCTGCTGAAGGGCTGGTCCTGGGGCTGGCTGCTGAAGGGCTGGTCTTGGGGCTGGCTGCTGACCGGTATGGTCATGGGGCTGGCTGCTGAAGGACTGGTCATGGGGCTGGCTGCTGAAGGGCTGGTCCTGGGGCTGGCTGCTGACGGGCTTGCTGCTGACGGGCTGGCTGCTGATGGGCTGGTCCTGGGGCTGGCTGCTGACAGGCTGGTCCTGGGGCTGGGGCTGGTTGCTGACGAGCTGGCTGCTGACGGCTGGTCCTGGGGCTGTCTGCTGAAGGGCTGGTCCTGAGGCTTTCTGCTGCCGGGTTGGTCCTGGGGCTAGCTGAAGGTCAATCTCATCCTCTTCTTACAACTCACTGTCAGACTCCGAATTGACAGAGACGTATTCTTAAAATTCTTAATCTTGCAAAGTGGAAGACGCTCCTTCCACACTAGCATCTCTATCTGCAAAGATGATTTCTAAGACCCTCTGAGCAGAGATTATTTCTGCCATACTGATTGATTGTGGAAAGGAGCCACACATGCAAAGCTATTGATTTGTTGTGTTCCTCCTCCAATTTGCACCGGGCCGGGGTAGAGTGTTTTACAATGTATTGGAATAATGTATTGAAGTAATGTATTGTAATAACATCGAATAAGTTCCTGCAAGACATTGTGTAGTTTCTCACACTACAACGGGTAAAGAGTGTGAGAAAAACGGTAGACCAGCAGACAAGGCAGGGAGACAAACAGACAAGGCAGGGAGACAAACAGACAAGGCAGGGAGACCAGCAGACAAGGCAGGGAGACAAACAGACAAGGCAGGGAGACAAGCAGACAAGGCAGGGAGACAAACAGACAAGGCAGGGAGACAAGCAGACAAGGCAGGGAGACAAGCAGACAAGGCAGGGAGACAAACAGACAAGGCAGGGAGACAAGCAGACAAGGCAGGGAGACAAACAGGTTCTTGGTGCTCTGTTGAAACAGCAGGCCCAGGGAAGAGGAAGACAGAGTGTCGGCACACTGCATACATTTGTTTCATTTGTACTTGTTTTCACCAACACACACACACACACACACACACCTACACACACACACACACACACACACACACACACACACACACACACACACACACACACCTACCTACACACACCTACACACACCTACACACACCTACACACACACACACACACACACACCTACACACACCTACACACACCTACACACACCTACACACACACACACACACACACACACACACCTACACCTACACCTTCACACACACACACACACACCTACACACACACACACACACACACACACACCTACACACACACACACACACCTACACACACCCACACACACACACACACACACCTACACACACACACACACACACACACACACACACACACCTACACACACCTACACACACACACACCTACACCTACACACACCTACACACACACACACCTACACCTACACCTTCACACACACACACACACACACACACCTACACACACACACACACACACACACACACACACACACACCTACACACACACACACACACCTACACACACCCACACACACACACACACACACCTACACACACACACACACACACCCACACACACACACACACACCTACACACACACACACACACACACACACCTACACACACACACACACACACACACACACACCTACACACACACACACACACACACACACACACACTTTTATTACCCTCTGGTCCAGTGGACCCAAACACCACATATGGAATATCAGATTATCAGAATGTTTTATTTGAATTAAAATGTTTTATTTGTCACAGAAAATGACAAAAAATATATGTAATTGTGTAATCTTTCTTCTGGTAAAAATTGAAAATGGTTCAGACAGACCCGAACACCACACAAGGGTTAAGCATCCTCATCACCATCTCTACACACCCTGCTTTCATGCTAACTTTTACTGTGGTTTCAACCACATGGAATGCAGCCCAGCAGATGCTGTTAAAGGAGATCTACCTCTACAGTGTTATTGTCAGAACATTAAAGTCTCTCCCTACTATTATAATTGAGACAGAAAGGCCTAGCAGGGTGCAACGTACTTCAATTCCTTTACATACTATTATAATTGAGACAGAAAGGCCTGTGGGGGTTCAACTTGTCAAGAAGATACATGCCTGTGGGCAACACCCAATCATGCGATGTCATGCAAATATAACACTGGCTTACAAACTTCTACATGTCAACTTCAACCTGAAGAGGAGCAGAAATCTACCGGGTTAGTTGACAAAGTCCTGGTACTTTAAACACAGGTTCCTGTTATTCGTAATATCATGTTACAGCGATGACATTATATATTACAGAGATGTTACTAGTGGTGGGCACCAATATTGATCCTTCTGTAACAGTGGGGACCAGAATTACTGGATCCCTTGATAAAGATGAACTAAAAAGACTGTATGAAATAAATAATACCAATACTGCTCTATATTCTCTATGTTCTCTATATTCTCTATGTTCCCTACATTCTCTATATTCTCTATGTTCTCTATGTTCTCTATGTTCTCTATATTCTCTATGTTCTCTATGTTCTCTATGTTCTCTATATTCTCTATATTCTCTATATTCTCTATGTTCTCTATATTCTCTATATTCTCTATATTCTCTATATTCTCTATGTTCTCTATGTTCTCTATGTTCTCTATGTTCTCTATGTTCTCTATGTTCTCTATGTTCTCCATATTCTCTATATTCTCTATGTTCTCTATGTTCTCTATATTCTCAGCTCCAAGTGTATTTTTTATACATTTGCTTTGAGAAAGACATTTTGTTCAACAAGAAATAAAGACCAATCGAATAAAGGTAGGGGTCATAATGATTGTTACCCCTTGTTTACAATAGTCTAGCACCCTCCCCTTGTGAGGATAACCCCACTGAGCCTTGCTTTCAATAGTCTAGCACCCTCCCCATGTGAGGATAACCCCACTGAGCCTTGTTTTCAATAGTCTAGCACCCTCCCCTTGTGAGGATAACCCCACTGAGCCTTGTTTTCCATAGTCTAGCACCCTCCCCTTGTGAGGATAACCCCACTGAGCCTTGTTTTCCATAGTCTAGCACCCACCCCTTGTGAGGATAACCCCACTGAGCCTTGTTTTCAATAGTCTAGCACCCTCCCCTTGTGAGGATAACCCCACTGAGCCTTGTTTTCAATAGTCTAGCACCCTCCCCTTGTGAGGATAACCCCACTGAGCCTTTTACTAAAATGATTGTTACCCCTTGTTTTCAATAGTCTAGCACCCTCCCCTTGTGAGGATAACCCCACTGAGCCTTGTTTTCAATAGTCTAGCACCCTCCCCTTGTGAGGATAACCCCACTGAGCCTTTTACTAAAATGATTGTTACTCCTTGTTTTCAATAGTTTAGCACCCTCCCCTTGTGAGGATAACCCCACTGAGCCTTTAACTAAAATGATTGTTACCCCTTGTTTTCAATAGTTTAGCACCCTCCCCTTGTGAGGATAACCCCACTGAGCCTTTAACTAAAATTATTGTTACCCCTTGTTTTCAATAGTCTAGCACCCTCCCCTTGTGAGGATAACCCCACTGAGCCTTGTTTTCAATAGTCTAGCACCCTCCCCTTGTGAGGATAACCCCACTGAGCCTTGTTTTCAATAGTCTAGCACCCTCCCCTTGTGAGGATAACCCCACTGAGCCTTGTTTTCAATAGTCTAGCACCCTCCCCTTGTGAGGATAACCCCACTGAGCCTTGTTTTCAATAGTCTAGCACCCTCCCCTTGTGAGGATAACCCCACTGAGCCTTGTTTTCAATAGTCTAGCACCCTCCCCTTGTGAGGATAACCCCACTGAGCCTTGTTTTCAATAGTCTAGCACCCTCCCCTTGTGAGGATAACCCCACTGAGCCTTGTTTTCCATAGTCTAGCACCCTCCCCTTGTGAGGATAACCCCACTGAGCCTTGTTTTCAATAGTCTAGCACCCACCCCTTGTGAGGATAACCCCACTGAGCCTTGTTTTCAATAGTCTAGCACCCTCCCCGTTGTTATTGTCTTGAATATTCACTTGCGGCCAAGGTTCAGCCTCCTTTCAGAGGCAACCAGGTTTTTGGTGTAAAACGTGTTGGTACTTTGGTAAAGATCATGGAGCCGCTGACCTTTACAAGGTCACCAGGACCAGCGGAGGCAAAACAGGCCCATTAGATCAAAGATCCACCATCATATTTTACAGTCGTTTTACAGGTCTATTTGCTGCGTATGAATCCGTCTTTTGAGGCCAAACCCACCACTGGTGTGTGTTGCCAAAGAGCTCTATGTTCCTCTCATCTGTCCATTGAACCTGGTTCCAATACAATGACGTTTATCGAACTCCTGGCCTTTACATGTGTTGGTTGATCTCAATAAAGGCTTTTTTCCCCACCTGGCAACCCTTCCAAATAACCTATTGGCACGGAGGTGGCGTCTAATTGGAGATTTGTAGACGCCACGATACAGCAAACCTTCCGTCCTCTTCCAGGCTAGTTTACCTCTGTTCCAGTGGGTTTAAACTGCTCTATTGTTGCCCTGATAATAGTGGTTAGTGTTTGATTCAGTAGTTTTTCTGTTCTCAGTCAACAGCCATTTGTTTCCTTCCATGTGTTCTTTGTCTTTCACATACAAAAGCTGAAGAACACATGCACATCCAGGTGCTTTCAGCAGGTGCTGGAGTTGTAGGTGAACTCATGGAAAACAGAAAGGAGAACGCAGCACACTGCTGCTCGTGCTCCCAGGTGCTGGAGTTGTAGGTGAACTCATGGAAAACAGAAAGGAGAACGCAGCACACTGCTGCTCGTGGTCCCAGGTGATATTTATTTACAAAGTTTCGACCCTGTAGGTCTTCATCAGGCATCCATATCCCAGGTGGGGGTGGAAGGTCCTATATATAGGAGCAGTACTCAGTGACATCACTTCCTGAAACAGGAGGTAAAAATGTATAACGTAGTTTCACGATATTAACATTCAACGTATCAAAATATATGATCGTACACGGAGAATGTGATCAATATTTATAGTAATATACACACACAATAGTCGATCAGGATACAAAAACAGTATTTAGAGTTATTGAAACTATAAGAACGGTTTCTTTGTCTTTCCCCATGGTGATGGATCAGTGATGGATTTTCCACGTATGTTACCTCATTTTTATACCCCAGTGAAACAGGAAGCCATGAAAGGCCACAATACAGTTCCTTCAACTGAGATTAAGAGTTGAATGTTAATCCAGATAACATTTTGTTGGATTTAATTTACATTAATTGTTAGGAGTGCCAATATTTTCAGATCTGACTGTAATTATTTAAGGTCCCAGCTAGCACATTTGGTTCCTTGTCAGTTGTGGGAACGTTTGTTTTTGGTTTTACATTGGTTGTGGGAACGAAGCTATACGTTTCCTGACTGGAAAAACAGAACGTTTTTAAACGTTCTGAGAACAGAAGTGAACACATCACCTGTTCTGGGAACGTTAATTTTTAGGTTGCAGGGAGGTTCTGAGAACGTCTAACTATGGTTCGAGGGAGGTTCTGAGAACATCTTACTATGGTTCCAGGAAGGTTCTGAGAACGTCTAACTATGGTTCCAGGGAGGTTCTGAGAACGTTTAACTATGGTTCCAGGGAGGTTCTGAGAACGTCTAACTATGGTTCCAGGGAGGTTCTGAGAACATCTTAATATGGTTCCCTGAAAGTTTTGATGGGAGGATTTATTAACGCTCAGAGAATACACATTTTTGATCATTTGGAGGTCTTTGAGTGTCCCCACAATAGCTATCTTTTCACGTGGTCGCCGACTGGTAGGACGATTTAGGAGGGCGGTTAGCAAGGCAGAGGTACTCGTCAAGCAGCGTGACGTCCTTAAGGGCTGAGACACAACATTGTTGTTAGAATGCAGTGGGAGTTGACCATTCCCTTGTTATTCAACATCTGTTTCCTCATTTCATTTCTATTATTACTGAGGTAAAAGGCCTGGGGGGGTGCAACTTGTCAAGAAGATAAACATTATAGGACAGGCTGTGTCCCAAGTGGCACCCTATTACCTATGGACCCTGGTCAAAGGTAGTGGACTATGTAGGGAATAGGGTGCCATTTGGAACGCAGAGGAGTCCCCTGACTACCCTCTACCTGCTCTTTCTCTCAATCAGCATTTTTACCAGCTAGGAGAGAGTGTCTTTGAGGAGCTGAGGCAGGTAGTGCTGAATTAATGGAGGCTGACTTCTAATATCGACCAATCTTTATACTTGGCGCCCTCATGTGGTAGTCAAGGTGCATTTCAGGTATAACTATAAATTATGGACCTTCGTGATTTGGACAGTTCTAATATTACTGTCATCAAGTGTAGAGAAAAACACATATTATACAGTGCCTTGCGAATGTATTCGGCCCCCTTGAACTTTGCGACCTTTTGCCACATTTCAGGCTTCAAACATAAAGATATAAAACTGTATTTTTTTGTGAAGAATCAACAACAAGTGGGACACAATCATGAAGTGGAACGACATTTATTGGATATTTCAAACTTTTTTAACAAATCAAAAACTGAAAAATTGGGAGTGCAAAATGATTCAGCCCCCTTAAGTTAATACTTTGTAGCGTCACCTTTTGCTGCGAATACAGCTGTAAGTCGCTTGGGGTATGTCTCTATCAGTTTTGCACATCGAGAGACTGACATTTTTTCCCATTCCTCCTTGCAAAACAGCTTGAGCTCAGTGAGGTTGGATGGAGAGCATTTGTGAACAGCAGTTTTCAGTTTTTTCCACAGATTCTCGATTGGATTCAGGTCTGGACTTTGACATTCTAACACCTGGATATGTTTATTTTTGAAGCATTCCATTGTAGATTTTGCTTTATGTTTTGGATCATTGTCTTGTTGGAAGACAAATCTCTGTCCCAGTCTCAGGTCTTTTGCAGACTCCATCAGGTCTTCTTCCAGAATGGTCCTGTATTTGGCTCCATCCATCTTCCCATCAATTTTAACCATCTTCCCTGTCCCTGCTGAAGAAAATCAGGCCCAAACCATGATGCTGCCACCACCATGTTTGACAGTGGGGATGGTGTGTTCAGCTGTGTTGCTTTTACGCCAAAGATGACGTTTTGCATTGTTGCCAAAAAGTTCAATTTTGGTTTCATCTGACCAGAGCACCTTCTTCCACATGTTTGGTGTGTCTCCCAGGTGGCTTGTGGCAAACTTTAAACAACACTTTTTATGGATATCTTTAAGAAATGACTTTCTTCTTGCCACTCTTCCATAAAGGCCAGATTTGTGCAATATACAACTGATTGTTGTCCTATGGACAGAGACTCCCACCTCAGCTGTAGATCTCTGCAGTTCATCCAGAGTGATCATGGGCCTCTTGGCTGCATCTCTGATCAGTCTTCTCCTTGTATGAGCTGAAAGTTTAGAGGGACGGCCAGGTCTTGGCAGATTTGCAGTGGTCTGATACTCCTTCCATTTCAATATTATCGCTTGCACAGTGCTCCTTGGGATGTTTAAAGCTTGGGAAATCTTTTTGTATTCAAATCCGGCTTTAAACTTCTTCACAACAGTATCTCGGACCTGCCTGGTGTGTTCCTTGTTCTTCATGATGCTCTCTGCGCTTTTAACGGACCTCTGAGACTATCACAGTGCAGGTGCATTTATACGGAGACTTGATTACACACAGGTGGATTGTATTTATCATCATTAGTCATTTAGGTCAACATTGGATCATTCAGAGATCCTCACTGAACTTCTGGAGAGAGTTTGCTGCACTGAAAGTAAAGGGGCTGAATAATTTTGCACGCCCAATTTTTTCAGTTTTTGATTTGTTAAAAAAGTTTGAAATATCCAATAAATGTCGTTCCACTTCATGATTGTGTCCCACTTGTTGTTGATTCTTCACAAAAAAATACAGTTTTATATCTTTATGTTTGAAGCCTGAAATGTGGCAAAAGGTCGCAAAGTTCAAAGGGGCCGAATACTTTCGCAAGGCACTGTAACTTTAAATGGAGGGGATATCTTATATAACATACATTTTATTTATCTTCAATATCCTTGTTGTATGAAGTGCATGATATGGGAGTGAGAATAGTGCACAACAACATTTTATGTACACCATCATATAGTGCATTCAGAAACTAGGCTGTGTAAGGGCTATTCGACCAAGAAGAAGAGTGATGGAGTGCTGCCCCAGACGACCTGGCCTCCACAATCACCAAACCTCAACCCAATTGAGATTGTTTTGGATGAGTTGGAAGGCAGAGAAGTAAAATCAACCAACAAGTTATCATCATATGGGAACTCCTTCAAGACTGTTGGAAAAGTGTAACAGGTGAAGCTGGTTGAGAGAATGCCAAGACTGTTGGAAAAGTGTAACAGGTGAAGCTGGTTGAGAGAATGCCAAGACTGTTGGAAAAGTGTAACAGGTGAAGCTGGTTGAGAGAATGCCAAAACTGATCAAAGCTGTCTTCAAGGCAGAGGGAGGCTACTTTGAAAAATCTCAAATATTAAATATATTTTGATTTGTTTAACACTTTTTTGGTTACTACATGATTCCATATGTGTTATTTCATAGTGTTGATGTCTTCACTATTATTCTACAATGTAGAAGATGTTACAAATAAAGAAATAACCCTTGAATGAGCAGAAACCTTTGACTGCTGTCTGTATGTAAGTACATATATATGTTTTATGTAAATTTGCAAAGACCTGTTTTCGATTTGTCATTATGGAGTCTGTGTGGTCATTTTGGGGTATTGTGATGTAATTTTGGGGGTCTTGTGATGTCATTATGGGGTCTTGTGATGTCATTATGGGGTGTTGTGATGTCATTATGGAGTCTGTGTGGTCATTTTGGGGGATAGTGATGTAATTTTGGGGGGTCTTGTGATGTCATTATGGGGTCATGTGATGACATTATGGGGTGTTGTGATGTCATTATGGGGTCATGTGATGTGTGGTCATTTTGGGGTATAGTGATGTAATTTGGGGGTCTTGTGATGTCATTATACGGTGTACATAAAATGTTGTTGTGCACTATTCTCACTCCCATATCATGCACTTCATACAACAAAGATAAATAAAATGTATGTTATGTAAGATATCCCCTCCATTTAAAGTTATAATATGTGTTTTTCTCTATACTTGATGACAGTAATATTAGAACTGTCCAAATCACGAAGGTCCATAATTTATATGTATACCTGAAATGCACCTTGACTACCACACGAGGGCGCCAACTATAAAGATTGGTCGATAACAGCATTCGGACTGCATTAATTCACCCCTAACTGCCTCAGCTCCTCAAAGACACTCTCTAGCTGGCAAAAATGCTGATTGAGAGAAAGAGCAGGTAGTGGGTAGTCAGGGGACTCCTGCGTTCCAAATGGCTCAGATATGATGAGGGTTTACATCCACCCAGTGTCTATAGAGAACCAACGGCTAAACATATATGATGTAGGTTTACATCCACCCAGTGTCTATGGAGTACAACACCAAAGGCTAAAATAGATACGATGTAAGGTTACATCCACCCAGTGTCTATAGGGAACCAACGGCTAAATAAAATATGATGTAGGTTAAGATCCACCCAAACGATATCCATATTATACCGAAGGATCAATATTGGTGCCCACCACTAGTAACATATGGTACAGAAGGATCAATATTGGTGCCTACTAGTAACATCTCTGTAATATAATGTCATCGCTGTAACATGATATCATGGATGATAGGAAACAAGTGTTTAAAGTACCATGACTTTGTCAACTAACCTGGTGGTCCTCTGCTCCTCTTCAGGTAGAAGTTGACATGTAGAAGTTTGTAAGCCAGTGTTATATTTGCATGAATTTGCATGAGAGGGTGTGGCCCACAGGCATTTATCTTCTTATCCAGTTGCCCCCCCCACCCCCCAGGCCTTTTACCTCAGTAATAATAGAAATTAAATGAGGAAACAGATGTTGACTAGCAAGGGAATGGTCAACTCCCACTGCATTCTAACAACAATGTTGTGTCTCAGCCCTTAAGGACGTCACGCTGCTTGACGAGTACCTCTGCCTTGCTAATCGCCCTCCTAAAACATCCTACCAGTCGGCGCCATGTGAAAAGGTAGCTATTGTGGGGACACTCAAAGACCTCCAAATGATCAAAAATGTGTATTCTCTGAGCGTTAATAAATCCTCCCATCAAAACTTTCAGGGAACCATATTAAGAAGTTCTCAGAACCTCCATGGAACCATAGTTAGATGTTCTGCGAACCTCCCTGGAACCATAGTTAGATGTTCTCAAGAACCTCCCTGGAACCATAGTAAGATGTACTCAGAACATCCCTGGAACCAGAGTAAGACGTTCTCAGAACCCCAGAACCTCCCTGGAACCATAGTAAGACATTCTCAGAACCTCTCTGGAACCATAGTTAGACGTTCTGAGAACCTCCCTGGAACCATAGTTAGATGTTCTGCGAACCTCCCTGGAACCATAGTAAGATGTTCTCAAGAACCTCCCTGGAACCATAGTAAGATGTACTCAGAACATCCCTGGAACCAGAGTAAGATGTTCTCAGAACCTTCCTGGAACCAGTTAGACGTTCTCAGAACCTCCCTGGAACCACAGTTAGACAATCTCAGAATCTCCCTGGAACCATAGTTAGACGTTCTCAGAACCTCCCTGGAACCATAGTTAGACGTTCTCAGAACCTCCCTGGAACCATAGTAAGACATTCTCAGAACCTCCCTGGAACCATAGTTAGACGTTCTCAGAACCTCCCTGGAACCATAGTTAGACATTCTCAGAACCTCCCTGGAACCATATTAAGACGTTCTCAGAACCTCCCTGGAACCATAGTAAGATGTTCTCAGAACCTCCCTGGAACCAGTTAGATGTTCTCAGAACCTCCCTGGAACCATAGTTAGACGTTCTCAGAATCTCCCTGGAACCATAGTTAGACGTTCTCAGAACCTTCCTGGAACCATAGTTAGACGTTCTCAGAACCTCCCTGGAACCATAGTAAGACATTCTCAGAACCTCCCTAGAACCATAGTTAGATGTTCTCAGAACCTCCCTGGATCCATAGTTAGACGTTCTCAGAACCTCCCTGGAACCATAGTTAGACGTTCTCAGAACCTCCCTGGAACCATAGTTAGACGTTCTCAGAACCTCCCTGGAACCATAGTAAGACATTCTCAGAACCTCCCTGGAACCATAGTTAGACGTTCTCAGAACCTCCCTGGAACCATAGTTAGACGTTCTCAGAACCTCCCTGGAACCATAGTTAGACGTTCTCAGAACCTCCCTGGAACCGTAGTAAGACGTTCTCAGAACCTCCCTGGAACCATAGTAAGATGTTCTCAGAACCTCCCTGGAAACAGTTAGACGTTCTCAGAACCTCCCTGGAACCACAGTTAGACGTTCTCAGAATCTCCCTGGAACCACAGTTAGACGTTCTCAGAACCTCCCTGGAACCATAGTTAGACGTTCTCAGAACCTCCCTGGAACCGTAGTAAGACGTTCTCAGAACCTCCCTGGAACCATAGTAAGATGTTCTCAGAACCTCCCTGGAACCAGTTAGATGTTCTCAGAACCTCCCTGGAACCATAGTTAGACGTTCTCAGAATCTCCCTGGAACCATAGTTAGACGTTCTCAGAACCTTCCTGGAACCATAGTTAGACGTTCTCAGAACCTCCCTGGAACCATAGTAAGACATTCTCAGAACCTCCCTGGAACCATAGTTCGACGTTCTCAGAACCTCCCTGGATCCATAGTTAGACGTTCTCAGAACCTCCCTGGAACCATAGTAATACGTTCTCAGAACCTCCCTGGAACCATAGTAAGACATTCTCAGAACCTCCCTGGAACCATAGTTAGACGTTCTCAGAACCTCCCTGGAACCATAGTTAGACGTTCTCAGAACCTCCCTGCAACCTAAAACTTAACGTTCCCAGAACAGGCTTACTCTTCACTTCCGTTTTCAGAACGTTTAAAAAAGACTCAGTTTTATCAGGCAGTAAAGTTATTGTTTCCTCCCAAGAACCAATGGAAAACCAAAAATGTATGTTCCCACAACTTTCAATAAACCATATGCGCTAGTTGCGATTACACTTCTTGTACTCCATGTCATGTCAAATTATGTTGACAAGGAGTAGAATGTTATCACAATATAGACTGGTGCCTAGGCTAAGAAGATCCCGTAGGGCTCAGAGCCAGTTTTGAGAGGGAGACCTGGCAAGACTTGATTAGCGGGACCAGGCTAACTGTAGAATTAGATATCAGGACAAGGCTAACTGTAGAATTAGATAGCAGGACCAGGCTAATTGTAAACTTGATTAGCAGGACCAGGCTAACTGTAAACTTGATTAGCAGGACCAGGCTAACTGTAAACTTGATTAGCAGGACCAGGCTAACTGTAAACTTGATTAGCAGGACCAGGCTAACTGTAAACTTGATTAGCAGGACCAGGCTAACTGTAAACAAAGATAGCAGGACCATGCTAACAGCATTCGTAAGTTAGGCTAACTGTAGACCTAAGTCAGGCTAACTGTAGAGCTAAGTCAGGCTAACTGTAGACCTAAGTCAGACTAACTGTAGACCTAAGTCAGACTAACTGTAGACCTAAGTCAGGCTAACCGCACCTGGTGGTGAAGAGAGCCTTCTCGTTGATCATCTGGACTCTGAAGATGTTGACAGCCTTGTAGAAGTCTATCACATCCTGGTACTTCTCCAGTAGATGCCTGGAGAGAGAGACAGGATAGAAAAGAGTCACTCCACAATATCACCACATTTGACAAGATTAAAACACAACAATGTGGAGTTCAGACACTATAAACTTCCATTGGCAATCAATGTCATCAATATCAACCAGCATACCTCATATCATCAATATCAATCAGCATACCTCATATCTTCAATATCAATCAGCATACCTCATATCATCAATATCAATCAGCATACCTCATATCATCAATATCAATCAGCATACCTCATATCATCAATATCAACCAGCATATATTATATCATCAATATCAATCAGCATACCTCATATCATCAATATCAATCAGCACATCTCATATCATCAATATAAATCAGCATACATTATATTGTATCAGTTGTATTACATTATAATATCCTTAATATACCTGTAATATGTCCCAGACTCATCCTTCTGGTTCCTCTGGTCTGGCTTCATGTCCTCTCTCCCCCACTGGTAGCAGGGGCAGGGGAAGAGGTTTAGCCAGGGGTAGAGGCAGGGGCTGGGGCCTGGTCTGGTCCTCTCTCCCAGGGGCAGGTTCTGTGCCAGGTAAGGTCTGAGCAGGGCTCTGGGCAGCAGAGACACCAGCCAGTAGATGGGCTCCTCATTCACAATGTCATGGAAGCTCTGGAGGTACTGACGCACAGCTGCAGAGGGCTGGATGGAGGACAGGTTCTGTAGGCAGGAAGAGGAAGAGAAAGAGATGGAGGAAGTGAGATAAAGAGTTTACTATGTGGTTGTGGCTAAGCTTAGCCGAATACATTTCAACTCAGTTTCACAGTTCCTGACATTTAATAAAAAGTTAAAATTCCATGTCTTAGGATCACCACTTTATTTTAAGAATGTGAAGTGTCAGCATAATAGTAGAGAGAATGATTTATTTCAGCTTTTATTTATTTCATCACATTCCCAGTGAGTCAGAAGTGTACATACACTCAATTAGTATTTGGTAGCATTGCCTATAAATTGTTTAACTTGGGTCAAACATTTCGGTTAGCCTTCCACAAGCTTCCCACAAGTAGGTGGGTAAATTTTGGTCCAGTCCTCCTGACAGAGCTGGTGTGACTGAGTCAGGTTTGTAGGCCTCATTGCTCGCACATGCTTTTTCAGTTCTGCCCACATATTTTCTATAGGATTGTGGTCAGCGCTTTGTGATGGCCACTCCAATACCTTGACTTTGTTGTCCTTTAGTCATTTTGCCACAACTTTGGAAGTATTATTGGGGTCATTGTCCATTTGGAAGACCCATTTGCAACCAAGCTTCAGCTTCCTGACTGATGTCTTGAGATATTGCTTCAATATATCCACATAATTGTCCTGACTCATGATGGCATCTATTTTGTGAAGTGCACCAGTCCCTCCTGCATGTCATGAATAAATACGTCACTCAAGCTAACATCAGGTCCAGACTCCACAGACCAGAGGTTCGGTTGGTGCAAAGCACCCCCACAACATGACGATGCCACCCCCATGCTTCAAGGTTGGGATGGTGTCCTTCGGCTTGCAAGCCTCCCCCTTTTTCCTCCATGGTCATTATGGCCAAACAGTTCTATTTTTGTTGCATCATACCAGAGGACATTTCTCCAAGAAGTACAATCTTTGTCCCCATGTGCAGTTGAAAACCGTAGTCTGGCATTTTTTAAAATGTTTTGGAGCAGTGGCTTCTGCCTTATATCCACTCGTTTCACTGTGGATATAGATACTTTTGTACCTGTTTCCTCCAGCATCTCCACAGGGTCCTTTGCTGTTGTTCTGGGGTTGATTTGCACTTTTCTCACCAAAGTACGTTCATCTGAATGGATCTGAATGCATATGGGTTTCTCAAGTATCCTGTAAATTAAAACATTCCCTGTCATGTTGTCCTGCACCAGGTTGGATCTGAATGTATATGGGTTTCTCAAATATCCGGTAAATTAAAACATTCCCTGTCATGTTGTCCTGCACCAGGTTGGATCTGAATGTATATGGGTTTCTCAAATATCCTGTAAATTAAAACCTTCCCTGTCATGTTGTCCTGCACCAGGTTGGATCTGAATGTATATGGGTTTCTCAAATATCCTGTAAATTAAAACCTTCCCTGTCATGTTGTCAGGCACCAAATGTTCTTAAAGGAAACTCTGAAGTGGCTTACTGATTATATGAAGATGTTTTAATATTCCCAGATGACTGGAAACCAGCTATAAACTGTAATGCTAAAAGACCTTGAACTGAATGGAGTCAAAAAGGGAAAAGATAGAAGATATGATTGGTTTACGTTTTGGGGGTGTGTCTAAATACACCAAAACCTGGGTAACCGAAATTGAACTAGAAATTAACCAAAACAAAAAAAGTTAAATATGAGTATTTGAAAATGTTTATGGAAGGTTTTTGGAATTGATAAATCACCTACTACGTTCTAGTTGAATTTTCTTGCTATAAATCCTCTTAAATTATATATTAATATAAATTATCTTAAATTGTATAAATATATATATTATCTTAAATTGTATAACATATATTATCTTAAATTGTATAAGATATATTATCTTAAATTGTATAAGATATATTATCTTAAATTGTATAAATAGATATATTATCTTAAATTGCATATTAAGATATATCTTAAATTGTATATTACGGGTGATTGTTATAACAGCTTCCTACCAGGTGTGGTGGAGTTTGGATCTGGGCCTCCTTCATAGACTCCTGGTAGCGTTGATGTGTTCTCCAGAGAAACATCATGATGTCTGGAGGACCCTGGACTGTTCTGATCAGCACCTGGCCCACACACACATTTACACTGTTATACAGAGCAACTTATCTTAAGATAGCTAGGGACGACAATCACGTATCACAGTCATAATAAGTAAATCTTTATGGTATTGGTTTTATGTAATGTATTTTCTTTTCACCTGCAGCATGGTGGTGACTTTGTCCAGGTATAGCACCTCCTGGTGGCAGAAGTCAGCATAGCAGCGGGCAGGCAGACGTCTGGAATACATCCCCCTGAGGAAGGCTGTGTCGAGGATCTCATCTGCTACTCTCTCACTGGTCTCCCACAGGACGTCATAAATACTCACCTCTTCAACCAGCTCTGGGGGAGGGAGGGGCAGTGTTCACAACTACTACTGTGGTACAGTTTAGCAATGATTAGTACAAAACCCAAAACAGATCATAAAAAAAACCCAGTTGTTTCAACACTCTGAGCACATTGAGCACATTTTGTGGAATTTCTTTCCTTCTTAATGCATTTGAGCCAATCAGTTGTGTTGTGACAAGGTAGGGTGGTATACAGAAGACAACCCTATTTGGTAAAAGACCAAGTCCATATTATGGCAAGAACAGCTCAAATAAGCAAAGAGAAACGACAGTCCATCATTATTTTAACTTTTTAGGGATAGGGGGCAGTATTTGGAAGTTTGGATGACTGTGGTGCCCAAAGTAAACTGCCTTTTACTCAGGCTATTCTAGAAATCCTCTTCCTCTTTAACGGGATATCTTCAACATTCTAAATCTCCCTTTATTTAAATCTCCCATTTTAAATCTGACTTCCAACATTCTATTCACTCTAAACAATCTGACATTTTGAAGAGGACAGCTGATGATGTTGGTACTTGCGAATGCCCTTTCAAGCTTTCAAACATGTTGAACCGATCTGGAATTAAGCTTTTTATGCTCCTAGAAAACCTCATCCTCTTTAATAAGGATCCGCCTCTTTTTTTTTCAATTTCGCCTGTAATGACACACATACATCTAACTGCCTGTAGCTCAGGCCTTGAATCAATGTCCAACTCATCCCAAATCATCCAAATTGGGTTGAGGTCGGGTGATTGTGGAGGCCAGGTCATCTGATGCAGCACTCCATCACTCTCCTTCTTGGTCAAATAGCCCTTACACAGCCCGGAGTTGTGTTGGGTCTTTATAGTCCCACTAAGTGAAAACCAGGGATGGCGTATCACTGCAGAATGATGTGGTAGCCATGCTGGTTGAATGTGCCTTGAATTCAAACTGAATCACTGACAGTGTCACCAGCAAAGCACCATCACACCTCCTCCTCCTTGCTTCACGGTGGGAACCACACATGCAGAGATCATCCATTCACCTACTCTGCGTCTCACAGATACACGGCGGTTGGAACCAATAATCTAAAATCTAATCTAATCTAAAATCGAATGTCAATTGCTCGTGTTTCTTGGCCCAAGCAAGTCTCTTCTTGTTATTGTTGTCCTTTAGTAGTGGTTTCTGGCCCAAGCAAGTCTCTTCTTGTTATTGTTGTCCTTTAGTAGTGGTTTCTTTGCAGCAATTTGACCATGAAGGCCTGATTCCCACAGTCTCTTCTGAACAGTGGATGTTGAGATGTGTCTGTTACTTGAACTCTGTGAAACATTTATTTGGGCTGCAATTTCTGAGGATGGTAACTCGAATGAACTTATCTTCTGCAGCAGAGGTAACTCTGGGTCTTCCATTCCTGTAGCGGTCCTCATGAGAGCCAGTTTCATTATAGCGCTTGATGGTTTTTGCGACTGCACTTGAAGAAACTTTCAGTTCTTGAAATTTTCCACATTGACTTGCTTAATTTCTTAAAAACATTTTCCAAAAAAGCAGATGAATCGATTACCTTTGAAGATCTTCATCTTTTTGCAATCCCAAATGTCCCAGTTACACAAAGTCCTTCTTTATACCCCCCTCCAAAAATATATATTTTTTATTTGGCGCGTTTGATTCAGAAATACACCAGTTTGAACTCACCCAACATGCCTACAAAGGAATGTAAAAAGTAACTTGGTCCAAACATTTCAAACAACGTTTCTAAACCTCAGGTACCCTAATATGTAAATAATCGATCAATTTAAGACGGAATAAACTGTTTTCAATAGTGGAGAAAAACAACGAGTCATTCACGCTCACCAAAATAGTAGAGTCCTTCTGAGTGACACTTAGATAAGAAAACGATCACTTCTTAATTTTTCCCATAAAAAAACATTGAACAATTTCTAAAGACTGTCGGCATCTAGTGGAAACCAGAGGAACTGCAATCCTAATAATTTGGCTTTCCCATAGAAAAGCATTTTGACCTCAAAAAAACAAATTTCCTAGATAGTTTTGCCTACCAAATCAGTTATGTTATACTCAGAGACATTATTTTAACAGCTTTAGAAACTCTCAGAGTGTTTTCTATCAAATACTACCATGCATATGCATATCCTAGCTTCCTAGCTTAGTCTATCCGAGGCAATGGGCCAAGACATTCCTACCTCTCTCGTGTTTTTTCTTCTGACTTGGCAATGATGCTAAACCAGATCTAAAAGAAAATGAAATAAAAAAGACATGAATGTAATTGAGTTTTAATATGGTGCCTGTATAAAACATGTCCAGATACAAGACAGTGTTAGACCTGCTACCTTGTCTCCATAGAACACACATAGAACCTCAGCTCTGCACAGGACACGTCATTCCAGCCCTGCCCACCTGTTGTCAAGACAAATCTCACTTCAGTTATTTCAATGTGCTCAGAGAGTGTGTGTGTGTGTGTGTGTGTGTGTTTGTGTGTACCTCCAGTGTGTAGCTCCATACAGTTCTCCCCCTGTCCAGAGTTACTGGGCTCATCCTCCTCCCAGTAGAAACTGTCAACAGCTGAGCCGTCACTCCACAGCCACATCCCCTCCTTATCACAGAAACACATTGATTGATGGATTGAAACCACTTCATTGTTTTTAAACAGAAAGTACGTTGACCTTTTGCCTCTGTAAACTGTAGACATTTGACAGACTGACTGACTGACTGATTAATTATTGACCCAGTGTACCTGAGCTGCATCGTAGCCTCCTATCCAGACCGGCTGGTCTGTGTGTCTCCTGACCAGATCCTGGACAAACACCTGTTGACCCGGGCTGTGAACCGACACCAGGTTCCCTCTGTGCTGGGAGCAGTACAACTAGAGAGACAGTCAGAGAACACTGTGTTAGCCCGCTGAGCTAAAGCCCTGGCAGTACCTCAGGGAGCGAAGCAATGCAGGCTAGAAATGGAAATTTCCTGAATTAAATGTGTGCTAGTCTTGAAGTATCAATGGTTGTGAAATAGTATTAGTTGTAGGAGTGACAGCAATAGAAGTGGTAGTATTGGTGACAGAAGTAGTACTACTAGTAGTAGTAGTAGTTTTTAATTTAACTAGATTTTAAAGTATACAATTTTATGTGAAAAACGGATTTTAGCTTCATTCTTTTACCATGGAATTGCCCTAAATCAATTCCTAACCAACTCTACTACAGCAACAGAACAAGGTGACCTTTAGTTTCTCAGTCTCTCCCAATTACAAGAGTTACCTCTGCAGTGGCCCAGGTGGCCCAGACGGGGTAGAAGGAGAAGCAGCGATGCTCATTCTGATGCCACCCGGCTGGGCATGGTGACTGGGAGTCCACCCCTTCCACCTCCTCCTCTGTAGTGTTCACCACCCCCGGGGCAGCATCCAGCCCTGGAACAACAACACACACCGACAGTATGTACTGTTCAAGAGCTGTGCTTGACTTAGTTTACCTGGTACATTGGAAGCAATTAATGGAATAATCCCAAAAGTGCAAACTAAGCTAGTTTAAGTTGCACCTCAAATACTTTATAGCATCTAGAGTTGGGTTTGACTAGATACAATGCTATTTTACTGTTAACAAATTGACAACAGACTTTCAGCACGCTTCAACATGCATGATGCTTACACAGATGGTTGATGATTGGCCGAGTGAAATTCATGATCAAAAGATTGTGGGGGCTGTTTTGTTAGACATCAGTGTGGCCTTTGACGTTATCATTCATAGTCTGATGCTGGAAAAACGTAAGTTTTATGGCTTTGTACCTCCTCCTATATTGTGGAAAAAGAGTTACCTGTTTAAATAAATAACAATTTGTATATAAGAATTTGTTCTTAATTACAGACCTGCCTAGTTAAATAAAGGTTAAGAATTTGTTCTTAATTACAGACCTGCCTAGTTAAATAAAGTTTAAGAATTTGTTCTTAATTACAGACCTGCCTATTTATATAAAGGTTAAATAAAAAAGTGTTTTAACAGAACACAGAGGGTGTTTTCTATCAATCATTTTAACTGTTTACACACACCGTCTGTTTTTCAAGTTTCATATTCACCTGTTGAGAGGTGCAGAGCCGTCACTATACAACAAAGCAGCAGAGACATTCTGCCAACCGACCTACAGAGGAAACAATGATATTACTTTACATAACAACTCTACATTTAACAACCTCTAATAGTGTTACAGGGATCCTGGATACCATTTTAATGTCTCCGTGTGCATTAGGAAGGAAGGTAGTGGTTGTTTCACGAGCAAATGCTATTTAGCATTAGCACAATGACTGGAAGTCTACAGGTATGGTAGCATTGCTAATACACCTGTAGACTTCCAGTCATTGAACTAGAATCCTACATTATGCATTTAACATAACTCATTTTAAAATGATATCGCATAACATGACAAAACAAAACACAAATTAACTTTTAAGTGACATCAGTTAACATGACATAACAGAGCAGCTCCATCTGTAACGTAGCACATTACCTGGACATGAATCAGAGAATGTTGACAGTAACACAGTGACAGTAGTAGTAGTAGATTGGTCTTGGTAGAGTAGCTCAGAATCAGAGAATGTTGAGAGTACCTGAGCTGGCTAGTAACACAGTGACAGTAGTAGTAGTAGCTTGGTCTTGGTAGGATAGCTCAGAATCAGAGAATGTTGAGAGTAACACAGTGACAGTAGTAGTAGTAGTTGGGCTTGGTAGAATAGCTCAGAATCAGAGAATGTTGAGAGTACCTGAGCTGGCTAGTAACACAGTGACAGTAGTAGTAGTAGCTTGGTCTTGGTAGTATAGCTCAGAATCAGAGAATGTTGAGAGTACCTGAGCTGGCTAGTAACACAGTGACAGTAGTAGTAGTAGCTTGGTCTTGGTAGTGTAGCTCAGAATCAGAGAATGTTGAGAGTACCTGAGCTGGCTAATGCTTCTGGCTTGGATTAGTCACTGTTGAGGAGGAGGAGTGAAATGAGGTGATGTAAGGAGAAGAGATGAGGAAATAATAAGGTACTGCAGAACAGCAACCAGACCATATCCTCCTCTCTACACTAGTGGGTGTGTCCTAAAAGCCTCAGCCCTGCCCACTCTCATTATCAGTCAGACTAGAATCACATCAACAACCTGCTAGTTCCAACAACACATCTCCTGTTCTGACAGACTAGAATCACATCAATATCCTGCTAGTTCCAACAAC
Organism: Oncorhynchus mykiss; assembly: GCF_057628025.1. Lineage (NCBI taxonomy): Eukaryota > Metazoa > Chordata > Actinopteri > Salmoniformes > Salmonidae > Oncorhynchus > Oncorhynchus mykiss. Next base: position 82,670,279 of record NC_143036.1, on the reverse strand, counting down.
ACATCTCCTGTTCTGACAGACTAGAATCACATCAATATCCTGCTAGTTCAAACAACACATCTCCTGTTCTGACAGACTAGAATCACATCAATATCCTGCTAGTTCAAACAACACATCTCCTGTTCTGACAGACTGGAATCACATCAATATCCTGCTAGTTCTAACAACACATCTCCTGTTCTGACAGACTAGAATCACATCAACATCCTGCTAGTTCTAACAACACATCTCCTGCTCTGACAGAAGACACAGAGAAAACCGCTCAGACACACACTAACCTTAAGTAAGGTCACTCTCTCTCTCTCTGTTTTACACATAAAAATTATAGTGCATGTAAATGAAGGAAGAAAATTGTTTGCAAAAAAAAAAACGCCCTAAAAGAGCCTTTTCATTTCTCTATTTGGTCGGGGTTGTGATTTGGGTGGGAATTCTAGTTTTCCTATTTCTTTGTTTGGCCTGGTATGATTCCCAATCAGAGGCAGCTGTCTATTGTTGTCTCTGATTGGGGATCATACTTAGGCAGCCTTTTTTCCCACCTTAGTTTGTGGGATGTTGTTTTTGGTACTGTGCTGTTTAGTAGATGTTACATTTCTTTTTTTTCTTCTTTTTCCGGTGTTCATTTAATAAATTAAAATGTACGCCTACCAAGCTGCACCTTGGTCTCATTCCAACAACGGACGTAACAATATTGCAGGAGCAACACTTTTATCTTACAAAAGTGGACCACATTTTACATTCAGAAACCACGTCAATGGCCGTTTTAAAACTACTCGCGCGTTGAGGTTGTTAACCTCTCTGCGCACGGAACCCGGCAGCAGGCTGAAATTCTACAACATATGGTGATCGCTACATAAATAGTCATATTACACATTAATGAAAATAGAAGTGTCTCACATGTTTCGAAAGCCTAGAATCTTGCTAATCCAACTGCGTTGTCAGGTTTAAAAAAGGATTTACTGCGAAAGAATACGATGGGATTATCTGAGGATAGAGCCCCATAAAAAACAATTATTTCAACAAGCACAGGCTAACAAAATCACAAACTGCAATGAAATAAATTGTTTACCTTTGACGATCTTCCTCTGTTTGCAATCCCAATGCTCATTGTTACACAATTAATGTTTTTTTGTTTGATAAAATCAATTTTTATAGCCTAACACAAAACATTTTGTGAACCACTTGTGTCGCGAATTCCGTCTCATTCCATTTTCGACGACATATTCTAGATAAATACACACACAAAACGGGACTTTTCCAGTCATGTTTGGTTTCACTGCAATCAACTGGTTTGTTTTCTAACACAACCAAACCTGATGGGTCATTTCGCGGGACGTATTGACTGAAAGAAACCGATTTGAAGACAACAAGTAATGACATCATTGTGCACCAATGATTTGCTCCGCTGTTTCGTTGATTGACTGTATTTTTTAATTAAGGGGACCTCTATTTTTGAAAACTCATTATGAACGATGTTGACTAAATGTGTTATGAAGATTGTTATGAATGATACTGCAGCCAATTAGGTAACGTGACTGAACAAAGTGTAAACAAATGGTTAAAAAGATCTAAGTTTAGCATTTTCACAGTAGCCAACCCTCTGAGACACTACTTACATAAAAGGCATTCACATTCACAGAGATAGCAGATAGTGACTATGTGCGTTGAGTTTTGTATGTTCCCCTTTTCTGACAACAGTCCTTTGAATTATCATTAATAATCATATTGAATTAAACTTTTTATTTGCTAGTATCCAAGAAAAGGCGAATCAGACAGAGCACCTATCCTAGAGTGAGTTCTTAGGGCATCAATCGTAAATGTTAGGCCAACAGTGTGTTCTCTGCCAAGAAAACATGTGTTCTTAGGGTAGTCTGGACCCAGTTAACATAGTGGGGAAAATATGTGTTCTTAGGGTAGTCTGGACCCAGTTAACATAGTGGGGAAAATATGTGTTCTTAGGGTAGTCTGGACCCAGTTAACATAGTGGGGAAAAGATGTGTTCTTAGGGTAGTCTGGACCCAGTTAACATAGTGGGGAAAAGATGTGTTCTTAGGGTAGTCTAGACCCAGTTAACATAGTGGGGAAAATATGTGTTCTTAGGGTAGTCTGGACCCAGTTAACATAGTGGGGAAAAGATGTGTTCTTAGGGTAGTCTGGACCCAGTTAACATAGTGGGGAAAAGATGTGTTCTTAGGGTAGTCTGGACCCAGTTAACATAGTGGGGAAAAGATGTGTTCTTAGGGTAGTCTGGACCCAGTTAACATAGTGGGGAAAAGATGTGTTCTTAGGGTAGTCTGGACCCAGTTAACATAGTGGGGAAAAGATGTGTTCTTAGGGTAGTCTGGACCCAGTTAACATAGTGGGGAAAAGATGTGTTCTTAGGGTAGTCTGGACCCAGTTAACATAGTGGGGAAAAGATGTGTTCTTAGGGTAGTCTGGACCCAGTTAACATAGTGGGGAAAAGATGTGTTCTTAGGGTAGTCTGGACCCAGTTAACATAGTGGGGAAAAGATGTGTTCTTAGGGTAGTCTGGACCCAGTTAACATAGTGGGGCAAAGATTGTACAACTGACTAGGTATCCCTCTTTTCCTTCTAAATGACTATTGCACCGTAGAACTTACATTTGTATCCATGAACTGGTTTGAAAGGCTGGTCATGGCTCATATCAACACCATCATCCCAGACACCCTGGACCCACTCCAATTCACATACCACCCCAACAGATCCATGGAAGATGCAATCTCTATTGTACTCCACACTGCCCTTTCCCACCTGGACAGAAGGAACACCTACTTGAGAATGCTGTTCAATGACTACAACTAAGTGTTCAACAGCATAGTGCCCTCCAAGCTCCTCACATACCTAAGGACCCTGGGATTAAACACCTTCCTCTGCAATCGGATACTGTTTAAAGGTCTTACTCACATCGGCTGCGGAGAGCTTGATCACACAGTCATCCAGAACAGCTGATGCTCTCATCAATGCTTCAGTGTTACTTGCCTCGAAGTGAGAATAGAAGTTATTTTGCTCATCTGGTAGGTTTGTGTCACTGTAATAGTTTGCAAGCCGTGCCATATCCGACGAGCGTTGGAGCCGGTGTAGTACGATTCGATCTTAGTCCTGTATTGACACTTTCCCTGTTTGATGGTTCGTCAGAGGGCATAAGCTTCCGGGTTAGAGTCCCGCTTCTTGAAAGTGGCAGCTCTACCCTTTAGCTCAGTGCAAATGTTCCCTGTAATCCATGGCTTCTGGTTGGGGAATGTACGTACATTCAATGTGGGGATGACGTCCTCGATGCCCTTAATGATAAAGCCAGTTACTGATGTAGTGTACTTCTCAATGACATCGGAAGAATTCCGGAACATATTCCAGTCTGTGCTAACAAAACAGTCCTGTAGTTTAGCATCTGCTTCATCTGACCACTTTTTTATAGACCAAGTATCTGGTGTTTCCTGCTTAAAATTGTGCATGTAAGCAGGAATCAGGAGGTTGGAGTTATGGTCAGATTTGCCAAACGGAGGGCGAGGGAGAGCTTTTTGCACATCTCTGTGTGTGGAGTAAAAGGTTGTCTAGAACTTTTGCACATTTGACTGAAAGAAATGAGGTAAAACTGATTTAAGTTTCTCTGCATTAAAGTCAATGGCCAATTGGCATATTTATTACTCAAACAAAATGTCCACTTGGGCGAGGATATTGGAAATGGAATCAAAGCCTCTTGGATTGAAACTTGATTTCAACCTGTTCGGGCATGGGACACCTGCCGACAACATCCGGGGAAATTGGGATTGGAATTCAAATAAAAAATTGTAATATTAAACATTCATGAAAATAGAAGTGTTATACATCATTCAAAAGCTTAGATTCCTTTTAATCGATTTACAAAAGGCTTTACGGCAAAAGCATAGCATGCGATTGTCTGAGGACATCGCCACACATCAACATATTTTTCAACCAGCACAGGCATCACAAAAACACAAGTATCGATAAAATAAATCACTTACTTTTGAAGATTTTCCTCTGTTTGCAATCCCAAGGGTCCCAGCTACACAATGAATGGTTGTTTTGTTTGACGCCATTGATTTCAGTAATCCACTCGTTCAACATGCAGACAAAGGAATCCAAAAAGTTATCGGTAAAGTTCGTCCAAACAAGTCAAACGACGTTTCTAATTAATCCTCAGGTACTCTAATATCTAAATAAACGATAATATTTCACATGGGAAAGTAGTATGTTCAATAGGAAAGAAAAGAACGAACTATACAACTTACTTTTTCTAGCTTAACAGCTGTTTGAATGTTTTTGGGTCATTTAGAAAAGTCCTTGTTTTTGAAAGAAACTCACATTTTTATTACCATTAAAATAACATCTAATTGATCAGAAATACAGTGAAGACATTGTTAATGTTGTAAATGACTATTGTAGCTGGAAACGACAGATTTTTTGTGGAATATCTACATAGGCGTACAGAGGCCCATTATCAGCAACCATCACTCCTGTGTTACAATGGCATGTTGTGTTAGCTAATCCAAGTTTATCATTTTAAAAGGCTAATTGATCAATAGAAAACCCTTTTGCAGTTATGTTAGTGAAGGGTTAAAGTTGAAATTGGGGGTCTTCTCAAGGGTCTTTTAGCTGCACATGAAGGGTTTTGACATAGGAGATGGCACCATGAGGTGTGACCTCGGGTATATAAGATCCTGTCTTTCTTTTGTTCGGGGCAGAACTCAGGAGAGACATAAGTTGTATGTTTTGACTTCTGCCTACAACTGTTTTCTAATTAAAATATCTAAATGTTAAATATGCACATTTAGTGTATTCATTATGTGTTAAGTAAATAACGGAGCCCAGAAAAGTGGGACCAACATTAGCACAGCTGAAAACTGTTGTTCTGATTAAAGAAGCATTAAAAATGTATTTCTTTAGACTAGCTGAGTATCTGGAGCATCAGCATTTGTGGGTTCGATTACAGGCTCAAAATGGCCAGAAACAAAGCCCTTTCTTCTGAAACTAGTCAGTCTATTCTTCTTCTGAGAAATGAAGGCTGTTTCATCCAAGAAACTGAAGATCTCATACAACTCCCTTCACAGAACAGCGCAAACTGGCTCTAACCAGAATAGAATGAGGAGTGGGAGGCCCCGGTGCACAACTGAGCAAGAGGACAAGTACATGAGAGTGTCTAGTTGAGAAACAGTCCTCAACTGACAGCTTCATTAAATAGTAACCGCAAAACACCAGTCTCAACGTCAACAGTGAAGAGACGACTCTGGGATGCTGGCCTTCTAGGCAGAGTTGCAAAGAAAACGTTGTATCTCACACTGGCCAATAAAAATAACTAACACAGAGAATTAACTCACAGAACTAACACATAGAATTAACTCACAGAACAAACACAAACAACTAACAAAAAACATAACACTGTAGCTGACACCACCATTGATTTTACAATTATACAATTATTCTCCCCCTAACATACCATTAAAAAGTCCCCGCGAAACACCAGTCTCAACGTCGGTAGTGAAGAGGCGACTCCGGGATGCTGGCCTTCTAGGCAGAGTTCCTCTGTCCAGTCTCAACGTCAACAGTGAAGAGGCGACTCCGGGATGCTGGCCTTCTAGGCAGAGTTCCTCTGTCCAGTCTCAACGTCGGTAGTGAAAAGGGGACTCCGGGATGCTGGCCTTCTAGGCAGAGTTGCAAAGAAAACGTTGTATCTCAGACTGGCCAATAAAAAGAAAAGATGGGCAAAAGAACACAGGCACTGGACAGAGGAACTCTGCCTCGAAAGCATCCCAGAGTTTTCAGTAAGGATCTCTCTGTACCTTGCTGCGTTCATCTTCTCCTCGATGCTGACTAGTCTCCCAGTCTCTTCCTCTGTAAAATATCCCCACAACATGATGCTGCCACCACCATGCTTCACCGTAGGGATGGTGCCAGGTTTCCTCCAGACGTTACGCTTGTCATTCAGGCCAAAGAGTTTAATCTTGGTTTCATCAGAACAGAGAATCTTGTTTCTCATGGTCAGAGTCCTTTAGGTGCCTTGTGGAAATCTCCAAGTGGGCTGTCATGTGCATTTTACTGAGTAGTTGCTTCCGTCTGGCCACTCAACCATAAAGGCCTGATTGGTGGAGTGCTGCAGAGATGGTTGTCCTTCTGAAAGATTCTGCCAACTCCACAGAGGAACTCTGGAGCTCTTTCAGAGTGACCATTGGGTTCTTGGTCACGTCCCTGACCAAGGCCCTTCACCCTTGAATGCTCAGTTTGGCCGGGCGGCCAGCTCTTCAAAGAGTCTTGGTGGTTCCAAATTTCTTCCATTTAAGACTGATGGAGGCCACTGTGTTCTTGCAGAATCTTTGTTGGTGCCCTTCCCCACATCTGTTCCTCGACACAATCCTGTCTCGAAGCTCTACGGACAATTCCTTCCAACTCATGGCTTGGTTTTTGCTCTGACATGCCCTGTCAACTGTGGGACCTTTTCAAGACAGGTGTGTGCCTTTGCAACATTCCAACCTTCCAACTTTCTATGACTTGTTTTAAAAATAGTGATATTTATATATAATAACTGAAAGTGAGAGGTTGTAATCTATATAAAGGGAAAAAGGCCATTCTTGAACATGGGGTGAGACATTCTTACTAATCTGCGAGAGAACCAGTTTGGATTTAAGTATAACTTTGGTGTGACTGAAGCTTTTGTGAGAGGTCTAATGCTTTAATATTTAATAATATCTGCCCTCCGAATTCATATTCGCCCTCTGAATTCATCTCCAAAATATAAATAGGCCCGTTTAATTTTGACTAGCTTGCCGTTCCAAATGAAATGGAAAACACGTTGGTAGGTGTAGGCCATAAGGACATAGGTCAACTGTAGTAGGACAAAAGAGTTAATTAGGGTGCTTTTTCCACAAAGTGTCATGGTAGCAAGCTCTTATTTACAGTGTGTTTGGAAAGTATTCAGACCTTTTTCCACATTTTGTTACATTACAGCCTTATTTTAAAATGGATTGAGTCATTTTTGTCTCATCAATCTACACACAATACCCCATAATCCCATCACAATACCCCATAATGCCATCACAATACCCCATAATGACATCACAATACCCCATAATGACATCACAATACCCCATAATGACATCACAATACGCCATAATGACAAAGGGAAAACCAACATCAATCAGCGACAACCTCTAACTTAGTCTTAAATAACATACCTAAAGCCCACAGCCACTGGAGGACACACCCCTACATAATTACCCACGCCCCCAAATCAATTCTCCACAAACCTCATGTTTACATCCATGGGTGAAACCACGTGGAAAAAAAACACATGGTAATTCCACAAATGTTATTACTCCAACCCAACTTACCCTCATACATTTTTTTTAAAGCAACCTAGATTGACTACAATCCTATTCTTCCACTCTCCACATTGTTTTCCTGCTAGAACAGTCCGCAGCTTAATTTTTTTTATATATAAAGGATGATCCAAAGTGCCAATATGAAAAAGGTTCTCCACAGCCTAAAAAAGGTTCTCCACAGCCTAAAAAAGGTTCTCCACAGCCTAAAAAAGGTTCTCCACAGCCTAAAAAAGGTTTCCCCTGCAGTGAAAAAGTTAAAAACCCTTTTTGGTACTAGCACCTTGTTTTTGAGAGAGCAATAACAACATCAGCCCATATCTTCATTAACTAATGAATTACGTTTTGTTCTCCCAGGCTATTGTACAAGCAGCCCAGTGTCTTGGCGGGGTGAGTAGTGTTGTTACGTTTTGTTAGTTTCCTCTCATTGTTATCTTACACATTAGCGTGTAGCTTAGTATACCACAAGTCTTTTCATGGGACTTTAACTGCAAAAACATTGAGCAGAGAATCAGAGAATCAGAACAACACAGTCCGGCTTGATCTGTATATCTGTAAACATTGAGATCATAATCAGTACAACACAGTCCAGCTTGATCTGTATATCTGTAAACATTGAGATCATAATCAGTACAACACAGTCAGGCTTGATCTTGTTTTGTTTCTTTAGTCGTACTGATGTGGTGGCAGTCACCCCGTGGTTGGCACCCATCGTCTGGGAAGGAACCTTTGACCCTGACCTCGTCGACACAATCTACAAGTCCATGAACATCACCATAGCAACCACAGTGTTTGCCGTTGGAAAGTGAGTAGCCTACAACCTTTCCCAAATATTCAAAAAGGGAAATTAAACTAGCAATATTTTTAAAAACACTGAAACTACACTGAGTGTACAAACATTATGACCACCTGCTTTCTCCATAACAGACTGACCAGGTGAATCCAGGTGAAAGCTATGATCCCTTATTGATGTCACTTGTTAAATCCACTTCAATCAGTGTAGATGAAGAGGAGGAGACGGGTTAAAGAAGGATTGTTAAGCCTCAACACATTTAAGACATGGATTGTGTGCCATTCAGATGGTGAATGGGCAAGACAACAACAACACTGTGTATGAGGCCATCACCAGCTATGGGAAGCATTGGAGTCAACATGGGCCAGAATCCCTATGGAAAGCTTTCAACACCTAGTAGAGTGTATGAGGCCATCACCAGCTATGGGAAGCATTGGAGTCAACATGGGCCAGAATCCCTATGGAAAGCTTTCAACACCTAGTAGAGTGTATGAGGCCATCACCAGCTATGGGAAGCATTGGAGTCAACATGGGCCAGAATCCCTGTGGAAAGCTTTCAGCACCTAGTAGAGTGTATGAGGACATGACCAGCTATGGGAAGCAATGGAGTCAACATGGGCCAGAATCCCTGTGGAACGCTTTCGGTGGTGCAACTCAATATTAAGGTGTTGCTAATGTTTTGTACACTCAGTGTATGAGGACATAACTAGCTCATGTCACATGGCAGGTAATACGATATCATAATTGTCATGATTCACAGTTTGGCTAAGATTTGAATAATTGTACTACTTTGTTTATTTTCTGGTAGACTGTAATTTCTGGTCGGAAACGGTTTAGAATGTCCTATACAGTCCTATGAGAATGACCATACAACAAATAGAACAACTAGAATATTCCATATTTGTGGTACAACAAAGGTCAACTATTCTAGTTCTGGGTCCATGTGTCCATGTTCTGGTTCTCTGGGTCCATGTTCTGGTTATCTGGGTCCATGTTCTGGGTCCCTGGGTCCATGTTCTGGGTCTCTGTGTCTCTGGGTCCATGTTCTGGGTCTCTGGGTCCATGTTCTGGGTCTCTGTGTCTCTGGGTCCAAGTTATGGGTCCATGTTCTACAGAGTGTTTCTGGCATCAGAATCGCAGGTGTCTGATACTGCCGTTGTGCCATTGAGCAAGGCACCTTCAACCCTTATGTTATGTACAGGTAACTGACAAAATAATGGAAAACACTAGTAAATGAGGGATACAAAGTATATTGAATGCAGGTGCTTCCACACAGGTGTGGTTTCTGAGTTCATTAAGCAATTAACATCCCATCATGCTCACTGTCATGTATAAAAAGGCTGGGCTGACCATTATTTCAGTCACTCTTTTTGCTACCATGGCTAATCACCCAGAACAACAATGCCCCCATTTACAGGGCACAAGTGGTCACTAAATGGTTTGATGAGCATGAAAACGATGTAAACCATATGCCAGTCACCAGATCTCAATCCAAATGAGGCCGTACCTGAGATAGAGTTTTCCACGACTATCAACAAAACACCAAATTATCCCTCCGATAGAGTTTCAGACACTCGTAGAATCTTTGCCAAGGTGCATTAGAGCTGTTCTGGTGGCTGGTGGTAGCCCAAGGTTGGTGGTGGTGGCCCAAGGTTGCTGGTGGTGGCTGGTGGTGCCCCAAGGTGGCTGGTGGTGCCCCAAGGTGGCTGGTGGAGGCCCAAGGTGGCTGGTGGAGGCCCAAGGTGGCTGGTGGAGGCCCAAGGTGGCTGGTGGAGAACCAAGGTGGCTGGTGGTGGCCCAAGGTGGCTGGTGGTGGACCAAGGTGGCTGGTGGTGGCCCAAGGTTGCTGGTGGTGGCCCAAGGTTGCTGGTGGTGGCCCAAGGTGGCTGGTGGTGGACCAAGGTGGCTGGTGGAGGACCAAAGGTGGCTGGTGGAGGACCAAAGGTGGCTGGTGGAGGACCAAAGGTGGCTGGTGGAGGCCCAAGGTTGCTGGTGGTGGCCCAAGGTTGCTGGTGGTGGCCCAAGGTGGCTGGTGGTGGACCAAGGTGGCTGGTGGAGGACCAAAGGTGGCTGGTGGAGGACCAAAGGTGGCTGGTGGAGGCCCAACTCTCTATTAAGACACTTTATGTTGATGTTTCCTATATTTTGACAGTTACCCCTTGTGTCTTTAAATTCTGACAGATACGTCCGCTTTCTCAGAGATTTCCTGGCGACAGCAGAGAAGCACTTCCTGGTCGACTTCAACGTGCGCTACTACGTTTTCACAGATCGTCCTGACGATGTTCCGTCAGTGAACCTGTCTCAGGGGAGACATTTGAGTGTGATCCAGGTGCCAGGTTCAAACCGCTGGCAGGAGATATCAGCCCGGAGGATGGAGATCATCCAGACAGCCATCGAACGTCAGATCAGCAGGGAGGCCGACTACATCTTCTGTCTGGACGTGGACAGCAAGTTCCACGCTCGCTGGGGAGCCGAGTCTCTGGGCAGGCTGGTTGCTGTGATTCACCCATGGTTCTACCAGGTGACCCGTGACCACTTCACATACGAACGGCGTCCAGCCTCGACAGCTTACATCCCCATGGATGAGGGAGATTACTACTATGCCGGGGCCGTGTTCGGTGGGTTGTTGGAGGAAGTGTACACACTAACAAAGGTATGTCGGAACCAGCTTGAAGAGGATGCGAGGAATTCCATCGAGGCTGCCTGGCGGAGAGGAGGAGAGTCACCTCAACAGGTACCTGCTTTACAACAAGCCCAGCAAGCTGTTGTCTCCAGAGTACCAGTGGGATGACAAGAAGACCAAAACCAAAGAGGTCAAAGTAATTCGCTTCTCTTCTGTCGTTAAAAACTATGCTGAAATTCGTCCCAATGTATAGGACTAGGAATTGGATATTCGACCGACAGAAGAAAAACTTAATAGATTATGGTTAATGTTAGGTTAAGTTCAGGTATAGCTTCACTGAGGTTAGGGTTAAGGTTAGGTTAGGTTAAGTTCAGGTATAGCTTCACTGAGGTTTGGGTTAATGTTAGGTTAAGTTCAGGTATAGCTTCACTGAGGTTTGGGTTAAGGTTAGGTTAGGTTAAGTTCAGGTATAGCTTCACTGAGGTTTGGGTTAATGTTAGGTTAAGTACAGGTATAGCTTCACTGATGTTTGGGTTAAGGTTAGGTTAAGTTCAGGTATAGCTTCACTGAGGTTTGGGTTAATGTTAGGTTAAGTTCAGGTATAGCTTCACTGAGGTTTGGGTTAAGGTTAGGTTAAGTTCAGGTATAGCTTCACTGAGGTTTGGGTTAAGGTTAGGTTAAGTTCAGGTATAGCTTCACTGAGGTTTGGGTTAAGTTCAGGGAAAGGTATAAAATGTCACATTGGATATACAGCTGTCCGGCCCCATTCATTTTCTGTTGGTGAAATATAGACACTGACATAAAACTACTATTTTAAATATACTGTATATCAGTCACTGTTGTAGTTTATGGATAATAACGTTCTTCATTTATAGGAAATTAAATATTTTGTATTACCTTATTCATCCTGTATTCTGTAGCCTATCTACTGTATGTTGATTACTGGTAAAAACATCAATAAATATAATGTTTAAAAACATATTACGATTATGTGTATTTTTCTTGAAATAAATATTTAACCACTCTCAGAATGTTTGTGTTATTTCACTACTTGTTATATTTTCCACAGCCAAACTAAAAACAACATCTCCCCTGTGACAACGATATGCGGTGTATGAGTAACAAACCAGCGGTTTAGCGGAGAGATGGAGAAATAGGGAATGTTGCATGGATTCCACCTATAGATGTGTCGATCAGACAAGACACCGTGCTGGACTGAATTTACATTAAGGAAAACATTAGCATAATGTCAAAGTGGAGCTGGCATTCCTTTCCAGAAACAACCCCTAACAACTAGACATGTCCTGTAAACTGTATGAAAACAAACACGAAAACAAAGGATAATACCCCTTTAAAATGGTCATATGGAGGATTCACTTCCTTGTGTAAAAACATCCTGCCAATGACAAGGCAAAAGGGGAAATCCTTCAATTCAGATTGTACCATCTAATCCATGTTATGTAAGGGATAATCAACGAGGGGCTCAATGGAAAATAATGACATGGAAGGTGTGTTCTATGACCCGCTAGGGGATTAGATTTGACCATTTAAAACCACAATACAACCACATGTTTATATAATCCATTTAAAAGGATTGAGGATGACAAGTTCAAATTGAAAAAACTTGAAAACGAATTATATACACAAGATTATAATATGAAAAACAAATAGTTATAACTACACTGAACAAACAATATCAACTCAACATGCAACAATTTAAATAGATTTTACTGAGTTACAGTTCTTAAAAGGAAACCAGTCAATGTAAACTCACCAGATACTAATCTGTTGATTTCACATGACTGGAAATACAGATATGTATCTGTTAGTCAAAGATGACTTTAAAAAAGGTATGGGCATGGATCAGACAACTGGTGTATCTGGTGTGACCATTTGCCACAAACATCTCCTTCCCTTCACCTAGAGTTGATCAGGCTGTTGATTGTGGCATGTGGAATGCTGTTTTTCTTCATTTCCCCCCCCCATTTAACCAGGAAACAAGTTCTCATTTACAACTGCCACCTGGCCAAGTTAAAGCAAAGCAGTGCGACAAAAACAAGACAGTTACACATGGGATAAACAAAAGTACTGTCAATAACACAATAGAAAAATCTATATACAAATGGAGTAAGGAGGCAAAACAATAAATAGGCCATAGTAGCAAAGTAATTACAATTGAGCAAATAAACACGAGTGATAGATGTGCAGATGTAAAAGTAGAAATACTGGTGTGCAAAAAAGTAAATCAAAACAATATGGGGATGAGGTAGGTAGGTAGTTAGATGGGCTATGTACAGCTGCAGTGATCGGTAAGCTGATCAGATAGCTGCTGATTAAGGTTAGTGAGGGAGATATAAGTCTCCAACATTTTTTTGGGTGCAATTTGTTCCAGTCATTGGCAGCAGAGAACTGGAAGGAAAGGAGGTCAAAGGAGGTGTTGGCATTGGGGATGACCAATGAGATATACCTGCTGGAGCGCGTGCTACGGGTGGGTGTTATGGTGACCAGTGAGCTGAGATAAGGCAGAGCTTTGCCTAGCAAAGACTACTAGATGACCTGGAGCTAGTGGGTCTGGCAACGAATATGTAGCGAGGGCCAGCCAATGTGAGCATACAGGTCGCAGTTGTGGGTGGAATATGGAACTTTGGTGACAAAACGGGCGGCAATGTGATAGACTGCATCCAGTTTGCTGAGTAGAGTGTTGGAGGCTATTTTGTAAATGACATCGCCAAAGTCGAGGATCGGTAGGATCGTCAGTTTTACGAGGGTATGTTTGACAGCGTGAGTGAAGGAGGCTTTATTGCGAAATAGGAAGCCGGTTCTAGATTTAATTTTGGATTGGAGATGCTTAATATGAGTCTGGAAGAAGAGTTTACAGTGTAACCAGACACCTAGGTATGTATTGTTGTCCACATATTCTAAGTCAGAACCATCCAGAGTAGTGATGCTAGTCGGGTGGGCGGGTGCAGGCAGCGATTGGTTGCTGAGGCCATGGAAGGAGTGTAAGTATGGCATTGAAGCTCATTTGGATATTTGTTAACACAGTGCCCAAAGAAGGGCCAGATGTATACAGAATGGTGTCGTCTGCGTAGAGGTGGATCAAGGAATCACCCACAGCAAGAGCGAGCGACATCATTTATATATATACAGAGAAAAGAGTCGGCCCGAGAATTTAACCCTGTGGTACCCCCATTGAGTCTGCCAGAGGTCCGGACATTAGGCCCTCCGATTTGACACACTGAACTCTATCTAAGAAGTAGTTGGTGAACCATCGAGGCAGTCATTTGAGAAGCTAAGGCTGTTGAGTCTGCCAATAAGAATACGGTGATTGACAGAGTCAAAAGCTTTGGCCAGGTTGATGAAGACGGCTGCAAAGTACTGTCTTTTATCGATGGCGGTTATGATATCGTTTAGTACTTTGAGCGTGGCTGAGCTACACCGGTGACCAGCTCGGAAACCTGACTGCACAGCAGAGAAGGTACGGTGGGATTCGAAATGGTCAGTGATCTGTTTGTTAACTTGGCTTTCGAAGACTTTAGAAAGGCAGGGCAGGGTGGATATAGGCCTGTAACAGTTTGGGTCTAGAGTGTCACCCCCTTTGAAGAGGGGGATGACCACAGCAGCTTTCCAGTCTTTAGGTGACGTTGAACAGATTAGTAATAGGGGTTGCAACAATGGCGACGGATAATTTTAGAAAAGAGAGGGTTCAGATTGTCTAGCCCAGCTGATTTGTACGGGTCCAGGGTGCGAAGTTATTGGCCTAGGTTGGGGTAGCCAGGAGGAAAGCCGTAGAGAAATGCTAATTGAAATTCTCGATTATCGTGGATTTATTGGTGGGGACAACGTTTTCTAGCCTCAGTGCAGTGGGCAGCTGGGAGGAGGTGCTTTTATTCTCCCTGGACTTTACAGTGTCCCAGAGCTTTCTGGAGTTAGAGCTTCAGGATGCAAATTTTTGTTTGAAAAAGCTAGCCTTTGCTTTCCTAACTGAATGTGTGTATTGGTTCCTGACTTCCCTGAAAAGTTGCATATCGCTGGGAGTTTTCGATGCTAGAGCAGTACGCCACAGGATGTTGTGCTGGTCGAGGGCAGTCAGGTCTGGAGTGAACCAAGGGCTATATCTGTTCTTAGTTCTGCATTTTTTGAAAGGGGCATGCATATTTAAAATGCTGAGGAAATTACTTTCAAAGAACAACCAGGCATCCTCTACTCACGTGATGAGGTCAATATCCTTCCAGGATACCCAGGCCTGCTCGCAGAAGTGTTTTAGGGAGCGTTTGACAGTGATGAGTGGAGGTCGTTTGACCGCGGATCCATAATGGATGCAGGCAATGAGTTAGTGATCGCTGAGATCCTGATTGAAAACAGGAAAGGTGAATTCGGAAGGCAAGTTGGTGAGGATAATATCTATGAGGGTGCCCAGGTGCCCATGTTTACGGATTTAGGGTTGTACCTGGTGGGTTCCTTGATAATTTGTGTGAGATTGAGGGCATCAAGCTTAGATTATAGGACGGCCGGGGTGTTAAGCATATCCCGGGTTAAGGTCACCTAACAGAACGAACTGTGAAGATAGATGGGCAATTAATTCACATATGGTGTCCAGGGTACAGCTGGGAGCTCAGGGGAAACTATTACCGGCAGCAACAGTGAGAGACTCATTTCTGGAGAGATTCATTTTTAAAATTAGAAGCTCGGACTGTTTGGGCATAGACCTGGAAAGTATGACAGAACTTTGCAGGCTATCTCTGCAGTAGATTGGGATGGTTGGGATGGTGTTCTTCAGCTTGCAAGTCTCCCCATTTTTCCTCCAAACATAACGATGGTCAATATGGCCTAACAGTCCTATTTTTGTTTCATCAGACTAGAGGACATTTCTCCAAAAAGAACGAACTTTGTCCCCATGTGCATTTGCAAACTATAGTCTGGCTTTTTTATGGCGGTTTTTGGAGCAGTGGCTTCTTCCTTGCTGTGCGGCCTTTCCGGTTATGTCAATACAGGACTCGTTTTAATGTCGATATAGATACTTTTGTTTCTGTTTCCTCCAGTATTTTCACACGGTCCTTTGATGTTGTTCTGGCATTGATTTGCACCAAATTACGTTCATCTCTAGGAGACAGAACGCGTCTCCTTCCTGAGCGGTATGACGGCTGCGTAGTCCCATGGTGTTTATACATGCGTACTATCGTTTGTACAGATGAACGTGGTACCTTCAGGCATTTGGAAATTGCTCCCAAGGATGAACAAGACTTATGGAGGTCTACAATTTTTGTATGGGTCCTGGCTGATTTCTTTTGATTTTCTCATGATGTCAAGCAAAGAGGCACTGAGTTTGAAGGTAGGCCTTGAAATACATCCACAGTTAAACCCCCAATTGACTCATATTATGTCAATTAGCCTATCAGAAGCTTCTAAAGCCATGACATCATTTTCGGGAATTTTCCAAGCTGTTTAAAGGCACAGTCAACATAGTGTATGTAAACTTCTGACCCACTGGAATTGTGATACAGTGAATTATAAGTGAAATAATCTGTCTGTAAACAATTGTTGGAAAATTACTTGTATCATGCACAAAGTCGATGTCCTAACCGACTTACCAAAACTATTGTTTGTTAACAAGAAATTTGTGGAGTGGTTGAAAAACGAGTTTTAATGACTTCAACCTAAGTGTATGTAAACTTCCGACTTCAATTGTATACACTAGAGATAAAAAACTACTATTTTAAATGCACTATTTATCAGTCACTGTTGTAGTTTGGGGATAATAACGTTCTTCACTTCTAAGAAAATATATATTTTTATTACCTTATTCATCCTGTATTCTGTAGAACAATGTCAATGAATATAATGTTTAAAAAAATATTGAAGTCGGAAGTTTACATACACTTAGGTTGGAGTCATTAAAACTCATTTTTCAACCACTCAACCACCGCCATAAAAAAAGCTAGACTACTGTTTGCAACTGTGAAGGTAGGCCTTGACTGGGCCCGGACTGGACCTCAGCATAGAGGAAGGCCCCGGACATGGAGCTGGGTTGAACGCCGCACCCGGACTGGGCACCGGCACCGAGGAAGGCTCCGGCCATGGAGCTGGACTGGACACCGTACCCGGACTGGGTAATGGCGCAGAGGGAGGCTCCTGCCTTGGAGCGGGACTCGACGCCGTGCTTGGACTGGACATCGGCGCCGAAAAAGGCTCCGGTTTTGGAGCTGGACTGGACGCCGTGCCTGGACTGGGCACCGGTGCAGAAGAAGGCTCTGGTTTTGGAGCGGGCCTGGACGCCGTGCCTGGACTGGGCACCGGTGCAGAAGAAGGCTCTGGCCATGGAGCGGGCCTGGACACCGTGCCTGGACTGGGCACCGGCGCAGAAGAAGGCGCCTGCCCTGGAGAAGGACTGGACGCCTTGCCTGGAAGCTCCGGACCCGTTGACCCTCGCTGGAGGTTCCGGACTGTGACAGTCGCCGGGAGCTCCGGACTGTGAACCTTCACCGGAAGCTCAGGACTGTGAACCGTCACCGGAAATTCTGGACTGTGAACCGTCACCGGAAGCTCTGGACTGGGAACTGTCGCCGGAAGCTATGGACTGGGAACTGTCCCCGGAAGCTCTGGACTGGGAACTGTCGCCGGAAGCTCTGGACTGTGAACCGTCACCGGAAGCTCTGGACTGGGAACTGTCGCCGGAAGCTCTGGACTGGGAACTGTCCCCGGAAGCTCTGGACTGGGAACTGTCGCCGGAAGCTCTGGACTGGGGACTGTCGCCGGAAGCTCTGGACTGGGGACTGTCGCCGGAAGCTCTGGACTGGGGACTGTCGCCGGAAGCTCTGGACTGGGGACTGTCGCCGGAAGCTCTGGACTGGGGACTGTCGCCGGAAGCTCTGGACTGGGGACTGTCGCCGGAAGCCATTGGTGCACAATGATGTCATTACACTTCAGCGCGAGTGCGGGAACCTGGCACAGAATGTATTGGGCTGTGGAGGCGCACTGGAGACCTGGTGCGTAGGGCCGGCACAAATTCTACCGGAACGGTGACACACACTTCAGGGCGAGTACGTGGAGGAAACACAGGACGTACTGGACTTGGGAGGCGCACTGAAGGCCAGATGCTTGAAACCGGTGCAGATGACCCCGGACTGGTGTCATGCTCCTCAGCATGCCTACGCTGCAGCACTCTCATCGCCACCACCTCTCTCCGGAATCTTTCATTAGGTTCCTCCTTTGACTCCCTGACGGTCTCTGGCTCATTCCTCGGCTCCGCCGACCACCCTGTGTGCCCCCACCCCAAAAAAGTTTTTTAGGCTGTCTTTTGGGCTTACTCTGTGGCCGTGAACCCCTCCGTCATCAATGTCCTCCCTTCTCTCCTTTGTCTCCCGCCAGGGAAGGCAATCCTGTCCTGCCAGGATCTCCTCCCAAGTCCAGGATACTTTCTCCATCTGGGCACGCTGCTTGGTCCTGTTGTGGTGGGATCTTCTGTCACGATCGTCGTAATGAGCGGACCAAGGCGCAGCGAGAATGGAGTTCAAATCAAATCAAATGTATTTATATAGCCCTTCGTACATCAGCTGATATCTCAAAGTGCTGTACAGAAACCCAGCCTAAAACCCCAAACAGCAAGCAATGCAGGTGTAGAAGCACGGTGGCTAGGAAAAACTCCCTAGAAAGGCCAAAACCTAGGAAGAAACCTAGAGAGGAACCAGGCTATATGGGGTGGCCAGTCCTCTTCTGGCTGTGCCGGGTGGAGATTATAACAAAACATGGTCAAGATGTTTAAATGTTCATAAATTACCAGCATGGTCGAATAATAATAAGGCAGAATAGTTGAAACTGGAGCAGCAGCACAGTCAGGTGGACTGGGGACAGCAAGGAGTCATCATGTCAGGTATTCCTGGGGCATTGTCCTAGGGCTCAGGTCAGTTGAAACTGGAGCAGCAGCACAGCAGCACAGTTAACTTCCACATCTTTATAATGTGAAACCTAAAACAAAAACAAGAAACAAACAGCGAACCATGACTTCAGAGGTGCTACATGCACTAACTCAAAATAAGATCCCACAAAACACAGTGGGGAAATGGCTGCCTAAATATGATCCCCAATCAGAGGCAACGATAAACAGCTGCCTCTGATTAGGGAACCATACAAGGCCAACATAGATATAAACACACTAGATCACCCACCCTAGTCACACCACGACCTAACCAAAATAGAGATTAAAAGCCTTTCTATGGTCAGGGCGTGATAGCTCTGCACCAACCAGAGATCAAATGGAAGCCAGTTCAGTTCCCTGAAATGATTATGATCAGATGATTCTGGGTCGTTGCTGAGTTACCTGTTTAGCCTGTTTTCCATTGTCACTCTAAGAAGTGTATTCCAGTTTGTGGATTTTAAACATGGTTGCCATGTTATTCAAACAATGGCGGCCTCTTGGAAAAACGTAATCCATCTCATTTGGTTCCAGACAGTAATGAAGTGGAGGGTAAATGTACGTTTTTTTTTAACTTTTCATAATTTTGACTTTGCGTTTCCCCACCTTTTTCGAAAAATGAAGTTAAAGTAGAGTCAGCTTTACTTTAGTTGCGAATGGCGATCAGCCTTTCCCCACTATGTTAACTGGGTCCAGACTACCCTAAGAACACATCTTTTCCCCACTATGTTAACTGGGTCCAGACTACCCTAAGAACACATCTTTTCCCCACTATGTTAACTGGGTCCAGACTACCCTAAGAACACATCTTTTCCCCACTATGTTAACTGGGTCCAGACTACCCTAAGAACACATATTTTCCCCACTATGTTAACTGGGTCCAGACTACCCTAAGAACACATCTTTTCCCCACTATGTTAACTGGGTCCAGACTACCCTAAGAACACATATTTTCCCCACTATGTTAACTGGGTCCAGACTACCCTAAGAACACATCTTTTCCCCACTATGTTAACTGGGTCCAGACTACCCTAAGAACACATCTTTTCCCCACTATGTTAACTGGGTCCAGACTACCCTAAGAACACATCTTTTCCCCACTATGTTAACTGGGTCCAGACTACCCTAAGAACACATATTTTCCCCACTATGTTAACTGGGTCCAGACTACCCTAAGAACACATGTTTTCTTGGCAGAGAACACACTGTTGGCCTAACATTTACGATTGATGCCCTAAGAACTCACTCTAGGATAGGTGCTCTGTCTGATTCGCCTTTTCTTGGATACTAGCAAATAAAAAGTTTAATTCAATATGATTATTAATGATAATTCAAAGGACTGTTGTCAGAAAAGGGGAACATACAAAACTCAACGCACATAGTCACTATCTGCTATCTCTGTGAATGTGAATGCCTTTTATGTAAGTAGTGTCTCAGAGCTACTGTGAAAATGCTAAACTTAGATCTTTTTAACCATTTGTTTACACTTTCTTCAGTCACGTTACCTAATTGGCTAGCTGCAGTATCATTCATAACAATATTCATAACACATTTAGGCAACATCTTTCATAATGAGTTTTCAAAAAATAGAGGTCCCCTTAATTAAAAAATACAGTCAATCAACGAAACAGCGGAGCAAATCATTGGTGCACAATGATGTCATTACTTTTTGTCTTCAAATCGGTTTCTTTCAGTCAATACGTCCCGCGAAAATGACCCATCATGTTTGGTTGTGTTACAAACAAACCAGTTGATTGCAGTGAAACCAAACATGACTGGAAAAGTCACGTTTTGTGTGTGTATTTACCTAGAATATGTCGTCGAAAATGGAATGAGACGGAATTTGTGACACAAGTGGTTCACAAAATGTTTTGTGTTAGGCTATAAAATGTATTTTATCAAACAAAAAAACATTAATTGTGTAACAATGAGCATTGGGATTGCAAACAGAGGAAGATCGTCAAAGGTAAACAATTTATTTAATTGCAGTTTGTGATTTTGTTAGCCTGTGCTTGTTGAAATAATTGTTTTTTATGGGGCTCTATCCTCAGATAATCCCATGGTATTATTTCGCAGTAAATCCTTTTTTAAGTCTGACAACGCAGTTGGATTAGCAAGATTCTAGGCTTTCGAAACATGTGAGACACTTCTATTTTCATTAATGTGTAATATGACTATTTATGTAGCGATCACCATATGTTGTAGAATTTCAGCCCGCTACCGGGTTCCGTGCACAGAGAGGTTAACAACCTCAACGCGCGAGTAGTTTTAAAACGGCCATTGACGTGGTTTCTGAATGTAAAATGTGGTCCACTTGTTGCTCCTGCAATATTGTTACGTCCGTTGTTGGAATGAGACCAAGGTGCAGCTTGGTAGGCGTACATTTTAATTTATTAAATGAACACCGAAAAAGAAGAAAAAAAAGAAATGTAACATCTACTAAACAGCACATTACCAAAAACAACATCCCACAAACTAAGGTGGGAAAAAAGGCTGCCTAAGCATGATCCCCAATCAGAGACAACAATAGACAGCTGCCTCTGATTGGGAATCATACCAGGCCAAACAAAGAAATAGGAAAACTAGAATTCCCACCCAAATCACAACCCCGACCAAATAGAGAAATGAAAAGGCTCTTTTAGGGCGTTTTTTTTTTTGCAAACAATTTTCTTCCTTCATTTACATGCACTATAATTTTTACGTGTAAAACAGAGAGAGAGAGAGAGAGAGTGACCTTACTTAAGGTTAGTGTGTGTCTGAGCGGTTTTCTCTGTGTCTTCTGTCAGAGCAGGAGATGTGTTGTTAGAACTAGCAGGTTGTTGATGTGATTCTAGTCTGTCAGAACAGGAGATGTGTTGTTAGAACTAGCAGGTTGTTGATGTGATTCTAGTCTGTCAGAGCAGGAGATGTGTTGTTAGAACTAGCAGGTTGTTGATGTGATTCTAGTCTGTCAGAGCAGGAGATGTGTTGTTAGAACTAGCAGGTTGTTGATGTGATTCTAGTCTGTCAGAGCAGGAGATGTGTTGTTAGAACTAGCAGGTTGTTGATGTAATTCTAGTCTGTCAGAACAGGAGATGTGTTGTTTGAACTAGCAGGTTGTTGATGTGATTCTAGTCTGTCAGAACAGGAGATGTGTTGTTAGAACTAGCAGGTTGTTGATGTGATTCTAGTCTGACTGATAATGAGAGTGGGCAGGGCTGAGGCTTTTAGGACACACCCACTAGTGTAGAGAGGAGGACATGGGCTGGTTGCTGTTCTGCAGTACCTCATCATTTCCTCATCTCTTCTCCTCACATCAACTCATTTCACTCCTCCTCCTTAACAGTGACTAATCCAAGCCAGAAGCAAGAGCAGATGCTCTGAGCTTCACTACCAAGACCAAGCTACTACTACTACTGTCACTGTGTTTCTAGCCAGCTCAGGTACTCTCAACATTCTCTGATTCTGAGCTTCACTACCAAGACCAAGCTACTACTACTACTGTCACTGTGTTTCTAGCCAGCTCAGGTACTCTCAACATTCTCTGATTCTGAGCTTCACTACCAAGACCAAGCTACTACTACTACTGTCACTGTGTTTCTAGCCAGCTCAGGTACTCTCAACATTCTCTGATTCTGAGCTTCACTACCAAGACCAAGCTACTACTACTACTGTCACTGTGTTTCTAGCCAGCTCAGGTACTCTCAACATTCTCTGATTCTGAGCTTCACTACCAAGACCAAGCTACTACTACTACTGTCACTGTGTTTCTAGCCAGCTCAGGTAATCTCAACATTCTCTGATTCTGAGCTATCCTACCAAGACCAAGCTACTACTACTACTGTCACTGTGTTACTCTCAACATT
This sequence comes from Oncorhynchus mykiss, assembly GCF_057628025.1. Classification (NCBI taxonomy): domain Eukaryota; kingdom Metazoa; phylum Chordata; class Actinopteri; order Salmoniformes; family Salmonidae; genus Oncorhynchus; species Oncorhynchus mykiss. The sequence goes on along the minus strand of NC_143036.1, from coordinate 82,647,760 downwards.
CTCTGATTCTGAGCTACACTACCAAGACCAAGCTACTACTACTACTGTCACTGTGTTACTCTCAACATTCTCTGATTCATGTACAGGTAATGTGCTACGTTACAGATGGAGCTGCTCTGTTATGTCATGTTAACTGATGTCACTTAAAAGTTAATTTGTGTTTTGTTTTGTCATGTTATGCGATATCATTTTAAAATGAGTTATGTTAAATGCATAATGTAGGATTCTAGTTCAATGACTGGAAGTCTACAGGTGTATTAGCAATGCTACCGTACCTGTAGACTTCCAGTCATTGTGCTACTGCTAGATAGCATTTGCTCGTGAAACAACCACTACCTTCCTTCCTAATGCACACGGAGACATTAAAATGGTATCCAGGATCCCTGTAACACTATTAGAGGTTGTTAAATGTAGAGTTGTTATGTAAAGTAATATCATTGTTTCCTCTGTAGGTCGGTTGGCAGAATGTCTCTGTTGCTTTGTTGTATAGTGATGGCTCTGCACCTCGCAACAGGTGAATATGAAACTTGAAAAACAGACGGTGTGTGTAAACAGTTAAAATGATTGATAGAAAACACCCTCTGTGTTCTGTTAAAACACTTTTTTATTTAACCTTTAGTTAACTAGGCAGGTCAGATAAGAACAAATTCTTAACCTTTAGTTAACTAGGCAGGTCAGTTAAGAACAAATTCTTAACCTTTAGTTAACTAGGCAGGTCAGTTAAGAACAAATTCTTAACCTTTAGTTAACTAGGCAGGTCAGTTAAGAACAAATTCTTAACCTTTAGTTAACTAGGCAGGTCAGTTAAGAACAAATTCTTAACCTTTAGTTAACTAGGCAGGTCAGTTAAGAACAAATTCTTAACCTTTAGTTAACTAGGCAGGTCAGTTAAGAACAAATTCTTAACCTTTAGTTAACTAGGCAGGTCAGTTAAGAACAAATTAGTATTCTTTAGTTAACTAGGCAGGTCTGTAATTAAGAACAAATTCTTATATACAAATTGTTATTTATTTAAACAGGTAACTCTTTTTCCACAATATAGGAGGAGGTACAAAGCCATAAAACTTAAGTTTTTCCAGCATCAGACTATGAATGATAACGTCAAAGGCCACACTGATGTCTAACAAAACAGCCCCCAAAATCTTTTTATCATGAATTTCAGTCGGCCAATCATCAACCATCTGTGTAAGCATCGTGCATGTTGAAGCGTGCTGAAAGTCTGTTGTCAATTTGTTAACAGTAAAATAGCATTGTATCTAGTCAAACCCAACTCTAGATGCTATAAAGTATTTGAGGTGCAACTTGATCTAGCTTAGTTTGCACTTTTGGGATTATTCCATTAATTGCTTCCAATGTACCAGGTAAACTAAGTCAAGCACAGCTCTTGAACAGTACATACTGTCGGTGTGTGTTGTTGTTCCAGGGCTGGATGCTGCCCCGGGGGTGGCGAACACTACAGAGGAGGAGGTGGAAGGGGTGGACTCCCAGTCACCATGCCCAGCCGGGTGGCATCAGAATGAGCATCGCTGCTTCTCCTTCTACCCCGTCTGGGCCACCTGGGCCACTGCAGAGGTAACTCTTGTAATTGGGAGAGACTGAGAATCTAAAGGTCAACTTGTTCTGTTGCTGTAGTAGAGTTGGTTAGGCATTGATTTAGGGCAATTCCATGGTAAAAGAATGACGCTAAAATCTGATTTTTCACATAAAATGTTATACTTTAAAATCTAGTTAAATTAAAAACTACTACTACTACTAGTACTACTTCTGTCACCAATACTACCACTTCTACTGCTGTCACTACTACAACTATTACTATTTCACAACCATTGATACTTCAAGACAAACAGACATTTAATTCAGGAAATTTCCATTTCTAGCCTGCATTGATATTTGCTCCCTGAGGTACTGCCAGGGCTTTAGCTCAGTGGGCTAACACAGTGTTCTCTGACTGTCCCTCTAGTTGTACTGCTCCCAGCACAGAGGGAACCTGGTGTCTGTTCACAGCCCGGGTCAACAGGTGTTTGTCCAGGATCTGGTAAGGAGACACACAGACCAGCCGGTCTGGATGGGAGGCTACGATGCAGCTCAGGTACACTGGGTCAATAATTAATCTGTCAGTCTGTCAACCAGTCTGTCAAATGTCTACAGTTTACAGAGGCAAAAGCTCAATGTACTTTCTGTTTAAAAACAATGAAGTGGTTTCAATCCATCAATCAATGTGTTTCTGTGATAAGGAGGGGATGTGGCTGTGGAGTGACGGCTCAGCTGTTGACAGTTTCTACTGGGAGGAGGATGAGCCCAGTAACTCTGGACAGGGGGAGAACTGTATGGAGCTACACACTGGAGGTACACACAAACACACACACACACACACACACACACTCTCTGAGCACATTGAAATAACTGAAGTGAGATTTGTCTTGACAACAGGTGGGCAGGGCTGGAATGACGTGTCCTGTGCAGAGCTGAGGTTCTATGTGTGTTCTATGGAGACAAGGTAGCAGGTCTAACAGTCTTGTATCTGGACATGTTTTATACAGGCACCATATTAAAACTCAATTACATTCATGTCTTTTTTATTTCATTTTCTTTTAGATCTGGTTTAGCATCATTGCCAAGTCAGAAGAAAAAACACGAGAGAGGTAGGAATGTCTTGGCCCATTGCCTCGGATAGACTAAGCTAGGAAGCTAGGATATGCATATGCATGGTAGTATTTGATAGAAAACACTCTGAGAGTTTCTAAAGCTGTTAAAATAATGTCTCTGAGTATAACAGAACTGATTTGGTAGGCAAAACTATCTAGGAAATTTGTTTTTTTGAGGTCAAAATGCTTTTCTATGGGAAAGCCAAATGATTAGGATTGCAGTTCCTATGGTTTCCACTAGATGCCGACAGTCTTTAGAAATTGTTCAATGTTTTTTTTATGGGAAAAATTAAGAAGTGATCGTTTTCTTATCTAAGTGTCACTCAGAAGGACTCTACAATTTTGGTGAGCGTGAATGACTCGTTGTTTTTCTCCAGTATTGAAAACAGTTTATTCCGTCTTAAATTCATCGATTATTTACATATTAGGGTACCTGAGGTTGGATTAGAAACGTTGTCTGAAATGTTTGGACCAAGTTACTTTTTACATTCCTTTGTAGGCATGTTGGGTGAGTTCAAACTGGTGTATTTCTGAATCAAACGCGCCAAATAAAAAATATATATTTTTGGAGGGGGGTATAAAGAAGGACTTTGTGTAACTGGGACATTTGGGATTGCAAAAAGATGAAGATCTTCAAAGGTAATCGATTCATCTGCTTTTTTGGAAAATGTTTTTAAGAAATTAAGCAAGTCAATGTGGAAAATTTCAAGAACTTTGAAAGTTTCTTCAAGTGCAGTCGCAAAAACCATCAAGCGCTATGATGAAACTAGCTCTCATGAGGACCGCAACAGGAATGGAAGACCCAGAGTTACCTCTGCTGCAGAAGATAAGTTCATTCGAGTTACCATCCTCAGAAATTGCAGCCCAAATAAATGTTTCACAGAGTTCAAGTAACAGACACATCTCAACATCCACTGTTCAGAAGAGACTGTGGGAATCAGGCCTTCATGGTCAAATTGCTGCAAAGAAACCACTACTAAAGGACAACAATAACAAGAAGAGACTTGCTTGGGCCAGAAACCACTACTAAAGGACAACAATAACAAGAAGAGACTTGCTTGGGCCAAGAAACACGAGCAATTGACATTCGATTTTAGATTAGATTAGATTTTAGATTATTGGTTCCAACCGCCGTGTATCTGTGAGACGCAGAGTAGGTGAATGGATGATCTCTGCATGTGTGGTTCCCACCGTGAAGCAAGGAGGAGGAGGTGTAATGGTGCTTTGCTGTTGACACTGTCAGTGATTTATTTTGAATTCAAGGCACATTCAACCGGCATGGCTACCACATCATTCTGCAGTGATACGCCATCCCTGGTTTTCACTTAGTGGGACTATAAAGACCCAACACAACTCCGGGCTGTGTAAAGGGCGATTTGACCAAGAAGGAGAATGATGGAGTGCTGCATCGGATGACCTGGCCTCTACAATCACCCTACCTCAAACCAATTTGGATGATTTGGGATGAGTTGGACATTGCTCAAGGCCTGAGCTACAGGCAGTTAGATGTGTGTATGTCATTACAGGCGAAATTGAAAAAAAACAGGTGGATCCTTATTAAAGAGGATGAGGTTTTCTAGGAGGATAAAAAGCTTAATTCCAGATCGGTTCAACATGTTTGAAAGTTTGTAAGGGCATAGCATTCGCAAGTACCAACATCATCAGCTGTCCTCTTCAAAATGTCAGATTGTTTAGAGTGAATAGAATGTTGGAAGTCAGATTTAAAATGGGAGATTTAAATCAAGGGAGATTTAGAATGTTGAAGATATCCCGTTAAAGAGGAAGAGGATTTCTAGAATAGCCTGAGTAAAAGGCAGTTTACTTTGGGCACCACAGTCATCCAAACTTCCAAATACTGCCCCCTATCCCTAAAAAGTTAAAGTAATGAGTGACGGCCATTTCTCTTTGCTTATTTGAGCTGTTCTTGCCATAATATGAACTTGATCTTTTACCAAACAGGGTTATCTTCTGTATACCACCCCCTACCTTGTCACAACACAACTGATTGGCTCAAATGCATTAAGAAGGAAAGAAATTCCACAAAATGTGCTCAAAATGTGCTCAGAGTGTTGAAACAACAGGGTTTTTTTATGATCTGTTTTGGGTTTTGTACTAATCATTGCTAAACTGTACCACAGTAGTGGTTGTGAACACTTCCCCTCCCTCCCTTCCCCAGAGTTGGTTGAAGAGGTGAGTATTTATGACGTCCTGTGGGAGACCAGTGAGAGAGTAGCAGATGAGATCCTCTACTCAGCCTTCCTCAGAGGGATGTATTCCAGACGTCTGCCTGCCCGCTGCTATGCTGACTTCTGCCACCAGGAGGTGCTATACCTGGACAGAGTCATCCCCATGCTGCGGGTGAAAAGAAAATACATCAAATTAAACCAATACCGCAAAGATTTACTTACTATGACTGTGATACGTGGTTGTTGTTCCCAGCCATCTTAAGATAAGTTGCTCTGTATAACAGTGTAAATGTGTGTATGAGCCAGGTGCTGATCAGAACAGTCCAGGGTCCTCCAGACATCATGCTGTTTCTCCAGAGAACACATCAACGCTACCAGGAGTCTCTGAAGGAGGCCCAGAACCAAACTCCACCACACCTGGTAAGAAGCTCTTATAACAATCACCTTTTAAATGTATACTTTAATATACAATTTATTAGGAAAAACAACTAGAACGTAGTAGGTGATTTATCAATTCAGTAAACCTTCCATAAACGTGTTCAATGACCCCTATTTGACCTTTTTTTGTTTTGGTTAAATTCATGTTCAATTTCGGTTACCCAGGTAACCCAGGTTACCCAGGTTACCCAAGTTTTAGTGTATTTAGACACGCCCCCAAAACAGAAATCTCTTATTTCTTTTCTGACTTCCTTTAGTTCGTTCACTTCATAGTATTTTAGTATTACAATAATATTCCCTTTAGCTCAGAGTGACTTAGTAAGTACATATAATTTTCAGACTTCTTTTCATACTATTTCCCTGGGGGAATTGAACCCACAAGCCTGGCGGGTTTTTAGATAATTATATATATTTTGACCGTGTAGCTCAGTTGGTAGAGTGTGGCGCTTGCAACGCCAGGGTTGTGGGTTCGATTCCCACAGGGGGACCAGTCTGAAAACGTATGCGATTAAGTCACTCTAGATCAGAGCGCCTGAAAAAATATATAACGTTCTTCTTCTATATGATTGAGAAAAATGTGTTGGTAGGACAAGCCTATGTCTGTTTCTCCTGTTGGGAAGAGAATAGTTATGGATAAAAATCTGCCGGAAGGACAATTATGTCAGTGTTTAATACAAATGTGATGTGACTGAAAAGGGTATTTAGTTGCCTAAAAGGCGCCAACCTTTTTCGGCATTTTGACAATTCGTCTAATTCATTATTCGAATGACAATTTTTTTTTTCAATTTAAAGTTTTATTGTTTTTCAATCAACCAACAGAACACATCCACATTCACAGATGCGACAGGCTTTAAAAAAATAAAAAATAAAAAAATAATAATACTTTTGAAAAAATAAAAATACAATTAAAATGAATGATAAAGTCAAATAAAAGCATTTATTTTTCTTAATCTATATATTTTCCTTGGTACATACATTCATACACACATACGTACGTACATACATACGCACATATACATACACACACACACACCTACGCACACACAAAAACTAAATTAAAATAAAAACACACAAAAAAATAACAAAAAAAAACATATAACACTTGCAGGTTCTTATCAGCTATTTCAAGCATTCGCTGAGACGACGGGCCAATAATTCGTTTTTAGGTTTTAGAGTACCTTACACAACATGTATCTGCGCATTTCCCTAGTCACCCCGTTCACTCTGTCCAGTTTGAAATATAGTTGAATAGTGGAGACCAGAGTCTATCAAACTTGGGCTGTCTCTTGTGGAGGTCATAAGTGAGCTTTTCAAGAGGAAGAAAGTCAACAATCTGGTCGATCCACATTTTAAATGTAGGAGGGGTATTAGAGGCCCACAATAGAATAATACATTTCTTAGCAAAGTATGTAATAGTCATAAGCAAATTTTCTCTGTCAGGATCAAGAACAAAGTCCTGCTGGGCATTAAGAAGATAGATACACGGGGTCATATCAAACTGTACATCTAGTATTTTGTGTGCAGCAGTATGTACAGATCTCCCTACAGCTCCAAAATACATGCATATAGGTTCCACTTTCAGAGGTACATCTTTTACAGTTAGGAGACATATCTGTTTTCATTCTATGGAGTCTCAAAGGAGTATAATAAAATTTGTACAAAAATTTGTAATTAGATTCTTTCATTTTTACACTGGTAGAGGAGCAGTATACCCTGTCGCAAACCTCCGCCCATAACTCATCACTGATAGTCAGACCAAGGTCCTTTTCCCAGATTATTTTCAAAGGAGTAAAGGAGGAGCTTCCTTTCTCAGAAAGGAGTCTATAGATGTAAGATATTTTGCCTTTAATGGATTGTGCTGTGACAAGAAGGGTTTCAACTTCATTCAACTGAGTTCTAAACCTCCTCTTGGAGGTAAATGAGGAAATTACATGTCTAATTTGAAGATATTTAAAAAAATGGGATCTTGGCACATCGAATTCACTGCAGAGCTCTTGAAAGGATTTCAGTGTAGTGGTTTTCTGATGAAATAGGTCTGAAAAGGTCCTGATTCCTAGAGTATGCCAAAGATTAAAGTTGGCATCCCTCAGGGCTTTTGGCAAGTCTGGGTTGCCTACTATAGGCGAGTGAGAACATATTTGGGAGGAAATGCCCAGGTATTTCTTACAGTCCCTCCACGCTAGTAGGGTGCTGTAAATCGCAAAGGTTTTGGCTATGTTGCCCACTTCACTAAAGTTATTAATGAATATAATTGAGCTTAAGGGCAATGAACCACAGGATTGGGCTTCTATCTGAATCCACGTTGACTCTTGTCTGTTTGTGATCCATGTTAGCATGTTGCGGATTTGGGCAGACCAGTAGTACAGTTGAAGGGATTCTCTGCCTCTAACCCTATTACAGGGGCTGAGTCACTGGCTTTACTGGGGCTCTCTCATGCCGTCCCTGGAGGAGGTGCGTCACCTGAGTGGGTTGAGTCACTGATGTGGTCATCCTGTCTGGGTTGGCGCCCCCCCCCCCCCCTTAAGTTGTGCCGTGGCGGAGGTCTTTGTGGGCTATACTCAGCCTTGTCTCAGGATGGTAAGTTGGTGGTTGAAGATATCCCTCTAGTGGTGTGGGGGCTGTGCTTTGGCAAAGTGGGTGGGGTTATATCCTTCCTGTTTGGCCCTGTCCGGGGGTGTCCTCGGAGTGGGCCACAGTGTCTCCTGACCCCTCCTGTCTCAGCCTCCAGTATTTATGCTGCAGTAGTTTATGTGTCGGGGGGCTAGGGTCAGTTTGTTATATCTGGAGTACTTCTCCTGTCCTATTCGGTGTCCTGTGTGAATCTAAGTGTGCGTTCTCTAATTCTCTCCTTCTCTCTTTCTCTCTCTCGGAGGACCTGAGCCCTAGGACCATGCCCCAGGACTACCTGACATGATGACTCCTTGCTGTCCCCAGTCCACCTGGCTGTGCTGCTGCTCCAGTTTCAACTGTTCTGCCTTATTATTATTCGACCATGCTGATCATTTATGAACATTTGAACATCTTGGCCATGTTCTGTTATAATCTCCACCCGGCACAGCCAGAAGAGGACTGGCCATCCCACATATGCTCTCTCTAATTCTCTCTTTCTTTCTCTCTCTCGGAGGACCTGAGCCCTAGGACCATGCCCCAGGAATACCTGACATGATGACTCCTTGCTGTCCCCAGTCCACCTGACTGTGCTGCTGCTCCAGTTTCAACTATTCTGCCTTATTATTATTCGACCATGCTGGTCATTTATGAACATTTGAACATCTTGACCATGTTTTGTTATAATCTCCACCCGGCACAGCCAGAAGAGGACTGGCCACCCCACATAGCCTGGTTCCTCTCTAGGTTTCTTCCTAGGTTTTGGCCTTTCTAGGGAGTTTTTCCTAGCCACCGTGCTTCTTCACCTGCATTGCTTGCTGTTTGGGGTTTTAGGCTGGGTTTCTGTACAGCACTTTGAGATATCAGCTGATGTACGAAGGGCTATATAAAATAAATTTGATTGAAGGGCAAGACCACCTTTAGATTCAGGTTTTGATAAAGTGGAAAACTTGATCCTAGGTTTTTTATTGCCCCATATAAATTTGGTGATGCTTTGGTTAGTTGTTTTGAAGAAGGAAACTGGGAGATAGCATGGGAGCATCTGAAATAAGTAGTTTAGTCTAGGGAGGACGTTCATACGGATTACATTAATTCTTCCTACTAAGCTAATTGGGAGGGAGATCCAGGTTTGGAGATCGTTCTTGATTCGATCCAGGAGTGGAAGATAATTTTCCTTAAAAAGGCTATTCAGATCTGGTGTTATGAAGATCCCGAGGTATTGAAACCCGTGTGTTTTCCATTGGAAAGGACAAAGTGTCTTCATAGAGCTGGTGAGTGTAATATTGAGAGGGCAGACAGTGGATTTGTTAAAATTAATCTTATAACCTGAAAACTTGCCATACTGAGCAATTGTGTCTAAAATGAGAGGGAGGGATTTCTCAGGGTTGGATATGTAGAGCAAGACATCATCCGCGTAAAGCGAAATCTTGTGCTGCAGGCCACCTGCAGAAACACCCATAATACTTGGATTGCTCCTTATCAGCTCTGCCAGAGGCTCCGCCCCCAACAAGTAGAGCAGCGGGGACAGCGAGCACCCTTGTCTTGTGCCCCGTTCCAGAGGGAATCTGTCAGAGTTCAGTCCATTAGTAGTCACCATGGCATTTGGATGAGAGTATAGTGATTTGATCCATTTGATAAAATTTGGGCCCATATTGAACTTTTCTAAGACTGAAAACAGAAAGCTCCACTCCATCCTGTCAAACGCCTTCTCAGCATCCAGTGAAGCCAGCAGGACAGGGGTCTTTTGTGCGTTTACTTGATCAATAATATCAAAAAGACGGCGAATGTTATCAGAAGAGTATCTGTCTCTAATAAATCCAGTTTGGTCCGCTTTTATTATTTTGGGAAGAAGAGTGTTTAGTCTTTTGGCGAGCAATTTGGTAATTATTTTATAGTCAAAATCCAACAAGCTTATGGGCCGGAAGGACGAGCAGGATAGGGGGTCCTTGTCCTTTTTTAGCAACACTGTAATGCGAGCTGTGTGCATTGAGTCTGGGAGAACTCAGTTTTTGCAAAAATCCTCCAGCATTGGCATGAAGATAGGGCTGAGCTGGGGCCAAAAAGCTTTGTAGAACTCTCTGGGGAATCCATCTGGGCCTGGGGACTTGATCCTAGGTGGCATGGAGGTAATTGCCTCCAGGATCTCCTCAGGAGTGAAGGGGGAGTTGAGATCTTCCTGGTCGGTCTCTGATAGTTTAGGTAGCGAGATTCCCTCTAGGAAAGAGTGGAGTTCTGCCTCTGTGTGTTTTCTCTCAGAGGTATATAGTTTGCAGTAAAAATCATGAAAAGTTAAATTGATATTTTTTGGGTCATATGTGACCTCGTCCTCTGCTGTTCGGATAGCCATGATTGTACGCTCTGACTGCTCCTTTTTTAATTGGTAAGCAAGCAATCTACTGGGCCTATTGCTATACTCATGGTATTTCTGTTTAGTAAAGAAAACTTTTTTTTTTATCTCCCGAGTGTAGTCCAAATTCAGTTTGGCTTTGGCTGCTTTAAGATGACTCCAGGAGGTGCTGTCTAGGGATTGTTTATGTATTTTTTCACAGCATTCCAGCTCCCTCTCAAGATCTAGCCTGTGTGCTTCCATTGCTTTTTTCTTAGAGGAAGCATATGCAATTAGATGACCTCTTAGTGTGGCTTTAGCAGCGTCCCACATTGTGGCCGGAGAAACAGGAGAGTCTTTATTGTCTTGTGTGTAGTTGTCTATCCATGTAGTTACCAATGTATGGAACTCGTCATTTGATAGCATGGAGGTGTTGAATTTCCAGCTCTTTGACCTCGGGATGTTTTTGCAGAGGTCCAAGCGGAGGTGGACAAAGGCGTGATCTGAAAGTGCTATGGGTCCGATTGTACATGTGGCTGAATTTATGAAACTCTTTGGGATAAAAATGTAATCTATACGGGAGTAGGTGTTATGGACATTAGAGTAGTATGTATAGTCCATAGATGAGCTATTATTCTCTCTACAGATATCTATCAGTCCCATCTCTTTAGTAAGAGAGTTCAACATCTTTGCAGATCTAGGATTTGTGGTGGGGACTTGAGATGATTTGTCTAGGGTTGGGTTAAGGGTACAATTAAAATCTCCGGCCACCACGCCAAAGGAGACACAATGCTCATTGAACAGGGTTATAATTTTTGACATGAAGGCAGGAGTATCTGTGTTAGGGGCGTATATGTTTAATATAGTAATTGGTTGACCATATAGTGACCCAGTTATCAAAATAAATCTCCCCTCCGGATCAGATATGTTTTTGTCAATTATGAATGGAACATTTTTATGGATAAGTATGGCTGTGCCTCTACTGTTTGATTTGAAAGATGAGAAATACACCTGTCCCACCCAAGCTCTGCAGAGTTTGGCATGTTCAGCATCACAGAGGTGTGTGTGTCTCTTGTAATAGCGCAATGTCTGCTTTTTCCTTTTTTAGAGCACATAGTATATTTTTTCGTTTTATTGCATGTCCTAGACCATGGCAGTTCCATGTCAATAGATTTAAGGTACTAGTCATCGTCATCGAGCAGTAATCGAACTTTAGTGCAAGTCATCGCTGGGTAAAAGTGGATAGTAATTACAACTGCGTTCACATAAAAGGAAAATAAATGGTGTACATGAAATAATAATCTCTGAACACCCCAGCCGAGTTCCCAAACAACTCGACACATCCCGTTGGATCTATTACCAGGATTTCCAGGATTGTCACCTTGCCCCCTATCGCACTGAGCTGAGAATTAATGGCATCTAATTTAGTGTTTAGTTCTGTACGTTGGGATCTCAACTCAGAAAGGATGTCTTCGACAGAGTGCGAGGTTGGCATTCGTTGTGCCTCGTGGGGGAGCGGGTTCTCTTGCTCCTGGCTAATGGCGCTAGTTTTTTCTGAAGCTAGCTTCTTCTTGGAGGCTTTTTCCGTCGCTAATACTCGAGTCCGGGTAAAAATGTCACCTGTAGTGTCGCCTTTAGTAGCCGCCATGACTTTTTCTTACTAAAGCTAAATGAGTGTGAACTTGGAGTGGAGGTAAGATTAGGAATTGGAAACTACTTGTGCGGAGCTCTTAGTTCATGCGGCCATCTCGTTCAAGGGTCACCTTATGCCTAGTCACTTTACCCTGCCTTCATGAACATACTGTATCAACCTCAAATACATTATTATTATCTATCCTTATGCCCAGTCACTTTACCCTGCCTTCATGAACATACTGTATCAACCTCAAATGCCTGGTACCTCTGAACATTGATCTGGTACTGTTACTCCCTGTATATAGCTCCACATTCATCTGGTACTGATACTCCCTGTATATAGATCCAGATTGATCTGGTACTGTCACTCCTGGTATATAGATAAACATTGATCTGGTACTGGTACTCCCTGTATATAGCTCCACATTGATCTGGTACTGTTACTCCCTGTATATAGCTCCACATTGATCGGGTACTGGCACTCCCTGTATATAGCTCCACATTGATCTGGAACTGTGTCGTGGAAATTTCCTTAATTACCAAATGATGAGAGAGCAAACCACACACCAGTCAGAGTTATGCTTAATCTTCACCTTGAATAATAATTAAGCTTTTGCAATAGCATTTTGACTTTCAGCAGTTCAGTATCTCTAATGAAAAGAGTACCATTGATCTGGTACTGGTACTCCCTGTGTATTAGCTCCACATTGATCTGTTACTGGTACTTTCTGTATATAGCTCCACATTGATCTGGTACTGGTACTTCCTGTATATAGCTCCACATTGATCTGTTACTGGTACTTCCTGTATATAGCTCCACATTGATCTGGTACTCCCTGTATATAGCTCCACATTGATCTGGTACTGGTACTTCCTGTATATAGCTCCACATTTATCTGGTACTCCCTGTACCTAGCTCCACATTGATCTGGTACTGGTACTTCCTGTATATAGCTCCACATTGATCTGGTACTGGTACTCCCTGTATATTAGCTCCACGTTGATCTGGTACTGTTACTGCCTGTATATTAGCTCCACATTGATCTGGTACTGGTACTCCATGTATATAGCTTCACCTTGGTCTCCCTGTCTCTCTTCCTCCTCCTCTTCATCCTCCTCCTCATGCCTACAGAACCTGTCCTCCATCCAGCCCTCTGCAGCTGTGCGTCAGTACCTCCAGAGCTTCCATGACATTGTGAATGAGGAGCCCATCTACTGGCTGGTGTCTCTGCTGCCCAGAGCCCTGCTCAGACCTTACCTGGCACAGAACCTGCCCCTGGGAGAGAGGACCAGACCAGGCCCCAGCCCCTGCCTCTACCCCTGGCTAAGCCTCTTCCCCTGCCCCTGCTACCAGTGGGGGGGTGAGGACATGAAGCCAGACCAGAGGAACCAGAAGGACAAGTCAGGGACATATTACAGGTATCTTGAGGTTTATAGTGTCTCAACTCCACATTGTTGTGTTTAATCTTGTCAAGTGTGGTGATATTGTGGAGTGACTCTTTTCTATCCTGTCTCTCTCTCCAGGCATCTACTGGAGAAGTACCAGGATGTGATCGACGTCTACAAGGCTGTCAACATCTTCAGAGTCCAGATGATCAACGAGAAGGCTCTCTTCACCTCCAGGTGCAGTTAGCCTAACTTAGGTCTACAGTTAGCCTAACTTAGGTCTACAGTTAGCCTAACTTACGAATGCTGTTAGCCAGGTCCTGCTATCTAAGTCTACAGTTGCCTGGTCCTGCTATCTAATTCTACAGTTAGCCTGGTCCTGCTATCTAATTATACAGTCAGCCTTGTCCTGCTATCTAATTCTACAGTTAGCCTGGTCCTGCTATCTAATTCTACAGTTAGCCTGGTCTTGCTATCTAATTATATAGTTAGCCTGGTCCTGCTATCTAATTATACAGTTAGCCTGGTCCTGCTATCTAATTCTACAGTTAGCCTGGTCCTGCTATCTAATTATACAATTAGCCTGGTCCTGCTAACTAAGTCGTCAGTTAGCCTGGTACTGCTAACTAAGTGTACAGTTAGCCTGGTCCTGCTATCTAATTCTACAGTTAGCCTGGTCCTGCTATCTAATTATACAATTAGCCTGGTCCTGCTAACTAAGTCGACAGTTAGCCTGGTACTGCTAACTAAGTGTACAGTTAGCCTGGTCCTGCTAACTAAGTCTACAGTTAGCCTGGTCCAGTTATCTAATTCTACAGTTAGCCTGGTCCTGCTAACTAAGTCTTCAGTTAGCCTGGTCATGCTAACTAAGTCTACAGTTAGCTAGGTCCTGCTAAACAAGTCTTGCCAGGTCTCCCTCGCAAAACAGGCTCTCAACCCTACGGATCTCCATAGCCTGGTGTCATGACGTTGCCCTCTTTGGGTACAGCAAGCCCCATCCCCCTTTCCCTGTCTTCTACACACAGGCTGCTGTGGTCAGAGAGAGGTCGTAAATTCTTGGAGGAGATTATTTCCTCATGGCCACAGTATAGAGACAGAGTGAATTTTCATTCATTTCATTTTCATAGAGAACAAAGGAATTTCTTCAACCTCACAGAAGTTGAGGTCCCAACAACATTTATGTTCTGAAGAAGGTATAAAAGATCGGTGAAGAATTCAGCTACGAACTGGTCCGTTTGGTACAATTTGGTGAAACTCATGGGAGCCAATACGACCACATTACCATAATACTGTTTATATAATAGCCTCAGATATGAGGTTTACATCTAATTGTTGTATAAGATGAATGAATGAGGATGATACTGTTTGAAATTAGTGTAATGTGATTTTGGACAGTTTAATGAAGGAAACTCCAATTCTCTTTTGAGTTTAACTAAATCAGAGGACCGTCCATGAGCTCAGTAGGGTCGGGCATCCTGGGACAGGCCCTTTTCTGCAACTCCCGAATAAAACCCCCAATTTGAGAATTTCTCAACAGACCATGTTTCTCTCAATCACGAGAGGACAAAGGTTGCAGACCAGCTTACCTCGATAATGAGAGGGCCAAGGTTTGAGTAGATGGCTGAATCTTTTAACCATACCACGTGGTTAAAATCTTAGACTATCGATACTGACAGAATAAGAACAAGTCTTTAATATGAATTACTAGTCTGCAGCTAGGAATTTGGTATCATTGAACGCGAAGACCGACAACTGCCGAAACATCTATTCTATAACCACATGAATGAATGTCACTCTGAACTATCCATTCTAACTACGAGACAGAGAGCGAGAGAGGACAGACACTCTCCAACAGAAACAAACTTTTCAACAGAGACCCCGACAACACACTGAGCGTAAATATACATATTTATTGCAATGGTTAACGAATGAGTGAGCGTTCATGTGCAAAGGATTAGCATTTCAATTGTTATAATTATCAACTGTGTGTTGTCTTATCTCAGTCGACCACCACTTACTTCCCTTTTGTGCACCAAGCCGCGATGCCGGTTTATCCCACTTGGGAAACTCCGTTATCATTTCCTTGTAACTATCTGCTGTTTGTTTAAGCTTCCTAGTTAATTACAGTTAGATGATTAATCAGTTTAATCGCGTAATAATAATTACAGAGAGTCATTTGATAAAGATGAATCTTCAGTTTAATGATAGTAAAGACACAACACTGGGTACCAGTCTATTTTGTGGTAACATTCTACTCCTTGTCAACATAACTTGGCATATGACATGGAGTATAAGAAGTGGAATCCCAACTAGCAAATTTTATTTGCTGAACGTTGTAGGAACATACATTTTTGGTTTACCATTGGTTCTGGGGAGGAAGCCATGACTTTACTGACTGGTAAAACGGAGCGTTTTTTAAACGTTCTGAAAATGGAAGTGAAAACTTAGCCTGTTCTGGGAACGTTTTACTATGGTTCCAGGGAGGTTCTGAGAACGTCTAACTATTGTTCCAGGGAGGTTCTGAGAACGTCTAACTATGGTTCCAGGGAGGTTCTGAGAACGTCTTACTATGGTTCCAGGGAGGTTCTGAGGTTCTGAGAACGTCTAACTATGGTTCCAGTGAGGTTCTGAGAACGTCTAACTATGGTTCCAGGGAGGTTCTGAGAACGTCTTACTATGGTTCCAGGGAGGTTCTGAGAACGTCTAACTATGGTTCCAGGGAGGTTCTGAGAACATCTTACCATGGTTCCAGGTAGGTTCTGAGAACGTCTTACTATGGTTTCAGGGAGGTTCTGAGAAGGCCTAACTATGGTTTCGAGGAGGTTCTGAGAACATCTTACTATGGATTCAGGGAGGTTCTGAGAACGTCTTACTATGGTTCCAGGGAGGTTCTGAGAACATCTAACTATGGTTCCAGGGAGGTTCTGAGGTTCAGAGAACGTCTTACTACGGTTCCAGGAAGGTTCTGAGAACGTCTTACTATGGTTCCAGGGAGGTTCTGAGAATGTCTTACTATGGTTCCAGGGAGGTTCTGAGAACGTCTAACTATGGTTCCAGGGAGGTTCTGAGGTTCTCAGAATGTCTTACTATGGTTCCAGGGAGGTTCTGAGAACGTCTAACTATGGTTCCAGGGAGGTTCTGAGAACGTCTAACTATGGTTCCAGGGAGGTTCTGAGGTTCTGAGAACGTCTTACTATGGTTCCAGTGAGGTTCTGAGAACGTCTTACTATGGTTCCAGGGAGGTTCTGAGAACGTCTAACTATGGTTCCAGGGAGGTTCTGAGGTTCTGAGAACGTCTTACTATGGTTCCAGGGAGGTTCTGAGAACGTCTAACTATGGTTCCAGGGAGGTTCTGAGAACATCTAACTATGGTTCCAGGGAGGTTCTGAGAACATCTTACTATGGTTCCAGGGAGGTTTCTGAGGTTCTGAGAACGTCTTACTATGGTTCCCTGAACATTTTCCTGGGAGGTTTTATTAACACTCAGAGAACAGAAATTACAGGTTATTTTGAGTTTTTTTTTTTTACTTCCTGAAAATGTTCAATGAATATTTCAATAATAGTTTTAATAACAGTGTTAACACATTCTGGGTTAACTTTTTGAAAGTCCAAGCACAAATATGACCAGAGGAGCAACTTTATGTGCTAGAATGGTCTGCATTTCAGGCTCACTACAGTAGAACACATGCATCATCTCATCTTTATGGGATGTTAACACAAAACAGGTCTGGATTTCAGGCTCTCAGTGAAACACTACAGTAGAACACATATATCACATTAACCAGGTAATGTCTGTATTAATGTTAAACGTCTCTGTGATGTTCATCTCTGTATTAATGTCTCTGTGATGTTCATCTCTGTATTACTAGTTGACAGAGTAATATAACTGAGGTCATATATAATGTTGTCTCTGTGATGTTCATCTCTGTATTAATGTTTAATGTCTCTGTGATGTTCATCTCTGTATTAATGTTTAATGTCTCTGTGATGTTCATCTCTGTGTTAATGTTCATCTCTGAGTTAATGTTTAATGTCTCTGTGATGTTCATCTCTGTATTAATGTTTAATGTCTCTGTGATGTTCATCTCTGTGTTAATGTTTAATGTCTCTGTGATGTTTATCTCTGTGTTAATGTCTCTGTGATGTTCATCTCTGTGTTAATGTTTAATGTCTCTGTGATGTTCATCTTTGAATTAATGTTTAATGTCTCTGTGATGTTCATCTCTGTATTAATGTTTAATGTCTCTGTGATGTTCATCTCTGTATTAATGTTTAATGTCTCTGTGATGTTCATCTCTGTGTTAATGTTTAATGTCTCTGTGATGTTCATCTCTGTGTTAATGTTTAATGTCTCTGTGATGTTCATCTCTGTATTAATGTTTAATGTCTCTGTGATGTTCATCTCTGTATTACTAGTTGACAGAGTAATATAACAGAGGTCATATATAATGTTGTCTCTGTGATGTTCATCTCTGTATTAATTTCTCTATGATGTTCATCTCTGTATTACTAGTTGACAGAGTAATATAACTGAGGTCATATATAATGTTGTCTCTGTGATGTTCATCTCTGTATTAATGTCTCTGTGATGTTCATCTCTGTATTACTAGTTGACAGAGTAATATAACAGAGGTCATATATAATGTTGTCTCTGTGATGTTCATCTCTCTATTACTAGTTGACAGAGTAATATAACAGAGGTCATATATAATGTTGTCTCTGTGATGTTCATCTCTGTATTAAAGTCTCTATGATGTTCATCTCTCTATTACTAGTTGACAGAGTAATATAACAGAGGTCATATATAATGTTGTCTCTGTGATGTTCATCTCTCTATTACTAGTTGACAGAGTAATATAACAGAGGTCATATATAATGTTGTCTCTGTGATGTTCATCTCTCTATTACTAGTTGACAGAGTAATATAACTGAGGTTATATATAATGTTGTCTCCGGCTGGAGAGTCCCAATACTTGAAATATCAAATCAATAAATCAATGAATATCTGATGTAATCTAATCCGTCTGTGTAACATCATCCTAGCTGGTTTCCCACTGGTGACGAGGAGGAAGAGGAGGACCAACCCAACCTGTTGTCTGTGGAGTCTGGTCCTGACGTTAGGGTGAGTGATGTATTTATTTATGACATGTTTATCTTGTTTTGAAATAATTCGGGGATTGTGAACATTTTTTATATTTTATTTCACCTTTATTTAACAAGGTAGGCTAGTTGAGAACACCTTTAATTAACCAGGTAGGCTAGTTGAGAACACGTTCTCATTTACAACTGCGACCTGGCCAAGATAAAGCAAAGCAGTTCGACACAAACAACAACACAGAGTTACACATGTAATAA
The DNA here is from genome assembly GCF_057628025.1 of Oncorhynchus mykiss. Classification (NCBI taxonomy): domain Eukaryota; kingdom Metazoa; phylum Chordata; class Actinopteri; order Salmoniformes; family Salmonidae; genus Oncorhynchus; species Oncorhynchus mykiss. Next base: position 82,629,182 of record NC_143036.1, on the reverse strand, counting down.
ACAAACATACAGTCAATAATTCAGTACAAAAAGTCTATATACAGTCTGTGCAAATGAGGTAAGATAAGGGAGGTAAGGCAATAAATAGGCCATGGTGGCAAAGTAATTACAATATAGCAATTAAACAATGGAGTGATAGATGTGCAAAAGATGAATGTGGAAGTAGAGATACTGGGTGCAAAGGATCAAGATAAATAAATAAATACAGTATGGGGATGAGGTAGTTGGATGGGCTATTTACAGATGTGCTATGTACAGGTGCAGTGATCTGTGATGATTGATAATGTGACTGTTTTTCTTTTCAACATTTACATGTATTTTCTTACACACTACCCCCCCCCCCCCCCCCAAAACAGCTGTTCTTTGCAAACCCCCAATTTAGGCCAGCCCACTCTGCTTAAAGATGGACCGGCCCATCTGGCCCCAAAATTTCCCATGGCCAGTCCGTTTCTGGTTCATAGTGACTCTATTGGGACATTTATGTCAGGAGAGTCTTTCAGATAAGATGTGCTATCTGTCATTGGTCTTGTTTGTCCTGTCCCTTTAATCTGGTTGTTTCTGTCGCCCCCTCCAGGTGAAGCTGTAGCAGTGCAGCTGTAGAATACAGGGGGCTGTGTGTGTAAGGCTGTGTGTGTTGGCTTTCACACTGGGCAGGACTGTTCATCTTGTCAGACATATTCCAATATTCCACTTTTATGTTGGTAACTTCCCCCAAATAACTACTGTTCAGACTGTATTAATGCAATAACATAATGAATGTACACATCTAATAACACATTTAATTATTGTCAACAAAGGAGCTACAATAAAATAAATAACATTTAGGTAATAAAATCATAGAATGAAACTGTGTGAACTGTTCAACTGTATTTTCTTATGGGTATTGCAATGTCAATAATACACAGCCAATAACATTGCTGTGCTCGATCTCAATCAGAAGAATTGCTCTGGCTAGCCAATAAACAGATGGTATTGCTTCCAAGAATTGACCAATCAGAAAAGTTAAGGTTGCCCCACTAGCAGTGGGTAAATATTTGAAAGCTCCATTGTATAAACAATTGTATTTATCCTGTGTGCAAATTTTACATTCATGTTGGATCCACTGATTTCAAACAATTAGAGAATAGTTGTCTTTAATTCTGTCTTTAATTATTTCCTGGATTTACAATCAAAACAACTTGGATAACATTACGGTTGAGATGTTCTTAAATGAATAGATGAAACCCCTCTTTGGGACATGCCAAACATAACTCCTGTTACTTTAACACTTTCACCTTTCTGGGTGTAACGTTGTGAAGTTCCAATCCTGACGAGTGGATTGACAAAAATAGAGGGTTTGGATGACGATGACAGATTTACATGTTGAGGAGCAAGGATAGTTAGAAACCCGATGTTATCTCCTGTCAGATTTACATGTTGAGGATAGTTAGAAACCTGATGTTTTCTCCTGTCAGATTTACATGTTGAGGATAGTTAGAAACCAGATGTTCTCTACTCTCAGATTTACATGTTGAGGTGCGAGGATAGTTAGAAACCTGATGTTGTCTGCTCTCAGATTTACATGTTGAGGAGCGAGGATAGTTAGAAACCTTCCACAAGCTTCCCACAATAAGTTGGGTAAATTTTGGTCCATTCCTCCTGACAGAGCTGGTGTAACTGAGGCAGATTTGTATGCCTCCTTGCTCGCACACGCTTTTTCAGTTCTGCCCACAAATGTTGTATGGGATTGAGGTCAGGGCTTTGTGACGGCCACTCCAATACCTTGACTTTGTTGTCCTTAAGCCAATTTGCTACAATTTTGGAAGCATGCTTGGGGTCGTTGTCCATTTGAAAGACTCATTTACGACCAAGCTTTAACATCCTGACTGAAATCTTGAGATGTTGCTTCAATATATGCACATAATTTTCCTACCTCATGATGCCATCTATTTTGTGAAGTGCACCATTCCCTTTGTGAATTTATGTGGTGGAAAAATATTTATATGTGGGGCGCCATCCTCAAACAATCGCATGGTATGCTTTCGCTGTAAAGCCTATTGTAAATCTGACAGTGCAGTTAGATTAACAGGAAATTATGCTTTCGGACAGTGCAGTTAGATTAACAGGGATTTAAGCTTTTAACCAATATAAGACACTTGTATGTACCTAAATGTTTAATATCCATAGTTTTTATGATTATTCATTTGAATTGCGTGCCCTCAAGTTTCACCGGAAGTTGTCCTGCTAGCGGGACGCCTAGCCTTAACTTTTTATGGCTGCAAGGGCAGTATTGTGTAGCTTGGATGAAAAGGTGCCCATAGAAAACACTCTAAAGTTTCCAAAACTGTCAAAATATTGTCTGTGAGTATAACATAACTGATATTGCAGGCGAAACCCTGAGGAAAATCAAAACAGGAAGTGGCTTCTATTTTGAAAACTCCATGTTCCATAGCCTCCCTATGCTGGATTTAAAGGGATATGAAGCAGATTCCTTTTCCTATCGCTTCCTGTTAAGGATATGGCAGACATATGCCCCCTTTGGAGGGATTGGGTACCCCTAGTAAACTGAAAAAAAAATCTGTCAAAAATTGCTAATATATGCATATAATAATTATTAGATAGAAAACACTCTAAAGCTTCTAAAACCGTTGGAATTATGTCTGTAAGTATAGCAGAACTCACAGGGCAGGCATTCTTCCAAACTAGTTTTTGTGGTCATGAAAGTTGGAGCAACTATGACGTCATCGCCCCCACCCTTCCCAACCAGTTATGATTCTGGGGAGACTTTCTATGTCTTCCACTAGATGTCCTCATTCAGTAGAGCTTTAAATCGTTCAAATCCCGCGAGAATTGGCCCTATGGGAGTGAAATTAGTGCGTGCCATGAGAAAATATGTTGTGCGTTGTGGCGCGAATTGGTCCCAGCCATTCCTTTGTTCCAGCACTCAAGAGAAGGACAGACGATGACCGATTGAATTGAAGTTTGTTTTGTGTGTTTAAAACATCATAAAGCTTGCTTCTGCACTTAGTTTGACCTGTTTAGTCGACATATAATATGTAATTTTGAAGTTTTGATGCGCAACTTTTCCGGACCAGAGGACATTTTGGGTGCATTTCAGCTGATGTTATTAGCAGTAGCTAATACAAAGACGCAAGACTTGAAACCAAACGATGTATTGGGTAAGTATGAAGCCTTCCAGAACATTCTGAATGAAGACCATCGAAGGTAAGGGAATATTTATGCTGACATCTGTGTTTCTGTTGACTCCAACATTACGGAGAAATGTAGCTTGTATCTGAGCGCCGTCTCAGCATATTGAATAGTGTGCGATTTCTGTAACGTTAAAAATAAATCTAACAAAGCGGTTGCATAAAGAAGCAGTGTATCTTTCTAACTATATGTAGAACATGTATATTTAGTCAAAGTTCATGATGTCTATTTACGTTATCTTGCCGCGCTACCTATATTTCCTGCGGACATTTTTGAGTAATTTCTGAACGTGAACTCAATGTAAATGGACATTTATGGATATAAATGGCATATTATTGAAAAAAAAAATGTACTGTGTAACATGTCATATTACTGTCATCTGATGAAGATTTTCAAAAGGTTAGTGAACAATTTATTTTTTAATCCTGCGTTTGTTGATTGCATGTTTTGGCTATTCAAATGAGCTGTGTCTGGTGGTGGTTTGACATATATATGTGCTATGTTTTCGCCGTAAAACATTTTAGAAATCTGACTTGCTGGCTAGATGAACAAGGTGTTTATCTTTCATTTGAGCTATTGGACTTGTTAATGTGTGGAGGTTAAAAATATTTCTAAGAATATTTTTGCGTTCCATGCGCCACCGTTTCAGCTGAACGTGGGAGGATTGATTCCCAAATGGGAACCAATATCTTTAACAAGTTAAAAGGTGTCAACAGTCTTCAGACATAGTTTCAGGCTTTTATTTTGAAAAATGAGCCAGAACGATAACATCGCGTCAAGTTGTCACATGAGTTTTGCTCACGCAACAGAATTTGGACAGGTATTGCTTTTCCCTCTCCTACTGTGAAAGACATTTGCGGTTGATATATTATTGATTATATATTTTAAAAACAACCCGAGGATTGATTATAAAAAACGTTTGACATGTTTCTGTGGACATTATGGAAACTATTTGGAATTTTCGTCTGCGTTGTCGTGACCGCTCTTTCCTGTGGATTTCTGAACATAACGCGACAAACAAACGGAGGTATTTTGGATATAAAAATCATCTTTATGTAGCAAAAGGAACATTTGCTGTGTAACTGGGAGTCTCGTGAGTGAAAACATCCGAAGATCAAAAGTAAACGATTAATTTGATTGCTTTTCTGATTTTCGTGACCGAGCTACCTGATGCTTGGATTGCTTTCGCTATAAAGCATATTTTCAAAATCTGACACGACAGGTGGATTAACAAAAGGTTAAGCTGTGTTTTCCAATATTGCACTTGGGATTTCATGAATATAAATATTTGTAGTAATATTTATTGAATGTAGCGCTATGCTATTCAGCGGTTGTTGATGACACTTATCCCGATATCAGGATTGCAGCCATAACAAGTTAATTAGTTTTAATGGTCTCCGGTATTCTCCGTCTTAAAGTTTATAGTTTATTTACATATTAGGGTACTTGAGGGTTGATTAGGAACGTTGTTTAATATGTTTGGAAGAAGTTTATTGGTAATTTACGGGATTCATTTTTATGCATTTTGAACCGGTGGATTACTGAGTCTAGCGCGCCAATGAAACTGACTTTTTTGGGATATATATATATATATATAAGAACAAAAGGACCATTTGTTATGTAGCTGGGACCCTTGTGATTGCAACCAGATGAAGATCTTCAAGGTAAGTGATGCCTCTGTTTGGTTGGAAAATGTATGTAATGCTTTGTGTGCTGGGCGCTGTCCTCAGATAATCACATGGTGTGCTTTCGCTGTAAAGCCTTTTTGAAATCGAACAATGCGGCTGAATTAACAAGAATTTATGCTTTTAAATTATGTATGACACTTGTATTTTCATGAATGTTTAATATTACGATTTCTGTCATTTGAATTTCACCCTCTGCAATTTCACCGGATGTTGTCGAGGTGAGACGCTAGCGTCCCAGTGATCCGTAAGAAGTTAATGGACCCCAGGAAGAGTAGCTGCTGCATGTTCAGTAGGTAATGGACCCCAGGAAGAGTAGCTGCTGCATATTCAGTAGGTAATGGACCCCAGGAAGAGTGGCTGCTGCATGTTCAGTAGGTAATGGACCCCAGGAAGAGTAGCTGCTGCATATTCAGTAGGTAATTGACCCCAGGAAGAGTAGCTGCTGCATATTCAGTAGTTAATGGACCCTTGGAAGAGTTGCTGCTGCATTTTAAGTCGTTACTGTTTCAGTACACGGTCTAGTTTCCTGAATTTTCGCCTGTCTGACGTGCCCAAAGTAAACTGCCTGTTACTCAGGCCCAGAAGCTAGGATAAACATATAATTGGTATAATTGGGGGAAATCCATAATTGGGGGAAATCTGAAGCTATTGAAAACTATGACGTCCGCCTCCCAGATTGCAGTTCCTATGGCTTCCACTAGATGTCAACAGTCTTTATACATAGATTCCGGCTTGTTTTCTGAAAAACCAACGAGGAATAGTAGTTTATCCAAGGGGAGCACTAAGGCAAAAATAGTCTATGCGCGCGTGAATGAGGGCGAGCTCTTCGTTATTTTCCTTCCCTATTGAACATACTAGCCTCCGTATAAAAGATGATCATTTATTTAAATATTATACTACCTGAGGATGAATTAGAAATGTCGTTTGACTTGTTTGGACGAACTTTAGCGGGACCTTTGGGGACTTATTTTTATGCAACTGGTGGATTATTGAACTCAATGATGCCTACTAAACAGACTTTTGGGGATGCAAAGAAGGACTTTATCGAACAAAACGACCATTCATTGCGTAGCTGGAACCCTTGGGATTGCAAACAGAGGAAGATCTTCAAAGGTAAGTGATGTATTTTAGCGCCATTTATGATTTTGTGATGCCTGTGCTGGTTTGAAAACATATGTTGTTGTGGGACGTTGTCCTCAGATAATCGAATGCTATGCTTTCGCCGAAAGCCTATTGTAAATCGAGCAACGCGGTTCGATTACCAAGATTCTAAGCTAAAGAATCAAGTATGACACTTGTATTTTCATAAATGTTTAATATTACGAATTTGTATTTTGAATTTGGCGCGCTCCGATTTCACTGGAAAGCTAGCGGGATCCGTGCGCAAAGAGGTTTTAATGGGGATCCTAACAAACTAAATAATCCTATCAACATTTAATATTTTTTTATTTATTACACTGAATCAGTTTATGGGTTTATACTGTACATGGCAAATCCTCTCCGTATTAATTAACAAAACATTACTTTTTACAGTCAAAAGGACTGATTTTAAATACATGTAAAGGATAATGGATAATGGTAAAATCATTATCCATTAATAATGGATTGGGCAGATGTGACACCAGCATCTTCCTCCTGAATCCTCCTCACGATGGTTGCAGAAGCTGGGGTCCTTGGGATATGTTGCCTCCTGGATTTGAGGTCTTACCAATGCCTTTCCCAGCTCTTCGAGAAAGAGCCGTCTCCTCTGGAGCTTCCCTCTGTTCCAATCTGGGTTCAACGCCATCCAGGTGACAAACATGTTGTACACCGAGATGTCCAAGATGTTGAAGAATATCACCGGGTAGGGTTCAGCGTAGGGTTCTTCTGTTGCAGCTGTAGCCAGTCACCAACTTGTCTACATTTTCAATCCCTCCTTTTGTGGCCTTGTAATCCATTATGATTTCTGGTTTTAGATGTTCCTGGCCACAAAATCTGTCATTCTGCCCCTGCACAAGGCAGTTAACCAATTGTTCCCCGGTAGGCCAACATTTTAAATGAGAATTTGTTCTTAAATTAAGGTTGAAAACATTTTTTAAAATAAAATTCTCCATCCCTATGCAGCGTACTCACGAGTACCACATTTTTGCCTTTCTTTGGCACGTAGGACACTAGGGACGTGTCAGCTGTGAACACAAACTTAGAGGAATTGATAGGCCTGTTCCATTTATTCAACAGCTGAGGTGGGAGCTCTGGCTTTTTTTTCGTACTGTTCCTACCATCGTCAGCTTCCTCTTGAGGAGCTCCTGTCCCAGGTTTGCGAATAAAGAAGTTATTGCATGTGATGTGGTGGCCACTGTGTCCCTATGTCACGTCCAGGAGAACCTTCATCCCTTGGTTCTTCTCAGAGGCTCCTCCATCTGGCTTCCCCGTATACACTTATGAGTTCCACACATATGATGAAGCAGCATCACAGGCAGCCCAGATCTTGATTCCATATTTTGCGGATTTAGACTGTATGTAATGCCTGAAGGGGCAGCGGCCTCTAAATGGCATAAGCTGCTCATCAATAGTAACGTTGGGCCCAGGGTTGTAAAACAGGGGAAGGCGGTCCACCCACTTGTCCCACACTGACCTGATTGCAAATAGCTTGTCTCTCTGCAGCCGAGCTAGTCTGGTGTCTCGGGTATTGAAGCGGATAATCCTGGAAATAATGTGGAACTTTTCCAGAGACATTGTTGCACGGAAAAATTCTCTGTCAGTTTCTGCATCCCACATGGATTCTGTGATCCCCCATTGGACCTGAAAACACCAGCAAGGATAAGACCCCCAAAGTATGCATTTAAATGAGTTTGGTCCATCTCTTTCCATCTCTCTCCAAAAACATCGCCTTCCCTCCATATTCGTGCAGTCCAGAATGATTTTCTGGATGGTGTCTGGGATGAACAGCTCAAAAGAAGACTGTATGTCCTGTACATGAGTAACCTCCATCCACATCGGCCCTGGTTGCATCCTTATCACATTGGCAACCATGTTGGGTGGCTCATGCCTTGGCCAAGAACACCATTCAATTTCACAATTTGTTGACATTCATATTTCTCCTATGGCAGGTTGCTGTTGAGCTGATTGCTGACCGACTGGTCCTGGGGCTGGCTGCTGACGGACTGGTCCTGGGGCTCGCTGCTGACGGGCTGGCTGCTGACGGACTGGTCCTGGGGCTGGCTGCTGAAGGGCTGGTCCTGGGGCTGGTTGCTGACGGGCTAGTCCCGGGGCTGGCTGCTGACGGGCTGGTCCTGGGGCTGGCTGCTGACGGGCTGGTTGCTGATGGGCTGGTTGCTGACGGGCTGGTCCTGAGGCTGGCTGCTGAAGGGCTGGTCCTGGGGCTGGCTGCTGACGGGCTGGTCCTGGGGCTGGCTGCTGACCGGTATGGTCATGGGGCTGGCTGCTGAAGGACTGGTCCTGGGGCTGGCTGCTGACGGGCTGGTCCTGGGGCTGGCTGCTGACCGGTATGGTCATGGGGCTGGCTGCTGAAGGACTGGTCATGGGGCTGGCTGCTGAAGGGCTGGTCCTGGGGCTGGCTGCTGACGGGCTGGCTGCTGACGGGCTGGCTGCTGATGGGCTGGTCCTGGGGCTGGCTGCTGACAGGCTGGTCCTGGGGCTGGTTGCTGACGAGCTGGCTGCTGACGGCTGGTCCTGGGGCTGGCTGATGAAGGGCTGGTCCTGAGGCTTTCTGCTGCCGGGTTGGTCCTGGGGCTAGCTGAAGGTCAATCTCATCCTCTTCTTACAACTCACTGTCAGACTCCGAATAGACAGAGACATGACCATCGTATTCTTAAAATTCTTAATCTTGCAAAGTGGAAGACGCTCCTTCCACACTAGCATCTCTATCTGCAAAGATGATTTCTAAGGCCCTCTGAGCAGAGATTATTTCTGACATACTGATTGATTGTGGAAAGGAGCCACACATGCAAAGCTATTGATTTGTTGTGTTCCTCCTCCAATTTGCACCGGGCTGGGGTAGAGTGTTTTACAATGTATTGGAATAATGTATTGAAGTAATGTATTGTAATAACATCGAATAGGTTCCTGCAAGACATTGTGTAGTTTCTCACACTACAACGGGTAAAGAGTGTGAGAAAAACGGTAGACCAGCAGACAAGGCAGGGAGACAAACAGACAAGGCAGGGAGACAAACAGACAAGGCAGGGAGACAAACAGACAAGGCAGGGAGACAAACAGACAAGGCAGGGAGACAAACAGACAAGGCAGGGAGACAAACAGACAAGGCAGGGAGACAAACAGACAAGGCAGGGAGACAAACAGACAAGGCAGGGAAACAAACAGACAAGGCAGGGAAACAAACAGACAAGGCAGGGAGACAAACAGACAAGGCAGGGAGACAAACAGACAAGGCAGGGAAACAAACAGACAAGGCAGGGAGACATACAGACAAGGCAGGGAAACAAACAGACAAGGCAGGGAAACAAACAGGTTATTGGTGCTTTGTTGAAACAGCAGGCCCAGGGAAGAGGAAGACAGAGTGTCGGCACACTGCATACATTTGTTTCATTTTAACTTGTTTTCACCTACACACACACACACACACACACACACACACACACACACACACACACTTTTATTACCCTCTGGTCCAGTGGACCCAAACACCACATATGGAATATCAGAATATCAGAATGTTTTATTTAATTTAAAATGTTTTATTTCTCACAGAAAATGACAAAAATATATATAATTGTGTAATCTTTCTTCTGGTAAAAATTGAAAATGGGTCAGACAGACCCGAACACCACACAAGGGTTACGCATCCTCATCACCATCTCTACACACCCTGCTTTCATGCTAACTTTTACTGTGGTTTCAACCACATGGAATGCAGCCCAGCAGATGCTGTTAAAGGAGATCTACCTCTACATTGTTATTGTCAGAACATTAAAGTCTCTCCCTACTATTATAATTGAGATAGAAAGAACTGGGGGGGTTCAACTTGTCAAGAAGATACATGCCTGTGGGCAACACCCAATCATGCAACGCCATGCAAATATAACACTGGCTTACAAACTTCTACATGTCAACTTCAACCTGAAGAGGACCCGAAATCTACCGGGTTAGTTGACAAAGTCCTGGTACTTTAAACACAGGTTCCTATTATTCGTAATATCATGTTACAGCGATGACATTATATATTACAGAGATGTTACTAGTGGGCACCAATATTGATCCTTCTGTAACAGTGGGGACCAGAATTACTGGATCCCTTGATAAAGATGAACTAAAAAGACTGTTTAAAATAAATAATACCAATACTGCTCTATATTCTCTATGTTCTCTACGTTCTCTATATTCTCTATATTCTCTATGTTCTCTATATTCTCTATATTCTCTATATTCTCTATGTTCTCTACGTTCTCTATATTCTCTATGTTCTCTATGTTCTCCATATTCTCTATGTTCTCTATGTTCTCTATATTCTCAGCTCCAAGTGTATTTTTTATACATTTGCTTTGAGAAATATATTTTGTTCAACAAGAAATAAAGACCAATCGAATAAAGGTAGGGGTCATGATGATTGTTACCCCTTGATTTCAATAGTTTAGCACCCTCCCCTTGTGAGGATAACCCCACTGAGCCTTTTACTAAAATGATTGTTACCCCTTGTTTTCAATAGTCTAGCACCATCCCCTTGTGAGGATAACCCCACTGAGCCTTTTACTAAAATGATTGTTACCCCTTGTTTTCAATAGTCTAGCACCCTCCCCTTGTGAGGATAACCCCACTGAGCCTTTTACTAAAATGATTGTTACCCCTTGTTTTCAATAGTCTAGCACCCTCCCGTGTTATTGTCTTGCTTGAATATTCACTTGCGGCCAAGTTTCAGCCTCCTTTCAGAGGCAACCAGGTTTTGGTGTAAAACGTCTTGGTACTTTGGTAAAGATCATGGATGTCACGTTCTGACCTCTATTTCCTTTGTTTTGTATGTAGTTAGTATGGTCATGGCGTGAGTTGGGTGGGCAGTCTATGTTTGTTTTTCTATGATTTGGGTATTTCTATGTTTCGGCCTAGTATGGTTCTCAATCAGAGGCAGGTGTCATTAGTTGTCTCTGATTGAGAATCATACTTAGGTAGCCTGGGTTTCACTGTGTGTTTGTGGGTGATTGTTCCTGTCCCTGTGTTTGTTGTCACAGGATAGGCTGTATAGGTTTTCACGTTCCGTTTGTTGTTTTGTAGATTTAAGTTATTTCATGTATCGTTCATTTTCCATTAAAGAAACATGAGTAACAACCACGCTTCTTTTTGGTCCGCTTCTCCTTCTACAGACGAACGTCGTTACAGAATCACCCAACACAACAGGACCAAGCGGCGTGGTAACGGGCAACAGCGGCACAAGGAGGAATGGACTTGGGACGATGTGTTGGACGGCAAGGGTTGCTACACATGGGAGGAGATCCTGGCGGGAAAGGATCGCCTTCCATGGGAACAGGTGGAGGCAGCGAGGAGAGCAGAGGCAGCCGGAGAGAGGAGCCGGCGATATGAGGGAACACGGTTGGCAAGGAAGCCCAGGAGTCAGCCCCAAAAATTTATTGGGGGGGGGGGCTCACAGGGAGTATGGCTACGCCAGGTAGGAGACCTGAGCCAACTTCCTGTGGTTACCGGGGGGCTAGAGAGACCGGGCAGGCACCGTGTTATGCTGTGGAGCGCACGGTGTCCCCAGTGCAGGTGCACAGCCCGGTGCGGTACATTCCAGCTCCGTGTATCGGCCGGGCTAGAGTGGGCATCGAGCCAAGTGCCATGAAGCCGGCTCTACGCATCTGGTCTCCAGTGCGTCTCCTTGGGCCGGCTTACATGGCACCAGCCTTGCGCACGGTGTCCCCGGTTCGCCTGCATAGCCCAGTGCGGGCTATTCCACCTCGCCGCACTGGCAGGGCGACCGGGACCATTCAACCGGGTAGGTTGGGCAGGCTCGGTGCTCAAGAGCTCCAGTGCGCCTGCACGGCCCGGTCTATCCGTCACCACCTCCACGCACCAGCCCTCCGGTGGCAGCTCCCCGCACCAGGCTGTCTCTCCGGCCCATCCTTACAGGGGCTCCCTCCTCTCCAGCGCTGCCGGAGTCTCCCGCCTCTCCGGCGCTACCAGAGCCTTCCTCCTGTCCAGCGCTTCCGGAGTCTCCCGCCTGTTCGGCGCTACGAGAGCTACTCAGTCCGGCGCTTCCAGAGCCTTCCTCCTCTCCAGCGCCGCCAGTGCCGCCCGTCTGCCCAGCGCCGCCAGTGCCGCCCGTCTGCCCAGTGCCGCCCGTCTGCCCAGCGCCGCCAGTGCCGCCCGTCTGCCCAGCGCCGCCAGTGCTGCCCGTCTGCCCAGCGCCGCCAGTGCCGCCCGTCTGCCAGGAGCCGCCAGTGCCGCCCGTCTGCCAGGAGCCGCCAGTGCCGCCCGTCTGCCAGGTGCCGCCCGTCTGCCAGGAGCCGCCAGTGCCGCCAGTCAGCCAGGGGCCGCCAGTGCCGCCAGTCAGCCAGGGGCAGCCAGTGCCGCCAGTCAGCCAGGGGCTGCCAGTGCCGCCAGTCAGCCAGGGGCCGCCAGAGCCCCTCAGCCCAGAGGCGATTGTTCCTGTCCCTGTGTTTGTTGTCACAGGATAGGCTGTATAGGTTTTTCACGTTCCGTTTGTTGTTTTGTAGATTTAAGTTATTTCATGTATCGTTCATTTTCCATTAAAGAAACATGAGTAACAACCACGCTGCTTTTTGGTCCGCTTCTCCTTCTACAGACGAACGTCGTTACAATGGAGCCGCTGACCTTCACAAGGTCACCAGGACCAGCGGAGGCAAAACAGGCCCATTAGATCAAAGATCCACCATCATATTTTACAGTCGTTTTACAGGTCTATTTGCTGCGTATGAATCCGTCTTTTGAGGCCAAACCCACCACTGGTGTGTGTTGCCAAAGAGCTCTATTTTCCTCTCATCTGTCCATTGAACCTGGTTCCAATACAATGACGTTTATCGAACTCCTGGCCTTTACATGTGTTGGTTGATCTCAATGAAGGCTTTTTATCCCCACCTGGCAACCCTTCCAAATAACCTATTGGCACGGAGGTGGCGTCTAATTGGAGATTTGTAGACGCCACGATACAGCAAACCTTCCGTCCTCTTCCAGGCTAGTTTACCTCTGTTCCAGTGGGTTTAAACTGCTCTATTGTTGCCCTGATAATAGTGGTTAGTGTTTGATTCAGTAGTTTTTCTGTTCTCAGTCAACAGCCATTTGTTTCCTTCCATGTGTTCTTTGTCTTTCACATACAAAAGCTGAAGAACACATGCACATCCAGGTGCTTTCAGCAGGTGCTGGAGTTATAGGTGAACTCATGGAAAACAGAAAGGGGAACGCAGCACACTGCTGCTCGTGCTCCCAGGTGCTGGAGTTGTAGGTGAACTCATGGAAAACAGAAAGGAGAACGCAGCACACTGCTGCTCATGCTCCCAGGTGCTGGAGTTGTAGGTGAACTCATGGAAAACAGAAAGGAGAACGCAGCACACTGCTGCTCGTGCTCCCAGGTGCTGGAGTTGTAGGTGAACTCATGGACAACAGAAAGGAGAACGCAGCACGCTGCTGCTCGTGGTCCCAGGTGATATTTATTTACAACGTTTCGACCCTGTAGGTCTTCATCAGGCATCCATATCCCAGGTGGGGGTGGAAGGTCCTATACAGGAAGCCATGAAAGGCCACAATACAGTTCCTTCAACTGAGATTAAGAGTTGAATGTTAATCCAGATAACATTTTGTTGGATTTAATTTACATGAATTGTTAGGAGTGCCAATATTTTCAGATCTGACTGTAATTATTTAAGGTCCCAGCTAGCACATTTGGTTCCTTGTCAGTTGTGGGAACGTTTGTTTTTGGTTTTACATTGGTTGTGGGAACGAAGCCATACGTTTCCTGACTGGAAAAACAGAACGTTTTTAAACGTTCTGAGAACAGAAGTGAACACATCACCTGTTCTGGGAACGTTAATTTTTAGGTTGCAGGGAGGTTCTGAGAACATCTTACTATGGTTCCAGGGAGGTTCTGAGAACGTCCAACTATGGTTCCAGGGAGGTTCTGAGAACGTCTAACTATGGTTCCAGGGAGGTTCTGAGAACGTCTAACTATGGTTCCAGGGAGGTTCTGAGAACGTCTAACTATGGTTCCAGGGAGGTTCTGAGAACGTCTAACTATGGTTCCAGGGAGGTTCTGAGAACGTCTTAATATGGTTCCAGGGAGGTTCTGAGAACATCTTAATATGGTTCCCTGAAAGTTTTGATGGGAGGATTTATTAACGCTCAGAGAATACACATTTTTGATCATTTGAAGGTTTTTGAGTGTCCCCACAATAGCTATCTGTTCACTTGGCGACGACTGGTAGGACGATTTAGGAGGGCGGTTAGCAAGGCAGAGGTACTCGTCAAGCAGCGTGACGTCCTTAAGGGCTGAGACACAACGTTGTTGTTAGAATGCAGTGGGAGTTGACCATTCCCTTGTTATTCAACATCTGTTTCCTCATTTCATTTCTATTATTACTGAGGTAAAAGGCCTGGGGGGGTGCAACTTGTCAAGAAGATAAACATTATGGGACAGGCTGTGTCCCAAGTGGCACCCTATTACCTATGGACCCTGGTCAAAGGTAGTGGACTGCACTATGTAGGGAATAGGGTGCCATTTGGAACGCAGAGGAGTCCCCTGACTACCCTCTACCTGCTCTTTCTCTCAATCAGCATTTTTACCAGCTAGGAGAGAGTGTCTTTGAGGAGCTGAGGCAGGTAGTGCTGAATTAATGGAGGCTGACTTCTAATATCGACCAATCTTTATATTTGGCGCCCTCATGTGGTAGTCAAGGTGCATTTCAGGTATAACTATAAATTATGGACCTTCGTGATTTGGACAGTTCTAATATTACTGTCATCAAGTGTAGAGAAAAACACATATTATAACTTTAAATGGAGGGGATATCTTATATAACATACATTTTATTTATCTTCAATATCCTTGTTGTATGAAGTGCATGATATGGGAGTGAGAATAGTGCACAACAGCATTTTATGTACACCGTCATATAGTGCATTCAGAAACTAGGCTGTGTAAGGGCTATTCGACCAAGAAGAAGAGTGATGGAGTGCTGCCCCAGATGACCTGGCCTCCACAATCACCAAACCTCAACCCAATTGAGATTGTTTTGGATGAGTTGGACGGCAGAGAAGTAAAATCAACCAACAAGTTATCATCATATGGGAACTCCCTCAAGACTGTTGGAAAAGTGTAACAGGTGAAGCTGGTTGAGAGAATGCCAAGACTGTTGGAAAAGTGTAACAGGTGAAGCTGGTTGAGAGAATGCCAAAACTGATCAAAGCTGTCTTCAAGGCAGAGGGAGGCTACTTTGAAAAATCTCAAATATTAAATATATTTTGATTTGTTTAACACTTTTTTGGTTACTACATGATTCCATATGTGTTATTTCATAGTGTTGATGTCTTCACTATTATTCTACAATGTAGAAGATGTTACAAATAAAGAAATAACCCTTGAATGAGCAGAAACCTTTGACTGCTGTCTGTATGTAAGTACATATATATGTTTTATGTAAATTTGCAAAGACCTGTTTTCGATTTGTCATTATGGAGTCTGTGTGGTCATTTTGGGGGATAGTGATGTAATTTTGGGGGGTCTTGTGATGTCATTATGGGGTCATGTGATGTCATTATGGGGTGTTGTGATGTCATTATGGAGTCTGTGTGGTCATTTTGGGGTATAGTGATGTAATTTGGGGGTCTTGTGATGTCATTATGGGGCGTTGTGATGTCATTATGGGGTGTTGTGATGTCATTATGGAGTCTTGTGATGTCATTATGGGGTCTTGGGATGTCATTATGGGGTATTGTGATGTCATTACGGGGTATTGGGATGTCATTACGGGGTGTTGTGATGTCATTATGGGGTATTGCGATGTCATTATGGGGTATGGTCATGTCATTACGGGGTATTGTGATGTCATTACGGGGTATTGTGATGTCATTACGGGGTGTTGTGATGTCATTACGGGGTATTGTGATGTCATTATGGGGTATTGTGATGTCATTATGGAGTATTGTGATGTCATTACGGGGTATTGTGATGTCATTATGGGGTATTGTGATGTCTTTATGGGGTATTGTGATGTCATTATGGGGTATTGTGATGTCATTACGGGGTATTGTGATGTCATTATGGGGTATTGTGATGTCTTTATGGGGTATTGTGATGTCATTATGGGGTATTGTGATGTCATTATGGGGTATTGTGATGTCATTACGGGGTATTGTGATGTCATTATGGGGTATTGTGATGTCTTTATGGGGTATTGTGATGTCATTACGGGGTATTGTGATGTCATTATGGGGTATTGTGATGTCTTTATGGGGTATTGTGATGTCATTATGGGGTATTGTGATGTCATTATGGAGTATTGTGATGTCATTATGGAGTGTGGCTGTAATGTAACTTAATGTGGAAAACGTCAAGTGGTCTGAATACTTTCTGAATGCACTATATGACGGTGTACATAAAATGCTGTTGTGCACTATTCTCACTCCCATATCATGCACTTCATACAACAAAGATCAATAAAATGTATGTTATGTAATATATCCCCTCCATTTAAAGTTACAATATGTGTTTTTCTCTACACTTGATAACAGTAATATTAGAACTGTCCAAATCACGAAGATCCATAATTTATATGTATACCTGAAATGCACCTTGACTACCACACGAGGGCGCCAACTATAAAGATTGGTCGATAACAGCATTCGGACTGCATTAATTCACCCCTAACTGCCTCAGCTCCTCAAAGACACTCTCTAGCTGGCAAAAATGCTGATTGAGAGAAAGAGCAGGTAGTGGGTAGTCAGGGGACTCCTGCGTTCCAAATGGCTCAGATATGATGAGGGTTTACATCCACCCAGTGTCTATAGAGAACCAACGGCTAAACATATATGATGTAGGTTTACATCCACCCAGTGTCTATGGAGTACAACACCAAAGGCTAAAATAGATACGATGTAAGGTTACATCCACCCAGTGTCTATAGGGAACCAACGGCTAAATAAAATATGATGTAGGTTAAGATCCACCCAAACGATATGCATATTATACCGAAGGATCAATATTGGTGCCCACCACTAGTAACATATGGTACAGAAGGATCAATATTGGTGCCTACTAGTAACATCTCTGTAATATAATGTCATCGCTGTAACATGATATCATGGATGATAGGAAACAAGTGTTTAAAGTACCATGACTTTGTCAACTAACCTGGTGGTCCTCTGCTCCTCTTCAGGTAGAAGTTGACATGTAGAAGTTTGTAAGCCAGTGTTATATTTGCATGAATTTGCATGAGAGGGTGTGGCCCACAGGCATTTATCTTCTTATCCAGTTGCCCCCCCCACCCCCCAGGCCTTTTACCTCAGTAATAATAGAAATTAAATGAGGAAACAGATGTTGACTAGCAAGGGAATGGTCAACTCCCACTGCATTCTAACAACAATGTTGTGTCTCAGCCCTTCAGGACGTCACGCTGCTTGACGAGTACCTCTGCCTTGCTAATCGCCCTCCTAAAACATCCTACCAGTCGGCGCCATGTGAAAAGGTAGCTATTGTGGGGACACTCAAAGACCTCCAAATGATCAAAAATGTGTATTCTCTGAGCGTTAATAAATCCTCCCATCAAAACTTTCAGGGAACCATATTAAGAAGTTCTCAGAACCTCCATGGAACCATAGTTAGATGTTCTGCGAACCTCCCTGGAACCATAGTTAGATGTTCTCAAGAACCTCCCTGGAACCATAGTAAGATGTACTCAGAACATCCCTGGAACCAGAGTAAGACGTTCTCAGAACCCCAGAACCTCCCTGGAACCATAGTTAGACGTTCTCAGAACCTCCCTGGAACCATAGTTAGACGTTCTCAGAACCTCCCTGGAACCATAGTAAGACATTCTCAGAACCTCTCTGGAACCATAGTTAGACGTTCTGAGAACCTCCCTGGAACCATAGTTAGATGTTCTGCGAACCTCCCTGGAACCATAGTAAGATGTTCTCAAGAACTTCCCTGGAACCATAGTAAGATGTACTCAGAACATCCCTGGAACCAGAGTAAGATGTTCTCAGAACCTCCCTGGAACCAGTTAGACATTCTCAGAACCTCCCTGGAACCACAGTTAGACAATCTCAGAATCTCCCTGGAACCATAGTTAGACGTTCTCAGAACCTCCCTGGAACCATAGTTAGACGTTCTCAGAACCTCCCTGGAACCATAGTAAGACATTCTCAGAACCTCCCTGGAACCATAGTTAGACGTTCTCAGAACCTCCCTGGAACCATAGTTAGACATTCTCAGAACCTCCCTGGAACCATATTAAGACGTTCTCAGAACCTCCCTGGAACCATAGTAAGATGTTCTCAGAACCTCCCTGGAACCAGTTAGATGTTCTCAGAACCTCCCTGGAACCATAGTTAGACGTTCTCAGAATCTCCCTGGAACCATAGTTAGACATTCTCAGAACCTCCCTGGAACCATATTAAGACGTTCTCAGAACCTCCCTGGAACCATAGTAAGATGTTCTCAGAACCTCCCTGGAACCAGTTAGATGTTCTCAGAACCTCCCTGGAACCATAGTTAGACGTTCTCAGAATCTCCCTGGAACCATAGTTAGACGTTCTCAGAACCTTCCTGGAACCATAGTTAGACGTTCTCAGAACCTCCCTGGAACCATAGTAAGACATTCTCAGAACCTCCCTAGAACCATAGTTAGACGTTCTCAGAACCTCCCTGGAACCATAGTAAGACATTCTCAGAACCTCCCTAGAACCATAGTTAGATGTTCTCAGAACCTCCCTGGATCCATAGTTAGACGTTCTCAGAACCTCCCTGGAACCATAGTTAGACGTTCTCAGAACCTCCCTGGAACCATAGTTAGACGTTCTCAGAACCTCCCTGGAACCATAGTAAGACATTCTCAGAACCTCCCTGGAACCATAGTTAGACGTTCTCAGAACCTCCCTGGAACCATAGTTAGACGTTCTCAGAACCTCCCTGGAACCATAGTTAGACGTTCTCAGAACCTCCCTGGAACCGTAGTAAGACGTTCTCAGAACCTCCCTGGAACCATAGTAAGATGTTCTCAGAACCTCCCTGGAAACAGTTAGACGTTCTCAGAACCTCCCTGGAACCATAGTTAGACGTTCTCAGAATCTCCCTGGAACCATAGTTAGACGTTCTCAGAACCTCCCTGGAACCATAGTTAGACGTTCTCAGAACCTCCCTGGAACCGTAGTAAGACGTTCTCAGAACCTCCCTGGAACCATAGTAAGATGTTCTCAGTACCTCCCTGGAACCAGTTAGATGTTCTCAGAACCTCCCTGGAACCATAGTTAGACGTTCTCAGAATCTCCCTGGAACCATAGTTAGACGTTCTCAGAACCTTCCTGGAACCATAGTTAGACGTTCTCAGAACCTCCCTGGAACCATAGTAAGACATTCTCAGAACCTCCCTGGAACCATAGTTCGACGTTCTCAGAACCTCCCTGGATCCATAGTTAGACGTTCTCAGAACCTCCCTGGAACCATAGTAAAACGTTCTCAGAACCTCCCTGGAACCATAGTAAGACATTCTCAGAACCTCCCTGGAACCATAGTTAGACGTTCTCAGAACCTCCCTGGAACCATAGTTAGATGTTCTCAGAACCTCCCTGCAACCTAAAACTTAACGTTCCCAGAACAGGCTTACTCTTCACTTCCGTTTTCAGAACGTTTAAAAAAGACTCAGTTTTACCAGGCAGTAAAGTTATGGTTTCCTCCCAAGAACCAATGGAAAACCAAAAATGTATGTTCCCACAACTTTCAATAAACCATATGCGCTAGTTGCGATTACACTTCTTGTACTCCATGTCATGTCAAATTATGTTGACAAGGAGTAGAATGTTATCACAATATAGACTGGTGCCTAGGCTAAGAAGATCCCGTAGGGCTCAGAGCCAGTTTTGAGAGGGAGACCTGGCAAGACTTGATTAGCGGGACCAGGCTAACTGTAGAATTAGATATCAGGACAAGGCTAACTGTAGAATTAGATAGCAGGACCAGGCTAATTGTAAACTTGATTAGCAGGACCAGGCTAACTGTAAACTTGATTAGCAGGACCAGGCTAACTGTAAACTTGATTAGCAGGACCAGGCTAACTGTAAACTTGATTAGCAGGACCAGGCTAACTGTAAACTTGATTAGCAGGACCAGGCTAACTGTAAACAAAGATAGCAGGACCATGCTAACAGCATTCGTAAGTTAGGCTAACTGTAGACCTAAGTCAGGCTAACTGTAGAGCTAAGTCAGGCTAACTGTAGACCTAAGTCAGACTAACTGTAGACCTAAGTCAGACTAACTGTAGACCTAAGTCAGGCTAACCGCACCTGGTGGTGAAGAGAGCCTTCTCGTTGATCATCTGGACTCTGAAGATGTTGACAGCCTTGTAGACGTCTATCACATCCTGGTACTTCTCCAGTAGATGCCTGGAGAGAGAGACAGGATAGAAAAGAGTCACTCCACAATATCACCACATTTGACAAGATTAAAACACAACAATGTGGAGTTCAGACACTATAAACTTCCATTGGCAATCAATGTCATCAATATCAACCAGCATACCTCATATCATCAATATCAATCAGCATACCTCATATCTTCAATATCAATCAGCATACCTCATATCATCAATATCAACCAGCATATATTATATCATCAATATCAATCAGCATACCTCATATCATCAATATCAATCAGCACATCTCATATCATCAATATAAATCAGCATACATTATATTGTATCAGTTGTATTACATTATAATTTCCTCAATGTACCTGTAATATGTCCCAGACTCATCCTTCTGGTTCCTCTGGTCTGGCTTCATGTCCTCTCTCCCCCACTGGTAGCAGGGGCAGGGGAAGAGGTTTAGCCAGGGGTAGAGGCAGGGGCTGGGGCCTGGTCTGGTCCTCTCTCCCAGGGGCAGGTTCTGTGCCAGGTAAGGTCTGAGCAGGGCTCTGGGCAGCAGAGACACCAGCCAGTAGATGGGCTCCTCATTCACAATGTCATGGAAGCTCTGGAGGTACTGACGCACAGCTGCAGAGGGCTGGATGGAGGACAGGTTCTGTAGGCAGGAAGAGGAAGAGAAAGAGATGGAGGAAGTGAGATAAAGAGTTTACTATGTGATTGTGGCTAAGCTTAGCCGAATACATTTCAACTCAGTTTCACAGTTCCTGACATTTAATAAAAAGTTAAAATTCCATGTCTTAGGATCACCACTTTATTTTAAGAATGTGAAGTGTCAGCATAATAGTAGAGAGAATGATTTATTTCAGCTTTTATTTATTTCATCACATTCCCAGTGAGTCAGAAGTGTACATACACTCAATTAGTATTTGGTAGCATTGCCTATAAATTGTTTAACTTGGGTCAAACATTTCGGTTAGCCTTCCACAAGCTTCCCACAAGTAGGTGGGTAAATTTTGGTCCAGTCCTCCTGACAGAGCTGGTGTGACTGAGTCAGGTTTGTAGGCCTCATTGCTCGCACATGCTTTTTCAGTTCTGCCCACATATTTTCTATAGGATTGTGGTCAGCGCTTTGTGATGGCCACTCCAATACCTTGACTTTGTTGTCCTTTAGTCATTTTGCCACAACTTTGGAAGTATTATTGCGGTCATTGTCCATTTGGAAGACCCATTTGCAACCAAGCTTCAGCTTCCTGACTGATGTCTTGAGATATTGCTTCAATATATCCACATAATTGTCCTGACTCATGATGGCATCTATTTTGTGAAGTGCACCAGTCCCTCCTGCATGTCATGAATAAATACGTCACTCAAGCTAACATCAGGTCCAGACTCCACAGACCAGAGGTTCGGTTGGTGCAAAGCACCCCCACAACATGACGATGCCACCCCCGTGCTTCAAGGTTGGGATGGTGTCCTTCGGCTTGCAAGCCTCCCCCTTTTTCCTCCATGGTCATTATGGCCAAACAGTTCTATTTTTGTTGCATCATACCAGAGGACATTTCTCCAAGAAGTACAATCTTTGTCCCCATGTGCAGTTGAAAACCGTAGTCTGGCATTTTTTTTTATGTTTTGGAGCAGTGGCTTCTGCCTTATATCCACTCGTTTCACTGTGGATATAGATACTTTTGTACCTGTTTCCTCCAGCATCTCCACAGGGTCCTTTGCTGTTGTTCTGGGGTTGATTTGCACTTTTCTCACCAAAGTACGTTCATCTGAATGGATCTGAATGCATATGGGTTTCTCAAGTATCCTGTAAATTAAAACATTCCCTGTCATGTTGTCCTGCACCAGGTTGGATCTGAATGCATATGGGTTTCTCAAATATCCGGTAAATTAAAACATTCCCTGTCATGTTGTCCTGCACCAGGTTGGATCTGAATGCATATGGGTTTCTCAAATATCCGGTAAATTAAAACATTCCCTGTCATGTTGTCCTGCACCAGGTTGGATCTGAATGTATATGGGTTTCTCAAATATCCGGTAAATTAAAACATTCCCTGTCATGTTGTCCTGCACCAGGTTGGATCTGAATGTATATGGGTTTCTCAAATATCCTGTAAATTAAAACCTTCCCTGTCATGTTGTCAGGCACCAAATGTTCTTAAAGGAAACTCTGAAGTGGCTTACTGATTATATGAAGATGTTTTAATATTCCCAGATGACTGAAACCAGCTATAAACTGTAATGCTAAAAGACCTTGAACTGAATGGAGTCAAAAAGGGAAAAGATAGAAGATATGATTGGTTTACGTTTTGGGGGTGTGTCTAAATACACCAAAACCTGGGTAACCGAAATTGAACTAGAAATTAACCAAAACAAAAAAAGTTAAATATGAGGAATTGAAAATGTTTATGGAAGGTTTTTGGAATTGATAAATCACCTACTACGTTCTAGTTGAATTTTCTTGCTATAAATCCTCTTAAATTATATATTAATATATATTATCTTAAATTGTATAAATATATATATTATCTTAAATTGTATAACATATATTATCTTAAATTGTATAAGATATATTATCTTAAATTGTATAAGATATATTATCTTAAATTGCATTTGAAGATATATTATCTTAAATTGTATAAATAGATAGATTATCTTAAATTGCATATTAAGATATATCTTAAATTGTATATTACGGGTGATTGTTATAACAGCTTCCTACCAGGTGTGGTGGAGTTTGGATCTGGGCCTCCTTCATAGACTCCTGGTAGCGTTGATGTGTTCTCCGGAGAAACATCATGATGTCTGGAGGACCCTGGACTGTTCTGATCAGCACCTGGCCCACACACACATTTACACTGTTATACAGAGCAACTTATCTTAAGATAGCTAGGGACGACAATCACGTATCACAGTCATAGTAAGTAAATCTTTATGGTATTGGTTTTATGTAATGTATTTTCTTTTCACCTGCAGCATGGTGGTGACTCTGTCCAGGTATAGCACCTCCTGGTGGCAGAAGTCAGCATAGCAGCGGGCAGGCAGACGTCTGGAATACATCCCCCTGAGGAAGGCTGTGTCGAGGATCTCATCTGCTACTCTCTCACTGGTCTCCCACAGGACGTCATAAATACTCACCTCTTCAACCAGCTCTGGGGGAGGGAGGGGCAGTGTTCACAACTACTACTGTGGTACAGTTTAGCAATGATTAGTACAAAACCCAAAACAGATCATAAAAAAAACCCAGTTGTTTCAACACTCTGAGCACATTGAGCACATTTTGTGGAATTTCTTTCCTTCTTAATGCATTTGAGCCAATCAGTTGTGTTGTGACAAGGTAGGGTGGTATACAGAAGACAACCCTATTTGGTAAAAGACCAAGTCCATATTATGGCAAGAACAGCTCAAATAAGCAAAGAGAAACGACAGTCCATCATTATTTTAACTTTTTAGGGATAGGGGGCAGTATTTGGAAGTTTGGATGACTGTGGTGCCCAAAGTAAACTGCCTTTTACTCAGGCTATTCTAGAAATCCTCTTCCTCTTTAACGGGATATCTTCAACATTCTAAATCTCCCTTGATTTAAATCTCCCATTTTAAATCTGACTTCCAACATTCTATTCACTCTAAACAATCTGACATTTTGAAGAGGACAGCTGATGATGTTGGTACTTGCGAATGCCCTTTCAAGCTTTCAAACATGTTGAACCGATCTGGAATTAAGCTTTTTATCCTCCTAGAAAACCTCATCCTCTTTAATAAGGATCCGCCTCTTTTTTTTTCAATTTCGCCTGTAATGACACACACATCTAACTGCCTGTAGCTCAGGCCTTGAAGCAATGTCCAACTCATCCCAAATCATCCAAATTGGGTTGAGGTCGGGTGATTGTGGAGGCCAGGTCATCTGATGCAGCACTCCATCACTCTCCTTCTTGGTCAAATAGCCCTTACACAGCCCGGAGTTGTGTTGGGTCTTTATAGTGACACTAAGTGAAAACCAGGGATGGCGTATCACTGCAGAATGATGTGGTAGCCATGCCGGTTGAATGTGCCTTGAATTCAAAATAAATCACTGACAGTGTCAACAGCAAAGCACCATTACACCTCCTCCTCCTTGCTTCACGGTGGGAACCACACATGCAGAGATCATCCATTCACCTACTCTGCGTCTCACAGATACACGGCGGTTGGAACCAATAATCTAAAATCTAATCTAATCTAAAATCGAATGTCAATTGCTCGTGTTTCTTGGCCCAAGCAAGTCTCTTCTTGTTATTGTTGTCCTTTAGTAGTAGTTTCTGGCCCAAGCAAGTCTCTTCTTGTTATTGTTGTCCTTTAGTAGTGGTTTCTTTGCAGCAATTTGACCATGAAGGCCTGATTCCCACAGTCTCTTCTGAACAGTGGATGTTGAGATGTGTCTGTTACTTGAACTCTGTGAAACATTTATTTGGGCTGCAATTTCTGAGGATGGTAACTCGAATGAACTTATCTTCTGCAGCAGAGGTAACTCTGGGTCTTCCATTCCTGTTGCGGTCCTCATGAGAGCCAGTTTCATCATAGCGCTTGATGGTTTTTGCGACTGCACTTGAAGAAACTTTCAAAGTTCTTGAAATTTTCCACATTGACTTGCTTAATTTCTTAAAAACATTTTCCAAAAAAGCAGATGAATCGATTACCTTTGAAGATCTTCATCTTTTTGCAATCCCAAATGTCCCAGTTACACAAAGTCCTTCTTTATACCCCCCTCCAAAAATATATATTTTTTATTTGGCGCGTTTGATTCAGAAATACACCAGTTTGAACTCACCCAACATGCCTACAAAGGAATGTAAAAAGTAACTTGGTCCAAACATTTCAAACAACGTTTCTAATCCTCAGGTACCCTAATATGTAAATAATCGATCAATTTAAGACGGAATAAACTGTTTTCAATAGTGGAGAAAAACAACGAGTCATTCACGCTCACCAAAATAGTAGAGTCCTTCTGAGTGACACTTAGATAAGAAAACGATCACTTCTTAATTTTTCCCATAAAAAAACATTGAACAATTTCTAAAGACTGTCGGCATCAAGTGGAAACCAGAGGAACTGCAATCCTAATAATTTGGCTTTCCCATAGAAAA
Source organism: Oncorhynchus mykiss (assembly GCF_057628025.1). NCBI lineage: Eukaryota > Metazoa > Chordata > Actinopteri > Salmoniformes > Salmonidae > Oncorhynchus > Oncorhynchus mykiss. Next base: position 82,603,640 of record NC_143036.1, on the reverse strand, counting down.
GCATTTTGACCTCAAAAAAACAAATTTCCTAGATAGTTTTGCCTACCAAATCAGTTATGTTATACTCAGAGACATTATTTTAACAGCTTTAGAAACTCTCAGAGTGTTTTCTATCAAATACTACCATGCATATGCATATCCTAGCTTCCTAGCTTAGTCTATCCGAGGCAATGGGCCAAGACATTCCTACCTCTCTCGTGTTTTTTCTTCTGACTTGGCAATGATGCTAAACCAGATCTAAAAGAAAATGAAATAAAAAAGACATGAATGTAATTGAGTTTTAATATGGTGCCTGTATAAAACATGTCCAGATACAAGACAGTGTTAGACCTGCTACCTTGTCTCCATAGAACACACATAGAACCTCAGCTCTGCACAGGACACGTCATTCCAGCCCTGCCCACCTGTTGTCAAGACAAATCTCACTTCAGTTATTTCAATGTGCTCAGAGAGTGTGTGTGTGTGTGTGTGTGTTTGTGTGTACCTCCAGTGTGTAGCTCCATACAGTTCTCCCCCTGTCCAGAGTTACTGGGCTCATCCTCCTCCCAGTAGAAACTGTCAACAGCTGAGCCGTCACTCCACAGCCACATCCCCTCCTTATCACAGAAACACATTGATTGATGGATTGAAACCACTTCATTGTTTTTAAACAGAAAGTACGTTGACCTTTTGCCTCTGTAAACTGTAGACATTTGACAGACTGACTGACTGACTGATTAATTATTGACCCAGTGTACCTGAGCTGCATCGTAGCCTCCTATCCAGACCGGCTGGTCTGTGTGTCTCCTGACCAGATCCTGGACAAACACCTGTTGACCCGGGCTGTGAACCGACACCAGGTTCCCTCTGTGCTGGGAGCAGTACAACTAGAGAGACAGTCAGAGAACACTGTGTTAGCCCGCTGAGCTAAAGCCCTGGCAGTACCTCAGGGAGCGAAGATCAATGCAGGCTAGAAATGGAAATTTCCTGAATTAAATGTGTGCTAGTCTTGAAGTATCAATGGTTGTGAAATAGTATTAGTTGTAGGAGTGACAGCAGTAGAAGTGGTAGTATTGGTGACAGAAGTAGTACTACTAGTAGTAGTAGTAGTTTTTAATTTAACTAGATTTTAAAGTATACAATTTTATGTGAAAAACGGATTTTAGCTTCATTCTTTTACCATGGAATTGCCCTAAATCAATTCCTAACCAACTCTACTACAGCAACAGAACAAGGTGACCTTTAGTTTCTCAGTCTCTCCCAATTACAAGAGTTACCTCTGCAGTGGCCCAGGTGGCCCAGACGGGGTAGAAGGAGAAGCAGCGATGCTCATTCTGATGCCACCCGGCTGGGCATGGTGACTGGGAGTCCACCCCTTCCACCTCCTCCTCTGTAGTGTTCACCACCCCCGGGGCAGCATCCAGCCCTGGAACAACAACACACACCGACAGTATGTACTGTTCAAGAGCTGTGCTTGACTTAGTTTACCTGGTACATTGGAAGCAATTAATGGAATAATCCCAGAAGTGCAAACTAAGCTAGATCAAGTTGCACCTCAAATACTTTATAGCATCTAGAGTTGGGTTTGACTAGATACAATGCTATTTTACTGTTAACAAATTGACAACAGACTTTCAGCACGCTTCAACATGCATGATGCTTACACAGATGGTTGATGATTGGCCGAGTGAAATTCATGATAAAAATATTTTGGGGGCTGTTTTGTTAGACATCAGTGTGGCCTTTGACGTTATCATTCATAGTCTGATGCTGGAAAAACGTAAGTTTTATGGCTTTGTACCTCCTCCTATATTGTGGAAAAAGAGTTACCTGTTTAAATAAATAACAATTTGTATATAAGAATTTGTTCTTAATTACAGACCTGCCTAGTTAAATAAAGGTTAAGAATTTGTTCTTAATTACAGACCTGCCTAGTTAAATAAAGTTTAAGAATTTGTTCTTAATTACAGACCTGCCTAGTTAAATAAAGGTTAAGAATTTGTTCTTAATTACAGACCTGCCTAGTTAAATAAAGTTTAAGAATTTGTTCTTAATTACAGACCTGCCTATTTATATAAAGGTTAAATAAAAAAGTGTTTTAACAGAACACAGAGGGTGTTTTCTATCAATCATTTTAACTGTTCACACACCGTCTGTTTTTCAAGTTTCATATATTCACCTGTTGAGAGGTGCAGAGCCATCACTATACAACAAAGCAGCAGAGACATTCTGCCAACCGACCTACAGAGGAAACAATGATATTACTTTACATAACAACTCTACATTTAACAACCTCTAATAGTGTTACAGGGATCCTGGATACCATTTTAATGTCTCCGTGTGCATTAGGAAGGAAGGTAGTGGTTGTTTCACGAGCAAATGCTATTTAGCATTAGCACAATGACTGGAAGTCTACAGGTATGGTAGCATTGCTAATACACCTGTAGACTTCCAGTCATTGAACTAGAATCGTACATTATGCATTTAACATAACTCATTTTAAAATGATATCGCATAACATGACAAAACAAAACACAAATTAACTTTTAAGTGACATCAGTTAACATGACATAACAGAGCAGCTCCATCTGTAACGTAGCACATTACCTGGACATGAATCAGAGAATGTTGACAGTAACACAGTGACAGTAGTAGTAGTAGATTGGTCTTGGTAGAGTAGCTCAGAATATGAGAATGTTGAGAGTACCTGAGCTGGCTAGTAACACAGTGACAGTAGTAGTAGTAGCTTGGTCTTGGTAGGATAGCTCAGAATCAGAGAATGTTGAGAGTAACACAGTGACAGTAGTAGTAGTAGTTGGGCTTGGTAGAATAGCTCAGAATCAGAGAATGTTGAGAGTACCTGAGCTGGCTACTGCTTCTGGCTTGGATTAGTCACTGTTGAGGAGGAGGAGTGAAATGAGGTGATGTAAGGAGAAGAGATGAGGAAATAATAAGGTACTGCAGAACAGCAACCAGACCATATCCTCCTCTCTACACTAGTGGGTGTGTCCTTAAAGCCTCAGCCCTGCCCACTCTCATTATCAGTCAGACTAGAATCACACCAACAACCTGCTAGTTCCAACAACACATCTCCTGTTCTGACAGACTAGAATCACATCAATATCCTGCTAGTTCAAACAACACATCTCCTGTTCTGACAGACTAGAATCACATCAATATCCTGCTAGTTCAAACAACACATCTCCTGTTCTGACAGACTGGAATCACATCAATATCCTGCTAGTTCTAACAACACATCTCCTGTTCTGACAGACTAGAATCACATCAACATCCTGCTAGTTCTAACAACACATCTCCTGCTCTGACAGAAGACACAGAGAAAACCGCTCAGACACACACTAACCTTAAGTAAGGTCACTCTCTCTCTCTCTGTTTTACACATAAAAATTATAGTGCATGTAAATGAAGGAAGAAAATTGTTTGCAAAAAAAAAAACGCCCTAAAAGAGCCTTTTCATTTCTCTATTTGGTCGGGGTTGTGATTTGGGTGGGAATTCTAGTTTTCCTATTTCTTTGTTTGGCCTGGTATGATTCCCAATCAGAGGCAGCTGTCTATTGTTGTCTCTGATTGGGGATCATACTTAGGCAGCCTTTTTTCCCACCTTAGTTTGTGGGATGTTGTTTTTGGTACTGTGCTGTTTAGCCCTACTAGATGTTACATTTCTTTTTTTTTCTTCTTTTTTCGGTGTTCATTTAATAAATTAAAATGTACGCCTACCAAGCTGCACCTTGGTCTCATTCCAACAACGGACGTAACAATATTGCAGGAGCAACACTTTTATCTTACAAAAGTGGACCACATTTTACATTCAGAAACCACGTCAATGGCCGTTTTAAAACTACTCGCGCGTTGAGGTTGTTAACCTCTCTGCGCACGGAACCCGGCAGCAGGCTGAAATTCTACAACATATGGTGATCGCTACATAAATAATCATATTAAACATTAATGAAAATAGAAGTGTCTCACATGTTTCGAAAGCCTAGAATCTTGCTAATCCAACTGCGTTGTCAGGTTTAAAAAAGGATTTACTGCGAAAGAATACCATGGGATTATCTGAGGATAGAGCCCCATAAAAAACAATTATTTCAACAAGCACAGGCTAACAAAATCACAAACTGCAATGAAATAAATTGTTTACCTTTGACGATCTTCCTCTGTTTGCAATCCCAATGCTCATTGTTACACAATTAATGTTTTTTTGTTTGATAAAATCAATTTTTATAGCCTAACACAAAACATTTTGTGAACCACTTGTGTCGCGAATTCCGTCTCATTCCATTTTCGACGACATATTCTAGATAAATACACACACAAAACGGGACTTTTCCAGTCATGTTTGGTTTCACTGCAATCAACTGGTTTGTTTTCTAACACAACCAAACCTGATGGGTCATTTCGCGGGACGTATTGACTGAAAGAAACCGATTTGAAGACAACAAGTAATGACATCATTGTGCACCAATGATTTGCTCCGCTGTTTCGTTGATTGACTGTATTTTTTAATTAAGGGGACCTCTATTTTTGAAAACTCATTATGAACGATGTTGCCTAAATGTGTTATGAAGATTGTTATGAATGATACTGCAGCCAATTAGGTAACGTGACTGAACAAAGTGTAAACAAATGGTTAAAAAGATCTAAGTTTAGCATTTTCACAGTAGCCAACCCTCTGAGACACTACTTACATAAAAGGCATTCACATTCACAGAGATAGCAGATAGTGACTATGTGCGTTGAGTTTTGTATGTTCCCCTTTTCTGACAACAGTCCCTCGAATTATCATTAATAATCATATTGAATTAAACTTTTTATTTGCTAGTATCCAAGAAAAGGCGAATCAGACAGAGCACCTGTCCTAGAGTTAGTTCTAGCCTAGAGCATCAATCGTAAATGTAAAGGCCAACAGTGTGTTCTCTGCCAAGAAAACATGTGTTCTTAGGGTAGTCTGGACCCAGTTAACATAGTGGGGAAAAGATGTGTTCTTAGGGTAGTCTGGACCCAGTTAACATAGTGGGGAAAAGATGTGTTCTTAGGGTAGTCTGGACCCAGTTAACATAGTGGGGAAAAGATGTGTTCTTAGGGTAGTCTGGACCCAGTTAACATAGTGGGGAAAAGATGTGTTCTTAGGGTAGTCTGGACCCAGTTAACATAGTGGGGAAAAGATGTGTTCTTAGGGTAGTCTGGACCCAGTTAACATAGTGGGGAAAAGATGTGTTCTTAGGGTAGTCTGGACCCAGTTAACATAGTGGGGCAAAGATTGTACAACTGACTAGGTATCCCTCTTTTCCTTCTAAATGACTATTGCACCGTAGAACTTACATTTGTATCCATGAACTGGTTTGAAAGGCTGGTCATGGCTCATATCAACACCATCATCCCAGACACCCTGGACCCACTCCAATTCACATACCACCCCAACAGATCCATGGAAGATGCAATCTCTATTGTACTCCACACTGCCCTTTCCCACCTGGACAGAAGGAACACCTACTTGAGAATGCTGTTCAATGACTACAACTAAGTGTTCAACAGCATAGTGCCCTCCAAGCTCCTCACATACCTAAGGACCCTGGGATTAAACACCTTCCTCTGCAATCGGATACTGTTTAAAGGTCTTACTCACATCGGCTGCGGAGAGCTTGATCACACAGTCATCCAGAACAGCTGATGCTCTCATCAATGCTTCAGTGTTACTTGCCTCGAAGTGAGAATAGAAGTTATTTTGCTCATCTGGTAGGTTTGTGTCACTGTAATAGTTTGCAAGCCGTGCCATATCCGACGAGCGTTGGAGCCGGTGTAGTACGATTCGATCTTAGTCCTGTATTGACACTTTCCCTGTTTGATGGTTCGTCAGAGGGCATAAGCTTCCGGGTTAGAGTCCCGCTTCTTGAAAGTGGCAGCTCTACCCTTTAGCTCAGTGCAAATGTTCCCTGTAATCCATGGCTTCTGGTTGGGGAATGTACGTACATTCAATGTGGGGATGACGTCCTCGATGCCCTTAATGATAAAGCCAGTTACTGATGTAGTGTACTCCTCAATGACATCGGAAGAATTCCGGAACATATTCCAGTCTGTGCTAACAAAACAGTCCTGTAGTTTAGCATCTGCTTCATCTGACCACTTTTTTATAGACCAAGTATCTGGTGTTTCCTGCTTAAAATTGTGCATGTAAGCAGGAATCAGGAGGTTGGAGTTATGGTCAGATTTGCCAAACGGAGGGCGAGGGAGAGCTTTTTGCACATCTCTGTGTGTGGAGTAAAAGGTTGTCTAGAACTTTTGCACATTTGACTGAAAGAAATGAGGTAAAACTGATTTAAGTTTCTCTGCATTAAAGTCAATGCCCAATTGGCATATTTATTACTCAAACAAAATGTCCACTTGGGCGAGGATATTGGAAATGGAATCAAAGCCTCTTGGATTGAAACTTGTTTTCAACCTGTTCGGGCATGGGACACCTGCCGACAACATCCGGGGAAATTGGGATTGGAATTCAAATAAAAAATTGTAATATTAAACATTCATGAAAATAGAAGTGTTATACATCATTCAAAAGCTTAGATTCCTTTTAATCGATTTACAAAAGGCTTTACGGCAAAAGCATAGCATGCGATTGTCTGAGGACATCGCCACACATCAACATATTTTTCAACCAGCACAGGCATCACAAAAACACAAGTATCGATAAAATAAATCACTTACTTTTGAAGATTTTCCTCTGTTTGCAATCCCAAGGGTCCCAGCTGTTCAATAGGAAAGAAAAGAACAAACTATACAACTTACTTTTTCTAGCTTAACAGCTGTTTAAATGTTTTTGGGTCATTTAGAAAAGTCCTTGTTTTTGAAAGAAACTCACATTTTTATTACCATTAAAATAACATCTAATTGATCAGAAATACAGTGAAGACATTGTTAATGTTGTAAATGACTATTGTAGCTGGAAACGACAGATTTTTTGTGGAATATCTACATAGGCGTACAGAGGCCCATTATCAGCAACCATCACTCCTGTGTTACAATGGCATGTTGTGTTAGCTAATCCAAGTTTATCATTTTAAAAGGCTAATTGATCAATAGAAAACCCTTTTGCAGTTATGTTAGTGAAGGGTTAAAGTTGAAATTGGGGGTCTTCTCAAGGGTCTTTTAGCTGCACATGAAGGGTTTTGACATAGGAGATGGCACCATGAGGTGTGACCTCGGGTATATAAGATCCTGTCTTTCTTTTGTTCGGGGCAGAACTCAGGAGAGACATAAGTTGTATGTTTTGACTTCTGCCTACAACTGTTTTCTAATTAAAATATCTAAATGTTAAATATGCACATTTAGTGTATTCATTATGTGTTAAGTAAATAACGGAGCCCAGAAAAGTGGGACCAACATTAGCACAGCTGAAAACTGTTGTTCTGATTAAAGAAGCATTAAAAATGTATTTCTTTAGACTAGCTGAGTATCTGGAGCATCAGCATTTGTGGGTTCGATTACAGGCTCAAAATGGCCAGAAACAAAGCCCTTTCTTCTGAAACTAGTCAGTCTATTCTTCTTCTGAGAAATGAAGGCTGTTTCATCCAAGAAACTGAAGATCTCATACAACTCCCTTCACAGAACAGCGCAAACTGGCTCTAACCAGAATAGAATGAGGAGTGGGAGGCCCCGGTGCACAACTGAGCAAGAGGACAAGTACATGAGAGTGTCTAGTTGAGAAACAGTCCTCAACTGACAGCTTCATTAAATAGTAACCGCAAAACACCAGTCTCAACGTCAACAGTGAAGAGACGACTCTGGGATGCTGGCCTTCTAGGCAGAGTTGCAAAGAAAACGTTGTATCTCAGACTGGCCAATAAAAATAACTAACACAGAGAATTAACTCACAGAACTAACACATATAATTAACTCACAGAACAAACACAAACAACTAACAAAAAACATAACACTGTAGCTGACACCACCATTGATTTTACAATTATACAATTATTCTCCCCCTAACATACCATTAAAAAGTCCCCGCGAAACACCAGTCTCAACGTCGGTAGTGAAGAGGCGACTCCGGGATGCTGGCCTTCTAGGCAGAGTTGCAAAGAAAACGTTGTATCTCAGACTGGCCAATAAAAAGAAAAGATGGGCAAAAGAACACAGGCACTGGACAGAGGAACTCTGCCTAGAAAGCATCCCAGAGTTTTCAGTAAGGATCTCTCTGTACCTTGCTGCGTTCATCTTCTCCTCGATGCTGACTAGTCTCCCAGTCTCTTCCTCTGTAAAATATCCCCACAACATGATGCTGCCACCACCATGCTTCACCGTAGGGATGGTGCCAGGTTTCCTCCAGACGTTACGCTTGTCATTCAGGCCAAAGAGTTTAATCTTGGTTTCATCAGAACAGAGAATCTTGTTTCTCATGGTCAGAGTCCTTTAGGTGCCTTGTGGAAATCTCCAAGTGGGCTGTCATGTGCATTTTACTGAGTAGTTGCTTCCGTCTGGCCACTCAACCATAAAGGCCTGATTGGTGGAGTGCTGCAGAGATGGTTGTCCTTCTGAAAGATTCTGCCAACTCCACAGAGGAACTCTGGAGCTCTTTCAGAGTGACCATTGGGTTCTTGGTCACGTCCCTGACCAAGGCCCTTCACCCTTGAATGCTCAGTTTGGCCGGGCGGCCAGCTCTTCAAAGAGTCTTGGTGGTTCCAAATTTCTTCCATTTAAGACTGATGGAGGCCACTGTGTTCTTGGGGACCTTCATTGCTGCAGAATCTTTGTTGGTGCCCTTCCCCACATCTGTTCCTCGACACAATCCTGTCTCGAAGCTCTACGGACAATTCCTTCCAACTCATGGCTTGGTTTTTGCTCTGACATGCCCTGTCAACTGTGGGACCTTTTCAAGACAGGTGTGTGCCTTTGCAACATTCCAACCTTCCAACTTTCTATGACTTGTTTTAAAAATAGTGATATTTATATATAATAACTGAAAGTGAGAGGTTGTAATCTATATAAAGGGAAAAAGGCCATTCTTGAACATGGGGTGAGACATTCTTACTAATCTGCGAGAGAACCAGTTTGGATTTAAGTATAACTTTGGTGTGACTGAAGCTTTTGTGAGAGGTCTAACGCTTTAATATTTAATAATATCTGCCCTCCGAATTCATATTCGCCCTCTGAATTCATCTCCAAAATATAAATAGGCCCGTTTAATTTTGACTAGCTTGCCGTTCCAAATGAAATGAAAAACACGTTGGTAGGTGTAGGCCATAAGGACATAGGTCAACTGTAGTAGGACAAAATAGTTAATTAGGGTGCTTTTTCCACAAAGTGTCATGGTAGCAAGCTCTTATTTACAGTGTGTTTGGAAAGTATTCAGACCTTTTCCACATTTTGTTACATTACAGCCTTATTTTAAAATGGATTGAGTCATTTTTGTCTCATCAATCTACACACAATACCCCATAATCCCATCACAATACCCCATAATGCCATCACAATACCCCATAATGACATCACAATACCCCATAATGACATCACAATACCCCATAATGACATCACAATACGCCATAATGACAAAGGGAAAACCAACATCAATCAGCGACAACCTCTAACTTAGTCTTAAATAACATACCTAAAGCCCACAGCCACTGGAGGACACACCCCTACATAATTACCCACGCCCCCAAATCAATTCTCCACAAACCTCATGTTTACATCCATGGGTGAAACCACGTGGAAAAAAAACACATGGTAATTCCACAAATGTTATTACTCCAACCCAACTTACCCTCATACATTTTTTTTAAAGCAACCTAGATTGACTACAATCCTATTCTTCCACTCTCCACATTGTTTTCCTGCTAGAACAGTCCGCAGCTTAATTTTTTTTATATATAAAGGATGATCCAAAGTGCCAATATGAAAAAGGTTCTCCACAGCCTAAAAAAGGTTCTCCACAGCCTAAAAAAGGTTCTCCACAGCCTAAAAAAGGTTCTCCACAGCCTAAAAAAGGTTCTCCACAGCCTAAAAAAGGTTTCCCCTGCAGTGAAAAAGTTAAAAACCCTTTTTGGTACTAGCACCTTGTTTTTGAGAGAGCAATAACAACATCAGCCCATATCTTCATTAACTAATGAATTACGTTTTGTTCTCCCAGGCTATTGTACAAGCAGCCCAGTGTCTTGGCGGGGTGAGTAGTGTTGTTACGTTATGTTAGTTTCCTCTCATTGTTATCTTCCACATCAGCGTGTAGCCTAGTTTACCTCACGTCTTTTCATGGGACTTTAACTGCAAAAACATTGAGCAGAGAATCAGAGAATCAGAACAACACAGTCCGGCTTGATCTGTATATCTGTAAACATTGAGATCATAATCAGTACAACACAGTCCAGCTTGATCTGTATATCTGTAAACATTGAGATCATAATCAGTACAACACAGTCAGGCTTGATCTTGTTTTGTTTCTTTAGTCGTACTGATGTGGTGGCAGTCACCCCGTGGTTGGCACCCATCGTCTGGGAAGGAACCTTTGACCCTGACCTCGTCGACACAATCTACAAGTCCATGAACATCACCATAGCAACCACAGTGTTTGCCGTTGGAAAGTGAGTAGCCTACAACCTTTCCCAAATATTCAAAAAGGGAAATTAAACTAGCAATATTTTTATAAACACTGAAACTACACTGAGTGTACAAACATTATGACCACCTGCTTTCTCCATAACAGACTGACCAGGTGAATCCAGGTGAAAGCTATGATCCCTTATTGATGTCACTTGTTAAATCCACTTCAATCAGTGTAGATGAAGAGGAGGAGACGGGTTAAAGAAGGATTGTTAAGCCTCAACACATTTAAGACATGGATTGTGTGCCATTCAGATGGTGAATGGGCAAGACAACAACAACACTGTGTATGAGCCCATCACCAGCTATGGGAAGCATTGGAGTCAACATGGGCCAGAATCCCTATGGAAAGCTTTCAACACCTAGTAGAGTGTATGAGGCCATCACCAGCTATGGGAAGCATTGGAGTCAACATGGGCCAGAATCCCTATGGAAAGCTTTCAACACCTAGTAGAGTGTATGAGGCCATCACCAGCTATGGGAAGCATTGGAGTCAACATGGGCCAGAATCCCTGTGGAAAGCTTTCAGCACCTAGTAGAGTGTATGAGGACATAACCAGCTATGGGAAGCAATGGAGTCAACATGGGCCAGAATCCCTGTGGAACGCTTTCGGTGGTGCAACTCAATATTAAGGTGTTGTTAATGATTTGTACACTCAGTGTATGAGGACATAACTAGCTCATGTCACATGGCAGGTAATACGATATCATAATTGTCATGATTCACAGCTTGGCTAAGATTTGAATAATTGTACTACTTTGTTTATTTTCTGGTAGACTGTAATTTCTGGTCGGAAACGGTTTAGAATGTCCTATACAGTCCTATGAGAATGACCATACAACAAATAGAACAACTAGAATATTCCATATTTGTGGTACAACAAAGGTCAACTATTCTAGTTCTGGGTCCATGTGTCCATGTTCTGGTTCTCTGGGTCCATGTTCTGGTTATCTGGGTCCATGTTCTGGGTCCCTGGGTCCATGTTCTGGGTCTCTGTGTCTCTGGGTCCATGTTCTGGGTCTCTGGGTCCATGTTCAGGGTCTCTGTGTCTCTGGGTCCAAGTTATGGGTCCATGTTCTACAGAGTGTTTCTGGCATCAGAATCGCAGGTGTCTGATACTGCCGTTGTGCCATTGAGCAAGGCACCTTCAACCCTTATGTTATGTACAGGTAACTGACAAAATAATGGAAAACACTAGTAAATGAGGGATACAAAGTATATTGAATGCAGGTGCTTCCACACAGGTGTGGTTTCTGAGTTCATTAAGCAATTAACATCCCATCATGCTCACTGTCATGTATAAAAAGGCTGGGCTGACCATTATTTCAGTCACTCTTTTTGCTACCATGGCTAATCACCCAGAACAACAATGCCCCCATTTACAGGGCACAAGTGGTCACTAAATGGTTTGATGAGCATGAAATCGATGTAAACCATATGCCAGTCACCAGATCTCAATCCAAATGAGGCCGTACCTGAGATAGAGTTTTCCACGACTATCAACAAAACACCAAATTATCCCTCCGATAGAGTTTCAGACACTCGTAGAATCTTTGCCAAGGTGCATTAGAGCTGTTCTGGTGGCTGGTGGTAGCCCAAGGTTGGTGGTGGTGGCCCAAGGTTGCTGGTGGTGGCTGGTGGTGCCCCAAGGTGGCTGGTGGTGCCCCAAGGTGGCTGGTGGAGGCCCAAGGTGGCTGGTGGAGGCCCAAGGTGGCTGGTGGAGAACCAAGGTGGCTGATGGAGGCCCAAGGTGGCTGGTGGAGGCCCAACTCTCTATTAAGACACTTTATGTTGATGTTTCCTATATTTTGACAGTTACCCCCTGTGTCTTTAAATTCTGACAGATACGTCCGCTTTCTCCGAGATTTCCTGGAGACAGCAGAGAAGCACTTCCTGGTCGACTTCAACGTGCGCTACTACGTTTTCACAGATCGTCCTGACGATGTTCCGTCAGTGAACCTGTCTCAGGGGAGACATTTGAGTGTGATCCAGGTGCCAGGTTCAAACCGCTGGCAGGAGATATCAGCCCGGAGGATGGAGATCATCCAGACAGCCATCGAACGTCAGATCAGCAGGGAGGCCGACTACATCTTCTGTCTGGACGTGGACAGCAAGTTCCACGCTCGCTGGGGAGCCGAGTCTCTGGGCAGGCTGGTTGCTGTGATTCACCCATGGTTCTACCAGGTGACCCGTGACCACTTCACATACGAACGGCGTCCAGCCTCGACAGCTTACATCCCCATGGATGAGGGAGATTACTACTATGCCGGGGCCGTGTTCGGTGGGTTGTTGGAGGAAGTGTACACACTAACAAAGGTATGTCGGAACCAGCTTGAAGAGGATGCGAGGAATTCCATCGAGGCTGCCTGGCGGAGAGGAGGAGAGTCACCTCAACAGGTACCTGCTTTACAACAAGCCCAGCAAGCTGTTGTCTCCAGAGTACCAGTGGGATGACAAGAAGACCAAAACCAAAGAGGTCAAAGTAATTCGCTTCTCTTCTGTCGTTAAAAACTATGCTGAAATTCGTCCCAATGTATAGGACTAGGAATTGGATATTCGACCGACAGAAGAAAAACTTAATAGATTATGGTTAATGTTAGGTTAAGTTCAGGTATAGCTTCACTGAGGTTTGGGTTAAGGTTAGGTTATGTTCAGGTATAGCTTCACTGAGGTTTGGGTTAATGTTAGGTTAAGTTCAGGTATAGCTTCACTGAGGTTTGGGTTAAGGTTAGGTTAGGTTAAGTTCAGGTATAGCTTCACTGAGGTTTGGGTTAATGTTAGGTTAAGTACAGGTATAGCTTCACTGATGTTTGGGTTAAGGTTAGGTTAAGTTCAGGTATAGCTTCACTGAGGTTTGGGTTAATGTTAGGTTAAGTTCAGGTATAGCTTCACTGAGGTTTGGGTTAATGTTAGGTTAAGTTCAGGTATAGCTTCACTGAGGTTTGGGTTAATGTTAGGTTAAGTTCAGGTTAACTTTAGGGAAAGGTATAAAATGTCACATTGGATATACAGCTGTCCGGCCCCATTCATTTTGTGTTGGTGAAATATATACACTGACATAAAAGTACTATTTTAAATGTACTGTATATCAGTCACTGTTGTAGTTTGGGGATAATAACGTTCTTCATTTATAGGAAATTAAATATTTTGTATTACCTTATTCATCCTGTATTCTGTAGCCTATCTACTGTATGTTGATTACTGGTAAAAACATCAATAAATATAATGTTTAAAAAAAGATTACGATTATGTGTATTTTTCTGGAAATAAATATTTAACCACTTTCAGAATGTTTGTGTTATTTCCCTACTTATATTTTCCACAGCCAAACTAAAAACAACATCTCCCCTGTGACAACGATATGCGGTGTATGAGTAACAAACCAGCGGTTTAGTGGAGAGATGGAGAAATAGGGAATGTTGCATGGATTCCACCTATAGATGTGTCGATCAGACAAGACACCGTGCTGGACTGAATTTACATTAAGAAAAACATTAGCATAATGTCAAAGTGGAGCTGGCATTCCTGTCCAGAAACAACCCCTAACCACTAGACATGTCCTGTAAACTGTATGAAAACAAACACGAAAACAAAGGATAATACCCCTTTAAAATGGTCATATGGAGGATTCACTTCCTTGTGTAAAAACATCCTGCCAATGACAAGGCAAAAGGGGAAATCCTTCAATTCAGATTGTACCATCTAATCCATGTTATGTAAGGGATAATCAACGAGGGGCTCAATGGAAAATAATGACATGGAAGGTGTGTTCTATGACCCACTAGGGGATTAGATTTGACCATTTAAAACCACAATACAACCACATGTTTATATAATCCATTTAAAAGGATTGAGGATGACAAGTTCAAATTGAAAAAACTTGAAAACGAATTATATACACAAGATTATAATATGAAAAACAAGTAGTTATAACTACACTGAACAAACAATATCAACTCAACATGCAACAATTTAAATAGATTTTACTGAGTTACAGTTCTTAAAAGGAAACCAGTCAATGTAAACTCACCAGATACTAATCTGTTGATTTCACATGACTGGAAATACAGATATGTATCTGTTAGTCAAAGATGACTTTAAAAAAGGTATGGGCATGGATCAGACAACTGGTGTATCTGGTGTGACCATTTGCCACAAACATCTCCTTCCCTTCACCTAGAGTTGATCAGGCTGTTGATTGTGGCATGTGGAATGCTGTTTTTCTTCATTTCCCCCCCCCATTTAACCAGGAAACAAGTTCTCATTTACAACTGCCATCTGGCCAAGTTAAAGCAAAGCAGTGCGACAAAAACAAGACAGTTACACATGGGATAAACAAAAGTACTGTCAATAACACAATAGAAAAATCTATATACAAATGGAGTAAGGAGGCAAAACAATAAATAGGCCATAGTAGCAAAGTAATTACAATTGAGCAAATAAACACGAGTGATAGATGTGCAGATGTAAAAGTAGAAATACTGGTGTGCAAAAAAGTAAATCAAAACAATATGGGGATGAGGTAGGTAGGTAGTTAGATGGGCTATGTACAGCTGCAGTGATCGGTAAGCTGATCAGATAGCTGCTGATTAAGGTTAGTGAGGGAGATATAAGTCTCCAACATTTTTTTGGGTGCAATTTGTTCCAGTCATTGGCAGTAGAGAACTGGAAGGAAAGGAGGTCAAAGGAGGTGTTGGCATTGGGGATGACCAATGAGATATACCTGCTGGAGCGCGTGCTACGGGTGGGTGTTATGGTGACCAGTGAGCTGAGATAAGGCAGAGCTTTGCCTAGCAAAGACTACTAGATGACCTGGAGCTAGTGGGTCTGGCAACGAATATGTAGCGAGGGCCAGCCAATGTGAGCATACAGGTCGCAGTTGTGGGTGGAATATGGAACTTTGGTGACAAAACGGGCGGCACTGTGATAGACTGCATCCAGTTTGCTGAGTAGAGTGTTGGAGGCTATTTTGTAAATGACATCGCCAAAGTCGAGGATCGGTAGGATCGTCAGTTTTACGAGGGTATGTTTGACAGCGTGAGTGAAGGAGGCTTTATTGCGAAATAGGAAGCCGGTTCTAGATTTAATTTTGGATTGGAGATGCTTAATATGAGTCTGGAAGAAGAGTTTACAGTGTAACCAGACACCTAGGTATGTATTGTTGTCCACATATTCTAAGTCAGAACCATCCAGAGTAGTGATGCTAGTCGGGTGGGCGGGTGCAGGCAGCGATTGGTTGCTGAGGCCATGGAAGGAGTGTAAGTATGGCATTGAAGCTCATTTGGATATTTGTTAACACAGTGCCCAAAGAAGGGCCAGATGTATACAGAATGGTGTCGTCTGCGTAGAGGTGGATCAAGGAATCACCCACAGCAAGAGCGAGCGACATCATTTATATATATACAGAGAAAAGAGTCGGCCCGAGAATTTAACCCTGTGGTACCCCCATTGAGTCTGCCAGAGGTCCGGACATTAGGCCCTCCGATTTGACACACTGAACTCTATCTAAGAAGTAGTTGGTGAACCATCGAGGCAGTCATTTGAGAAGCTAAGGCTGTTGAGTCTGCCAATAAGAATACGGTGATTGACAGAGTCAAAAGCTTTGGCCAGGTTGATGAAGACGGCTGCAAAGTACTGTCTTTTATCGATGGCGGTTATGATATCGTTTAGTACTTTGAGCGTGGCTGAGCTACACCGGTGACCAGCTCGGAAACCTGACTGCACAGCAGAGAAGGTACGGTGGGATTCGAAATGGTCAGTGATCTGTTTGTTAACTTGGCTTTCGAAGACTTTAGAAAGGCAGGGCAGGGTGGATATAGGCCTGTAACAGTTTGGGTCTAGAGTGTCACCCCCTTTGAAGAGGGGGATGACCACAGCAGCTTTCCAGTCTTTAGGTGACGTTGAACAGATTAGTAATAGGGGTTGCAACAATGGCGACGGATAATTTTAGAAAAGAGAGGGTTCAGATTGTCTAGCCCAGCTGATTTGTACGGGTCCAGGGTGCGAAGTTATTAGCCTAGGTTGGGGTAGCCAGGAGGAAAGCCGTAGAGAAATGCTAATTGAAATTCTCGATTATCGTGGATTTATTGGTGGGGACAACGTTTTCTAGCCTCAGTGCAGTGGGCAGCTGGGAGGAGGTGCTTTTATTCTCCCTGGACTTTACAGTGTCCCAGAGCTTTCTGGAGTTAGAGCTTCAGGATGCAAATTTTTGTTTGAAAAAGCTAGCCTTTGCTTTCCTAACTGAATGTGTGTATTGGTTCCTGACTTCCCTGAAAAGTTGCATATCGCTGGGAGTTTTCGATGCTAGAGCAGTACGCCACAGGATGTTGTGCTGGTCGAGGGCAGTCAGGTCTGGAGTGAACCAAGGGCTATATCTGTTCTTAGTTCTGCATTTTTTGAAAGGGGCATGCATATTTAAAATGCTGAGGAAATTACTTTCAAAGAACAACCAGGCATCCTCTACTCACGTGATGAGGTCAATATCCTTCCAGGATACCCAGGCCTGCTCGCAGAAGTGTTTTAGGGAGCGTTTGACAGTGATGAGTGGAGGTCGTTTGACCGCGGATCCATAATGGATGCAGGCAATGAGTTAGTGATCGCTGAGATCCTGATTGAAAACAGGAAAGGTGAATTCGGAAGGCAAGTTGGTGAGGATAATATCTATGAGGGTGCCCAGGTGCCCATGTTTACGGATTTAGGGTTGTACCTGGTGGGTTCCTTGATAATTTGTGTGAGATTGAGGGCATCAAGCTTAGATTATAGGACGGCCGGGGTGTTAAGCATATCCCGGGTTAAGGTCACCTAACAGAACGAACTGTGAAGATAGATGGGCAATTAATTCACATATGGTGTCCAGGGTACAGCTGGGAGCTCAGGGGAAACTATTACCGGCAGCAACAGTGAGAGACTCATTTCTGGAGAGATTCATTTTTAAAATTAGAAGCTCGGACTGTTTGGGCATAGACCTGGAAAGTATGACAGAACTTTGCAGGCTATCTCTGCAGTAGATTGGGATGGTTGGGATGGTGTTCTTCAGCTTGCAAGTCTCCCCATTTTTCCTCCAAACATAACGATGGTCAATATGGCCTAACAGTCCTATTTTTGTTTCATCAGACTAGAGGACATTTCTCCAAAAAGAACGAACTTTGTCCCCATGTGCATTTGCAAACTATAGTCTGGCTTTTTTATGGCGGTTTTTGGAGCAGTGGCTTCTTCCTTGCTGTGCGGCCTTTCCGGTTATGTCAATACAGGACTCGTTTTAATGTCGATATAGATACTTTTGTTTCTGTTTCCTCCAGTATTTTCACACGGTCCTTTGATGTTGTTCTGGCATTGATTTGCACCAAATTACGTTCATCTCTAGGAGACTGAACGCGTCTCCTTCCTGAGCGGTATGACGGCTGCGTAGTCCCATGGTGTTTATACATGCGTACTATCGTTTGTACAGATGAACGTGGTACCTTCAGGCATTTGGAAATTGCTCCCAAGGATGAACAAGACTTATGGAGGTCTACAATTTTTGTATGGGTCCTGGCTGATTTCTTTTGATTTTCTCATGATGTCAAGCAAAGAGGCACTGAGTTTGAAGGTAGGCCTTGAAATACATCCACAGTTAAACCCCCAATTGACTCATATTATGTCAATTAGCCTATCAGAAGCTTCTAAAGCCATGACATCATTTTCGGGAATTTTCCAAGCTGTTTAAAGGCACAGTCAACATAGTGTATGTAAACTTCTGACCCACTGGAATTGTGATACAGTGAATTATAAGTGAAATAATCTGTCTGTAAACAATTGTTGGAAAATTACTTGTATCATGCACAAAGTCGATGTCCTAACCGACTTACCAAAACTATTGTTTGTTAACAAGAAATTTGTGGAGTGGTTGAAAAACGAGTTTTAATGACTTCAACCTAAGTGTATGTAAACTTCCGACTTCAATTGTATACACTAGAGATAAAAAACTACTATTTTAAATGCACTATTTATCAGTCACTGTTGTAGTTTGGGGATAATAACGTTCTTCACTTCTAAGAAAATATATATTTTTATTACCTTATTCATCCTGTATTCTGTAGAACAATGTCAATGAATATAATGTTTAAAAAAATATTGAAGTCGGAAGTTTACATACACTTAGGTTGGAGTCATTAAAACTCATTTTTCAACCACTCAACCACCGCCATAAAAAAAGCTAGACTACTGTTTGCAACTGTGAAGGTAGGCCTTGACTGGGCCCGGACTGGACCTCAGCATAGAGGAAGGCCCCGGACATGGAGCTGGGTTGAACGCCGCACCCGGACTGGGCACCGGCGCCGAGGAAGGCTCCGGCCATGGAGCTGGACTGGACACCGTACCCGGACTGGGTAATGGCGCAGAGGGAGGCTCCTGCCTTGGAGCGGGACTCGACGCCGTGCTTGGACTGGACATCGGCGCCGAAAAAGGCTCCGGTTTTGGAGCTGGACTGGACGCCGTGCCTGGACTGGGCACCGGTGCAGAAGAAGGCTCTGGTTTTGGAGCGGGCCTGGACGCCGTGCCTGGACTGGGCACCGGTGCAGAAGAAGGCTCTGGCCATGGAGCGGGCCTGGACACCGTGCCTGGACTGGGCACCGGCGCAGAAGAAGGCGCCTGCCCTGGAGAAGGACTGGACGCCTTGCCTGGAAGCTCCGGACCCGTTGACCCTCGCTGGAGGTTCCGGACTGTGACAGTCGCCGGGAGCTCCGGACTGTGAACCTTCACCGGAAGCTCAGGACTGTGAACCGTCACCGGAAGCTCTGGACTGGGAACTGTCGCCGGAAGCTATGGACTGGGAACTGTCCCCGGAAGCTCTGGACTGGGAACTGTCGCCGGAAGCTCTGGACTGTGAACCGTCACCGGAAGCTCTGGACTGGGAACTGTCCCCGGAAGCTCTGGACTGGGAACTGTCGCCGGAAGCTCTGGACTGGGGACTGTCGCCGGAAGCTCTGGACTGGGGACTGTCGCCGGAAGCTCTGGACTGGGGACTGTCGCCGGAAGCTCTGGACTGGGGACTGTCGCCGGAAGCTCTGGACTGGGGACTGTCGCCGGAAGCTCTGGACTGGGGACTGTCGCCGGAAGCTCTGGACTGGGGACTGTCGCCGGAAGCCATTGGTGCACAATGATGTCATTACACTTCAGCGCGAGTGCGGGAACCTGGCACAGAATGTATTGGGCTGTGGAGGCGCACTGGAGACCTGGTGCGTAGGGCCGGCACAAATTCTACCGGAACGGTGACACACACTTCAGGGCGAGTACGTGGAGGAAACACAGGACGTACTGGACTTGGGAGGCGCACTGAAGGCCAGATGCTTGAAACCGGTGCAGATGACCCCGGACTGGTGTCATGCTCCTCAGCATGCCTACGCTGCAGCACTCTCATCGCCACCACCTCTCTCCGGAATCTTTCATTAGGTTCCTCCTTTGACTCCCTGACGGTCTCTGGCTCATTCCTCGGCTCCGCCGACCACCCTGTGTGCCCCCACCCCAAAAAAGTTTTTTAGGCTGTCTTTTGGGCTTACTCTGTGGCCGTGAACCCCTCCGTCATCAATGTCCTCCCTTCTCTCCTTTGTCTCCCGCCAGGGAAGGCAATCCTGTCCTGCCAGGATCTCCTCCCAAGTCCAGGATACTTTCTCCATCTGGGCACGCTGCTTGGTCCTGTTGTGGTGGGATCTTCTGTCACGATCGTCGTAATGAGCGGACCAAGGCGCAGCGAGAATGGAGTTCAAATCAAATCAAATGTATTTATATAGCCCTTCGTACATCAGCTGATATCTCAAAGTGCTGTACAGAAACCCAGCCTAAAACCCCAAACAGCAAGCAATGCAGGTGTAGAAGCACGGTGGCTAGGAAAAACTCCCTAGAAAGGCCAAAACCTAGGAAGAAACCTAGAGAGGAACCAGGCTATATGGGGTGGCCAGTCCTCTTCTGGCTGTGCCGGGTGGAGATTATAACAAAACATGGTCAAGATGTTTAAATGTTCATAAATTACCAGCATGGTCGCATAATAATAAGGCAGAATAGTTGAAACTGGAGCAGCAGCACAGTCAGGTGGACTGGGGACAGCAAGGAGTCATCATGTCAGGTATTCCTGGGGCATTGTCCTAGGGCTCAGGTCAGTTGAAACTGGAGCAGCAGCACAGCAGCACAGTTAACTTCCACATCTTTATAATGTGAAACCTAAAACAAAAACAAGAAACAAACAGCGAACCATGACTTCAGAGGTGCTACATGCACTAACTCAAAATAAGATCCCACAAAACACAGTGGGGAAATGGCTGCCTAAATATGATCCCCAATCAGAAGCAACGATAAACAGCTGCCTCTGATTAGGGAACCATACAAGGCCAACATAGATATAAACACACTAGATCACCCACCCTAGTCACACCACGACCTAACCAAAATAGAGATTAAAAGCCTTTCTATGGTCAGGGCGTGATAGCTCTGCACCAACCAGAGATCAAATGGAAGCCAGTTCAGTTCCCTGAAATGATTATGATCAGATGATTCTGGGTCGTTGCTGAGTTACCTGTTTAGCCTGTTTTCCATTGTCACTCTAAGAAGTGTATTCCAGTTTGTGGATTTTAAACATGGTTGCCATGTTATTCAAACAATGGCGGCCTCTTGGAAAAACGTAATCCATCTCATTTGGTTCCAGACAGTAATGAAGTGGAGGGTAAATGTACGTTTTTTTTTAACTTTTCATAATTTTGACTTTGCGTTTCCCCACCTTTTTCGAAAAATGAAGTTAAAGTAGAGTCAGCTTTACTTTAGTTGCGAATGGCGATCAGCCTTTCCCCACTATGTTAACTGGGTCCAGACTACCCTAAGAACACATCTTTTCCCCACTATGTTAACTGGGTCCAGACTACCCTAAGAACACATCTTTCCCCACTATGTTAACTGGGTCCAGACTACCCTAAGAACACATCTTTTCCCCACTATGTTAACTGGGTCCAGACTACCCTAAGAACACATATTTTCCCCACTATGTTAACTGGGTCCAGACTACCCTAAGAACACATCTTTTCCCCACTATGTTAACTGGGTCCAGACTACCCTAAGAACACATATTTTCCCCACTATGTTAACTGGGTCCAGACTACCCTAAGAACACATCTTTTCCCCACTATGTTAACTGGGTCCAGACTACCCTAAGAACACATGTTTTCTTGGCAGAGAACACACTGTTGGCCTAACATTTACGATTGATGCCCTAAGAACTAACTCTAGGATAGGTGCTCTGTCTGATTCGCCTTTTCTTGGATACTAGCAAATAAAAAGTTTAATTCAATATGATTATTAATGATAATTCAAAGGACTGTTGTCAGAAAAGGGGAACATACAAAACTCAACGCACATAGTCACTATCTGCTATCTCTGTGAATGTGAATGCCTTTTATGTAAGTAGTGTCTCAGAGCTACTGTGAAAATGCTAAACTTAGATCTTTTTAACCATTTGTTTACACTTTGTTCAGTCACGTTACCTAATTGGCTGCAGTATCATTCATAACAATCTTCATAACACATTTAGTCAACATCATTCATAATGAGTTTTCAAAAATAGAGGTCCCCTTAATTAAAAAATACAGTAAATCAATGAAACAGCGGAGCAAATTTCATTGCAGTTTGTGATTTTGTTAGCCTGTGCTTGTTGAAATAATTGTTTTTTATGGGGCTCTATCCTCAGATAATCCCATGGTATTCTTTTGCAGTAAATCCTTTTTTAAGTCTGACAACGCAGTTGGATTAGCAAGATTCTAGGCTTTCGAAACATGTGAGACACTTCTATTTTCATTAATGTGTAATATTACTATTTATGTAGCGATCACCGTATGTTGTAGAATTTCAGCCTGCTGCCGGGTTCCGTGCGCAGAGAGGTTAACAACCTCAACGCGCGAGTAGTTTTAAAACCGCCATTGACGTGGTTTCTGAATCTTACTTCTACCCCCTCCTTTTTCGAACATTCTGTTAAAAATCGCGCAACTTTTCAGCGTCCTGCTACTCATGCCAGGAATATAGTATATGCATATGATTAGTATGTGTGGGTAAAACACTCTGAAGTTTCTAAAACTGGTTAAATCACGGCTGTGACTATAACAGATCGTGTGTTTCATTGAAAAACGCAAGAAAAACTGCTCTCTGAAAGCTAAAAATAATTTCCATAAGTCACTTCCACGAGTTGTTAAAAGAGGACAAAATGTAATATCGACCTGCATGCAATTCATACAAATTCCACACGATGTCGCCATTGTCGTCATTTTCAATTGAATTAATTGTTGGAAAATCCATCTATCTGGCATCCGTTTCTTCCAGTCTTCACCCGGATGTTGTTAATGAAGACATTGGCAGCCATTGATTTGCAAGCGAGGAGCTATTGAATATACATCGCCCTGTAATCATTTTGATAGATTATAAATGTTTACTAATACCTAAAGTTGGATTTCGAAAAGGATTTCGAAGTGTTTTGTGAAAGTTTATCGTCGACTTTTTTAATTAAAAAAAATTACGCAGCGTTTAAAAACGATGTTTTTTTCTGAATGACACAGCTTCCATACAAAGCTATTTTGGGTATATATGGACCGATTTAAACGAAAAAAAGACCCAATAGTGATGTTTATGGGGCATATAGGAGTGCCAAGAAAGAAGCTCGTCAAAGGTAATGAATGTTTTATATTTTATTTCTGCGTTTTGGGTAGCGCCGGCTACCGCAAAATCTGTTGTTTACGTGTCGTGCTGGTATTTTGGGGGGTGCATGCTATCAGATAATAGCTTCTCATGCTTTCGCCGAAAAGCATTTTAAAAATCTGACTTGCTGGCTAGGTTCACAACGAGTGTAGCTTTAATTCAATACCCTGCTTGTGAATTTTGATCAAGGTTTGAGTTGTAACGAGTACATTTAGCATTTAGCGTAGCGCATTTGCATTTCCAGGTGCCTACTTGAGACGTCTGCGTCTCAAGTATAGTCAAGAAGTTAAAATGTGGTCCACTTGTTGCTCCTGCAATATTGTTACGTCCGTTGTTGGAATGAGACCAAGGTGCAGCTTGGTAGGCATACATTTTAATTTATTAAATGAACACCGAAAAAAGAAGAAAAAAAAAGAAATGTAACATCTAGTAGGGCTAAACAGCACAGTACCAAAAACAACATCCCACAAACTAAGGTGGGAAAAAAGGCTGCCTAAGTATGATCCCCAATCAGAGACAACAATAGACAGCTGCCTCTGATTGGGAATCAAACCAGGCCAAACAAAGAAATAGGAAAACTAGAATTCCCACCCAAATCACACGCCGACCAAATAGAGAAATGAAAAGGCTCTCTTAGGGCGTTTTTTTTTTTGCAAACAATTTTCTTCCTTCATTTACATGCACTATAATTTTTACGTGTAAAACAGAGAGAGAGAGAGTGTGTGACCTTACTTAAGGTTAGTGTGTGTCTGAGCGGTTTTCTCTGTGTCTTCTGTCAGAGCAGGAGATGTGTTGTTAGAACTAGCAGGATGTTGATGTGATTCTAGTCTGTCAGAACAGGAGATGTGTTGTTAGAACTAGCAGGATGTTGATGTGATTCTAGTCTGTCAGAACAGGAGATGTGTTGTTAGAACTAGCAGGTTGTTGATGTAATTCTAGTCTGTCAGAACAGGAGATGTGTTGCTAGAACTAGCAGGTTGTTTATGTGAATCTAGTCTGTCAGAGCAGGAGATGTGTTGCTAGAACTAGCAGGTTGTTGATGTGATTCTAGTCTGTCAGAACAGGAGATGTGTTGCTAGAACTAGCAGGTTGTTTATGTGAATCTAGTCTGTCAGAGCAGGAGATGTGTTGCTAGAACTAGCAGGATATTGATGTGATTCCAGTCTGTCAGAACAGGAGATGTGTTGTTAGAACTACCAGGTTGTTGATGTGATTCTAGTCTGTCAGAACAGGAGATGTGTTGTTAGAACTAGCAGGTCGTTGATGTGATTCTAGTCTGTCAGAACAGGAGATGTGTTGTTAGAACTAGCAGGTTATTGGTGTGATTCTAGTCTGACTGATAATGAGAGTGGGCAGGGCTGAGGCTTTTAGGACACACCCACTAGTGTAGAGAGGAGGATATGGTCTGGTTGCTGTTCTGCAGTACCTTATTATTTCCTCATCTCTTCTCCTTACATCACCTCATTTCACTCCTCCTCCTCAACAGTGACTAATCCAAGCCAGAAGCAGTAGCCAGCTCAGGTACTCTCAACATTCTCTGATTCTGAGCTACACTACCAAGACCAAGCTACTACTACTACTGTCACTGTGTTTCTAGCCAGCTCAGGTACTCTCAACATTCTCTGATTCATGTACAGGTAATGTGCTACGTTACAGATGGAGCTGCTATGTTATGTCATGTTAACTTATGTCACTTAAAAGTTCATTTGTGTTGTTTTGTCATGTTAAGCGATGTCATTTTAAAATAAGTTATGTTAAATGCACAATGTACGATTCTAGTTCAATGACTGGAAGTCTACAGGTGTATTAGCAATGCTACCGTACCTGTAGACTTCCAGTCATTGTGCTAATGCTAGATAGCATTTGCTCGTGAAACAACCACTACCTTCCTTCCTAATGCACACGGAGACATTAAAATGGTATCCAGGATCCCTTTAACACTATTAGAGGTTGTTAAATGTAGAGTTGTTATGTAAAGTAATATCAATGTTTCCTCTGTAGGTCGGTTGGCAGAATGTCTCTGCTGCTTTGTTGTGTAGTGACGGCTATGCACCTCTCAACAGGTGAATATGAAACTTGAAAAACAGACGGTGTGTGTAAACAGTTAAAATGATTGATAGAAAACACCCTCTGTGTTCTGTTAAAACACTTTTTTATTTAACCTTTATATAAATAGGCAGGTCAGTTAAGAACAAATTCTTAAACTTTATTTAACTAGGCAGGTCAGTTAAGAACAAATTCTTAACCTTTAGTTAACTAGGCAGGTCAGTTAAGAACAAATTCTTAACCTTTAGTTAACTAGGCAGGTCAGTTAAGAACAAATTCTTACCTTTATTTAACTAGGCAGGTCTGTAATTAAGAACAAATTCTTAAATACAAATTGTTATTTATTTAAACAGGTAACTCTTTTTCCACAATATAGGAGGAGGTACAAAGCCATAAAACTTAAGTTTTTCCAGCATCAGACTATGAATGATAACGTCAAAGGCCACACTGAAGTCTAACAAAACAGCCCCCACAATCTTTTGATCATGAATTTCACTCGGGCAATCATCAACCATCTGTGAAAGGGCCGTGTGCATGTTGAATGTCCTTCCCTATAAGAGTGCTGAAAGTCTGTTGTCAATTTGTTTACAGTAAAATAGCATTGTATCTAGTCAAACCCAACTCTAGATGCTATACAGTATTTGAGGTGCTACTTGATCTAGCTTAGTTTGCATTTTTGGGATTATTCCATTAATTGCTTCCAATGTACCAGGTAAACTAAGTCAAGCACAGCTCTTGAACAGTACATACTGTCGGTGTGTGTTGTTGTTCCAGGGCTGGATGCTGCCCCGGGGGTAGTGAACACTACAGAGGAGGAGGTGGAAGGGGTGGACTCCCAGTCACCATGCCCAGCCGGGTGGCATCAGAATGAGCATCGCTGCTTCTCCTTCTACCCCGTCTGGGCCACCTGGGCCACTGCAGAGGTAACGCTTGTAATTGGGAGAGACTGAGAAACTAAAGGTCAACTTGTTCTGTTGCTGTAATAGAGTTGGTTAGGAATTGATTTAGGGCAAATCTATGGTAAAAGAATGAAGCTAAAATCTGTTTTTTTTCACATAAAATTGTATACTTTAAAATCTAGTTAAATTAAAAACTACTACTACTACTACTACTACTAGTACTACTTCTGTCACCAATACTACCACTTCTACTGCTGTCACTCCTACAACTAATACTATTTCACAACCATTGATACTTCAAGACTAGCACACATCTCTGACTGTCTCTCTAGTTGTACTGCTCCCAGCACAGAGGGAACCTGGTGTCGGTTCACAGCCCGGGTCAACAGGTGTTTGTCCAGGATCTGGTCAGGAGACACACAGACCAGCCGGTCTGGATAGGAGGCTACGATGCAGCTCAGGTACACTGGGTCAATAATTAATCAGTCAGTCTGTCAGTCTGTCAAATGTCTACAGTTTACAGAGGCAAAAGGTCAACGTACTTTCTGTTTAAAAACAATGAAGTGGTTTCAATCCATCAATCAATGTGTTTCTGTGATAAGGAGGGGATGTGGCTGTGGAGTGACGGCTCAGCTGTTGACAGTTTCTACTGGGAGGAGGATGAGCCCAGTAACTCTGGACAGGGGGAGAACTGTATGGAGCTACACACTGGAGGTACACACACACACACACACACACACACACACACACACTCTCTGAGCACATTGAAATAACTGAAGTGAGATTTGTCTTGACAACAGGTGGGCAGGGCTGGAATGACGTGTCCTGTGCAGAGCTGAGGTTCTATGTGTGTTCTATGGAGACAAGGTAGCAGGTCTAACACTGTCTTGTATCTGGACATGTTTTATACATGCACCATATTAAAACTCAATTACATTCATGTCTTTTTTTATTTCATTTTCTTTTAGATCTGGTTTAGCAGCATTACCAAGTCAGAAGAAATCACACGAGAGAGGTAGGAATGTCTTGGCCCATTGCCTCGGATAGACTAAGCTAGGAAGCTAGGATATGCATATGCATGTTAGTATTTGATAGAGAATACTCTAAAGTTTCTAAAGCTGTTAAAATAATGTCTGAGTATAACATAACTGATTTGGTAGGCGAAACCATCTAGGAAATGTGTTTTTTTGAGGTCAAAATGCTTTTCTATGGGAAAGCCAAATGATTAGGATTGCAGTTCCTCTGGTTTCCACTAGATGCCGACAGTCTTTAGAAATTGTTCAATGTTTTTTTTATGGGAAAAATTAAGAAGTGATCGTTTTCTAAGTGTCACTCAGAAGGACTCTACTATTTTGGTGAGCGTGAATGACTCGTTGTTTTTCTCCAGTATTGAAAACAGTTTATTCCGTCTTAAATTTGATCGATTATTTACATATTAGGGTACCTGAGGTTGGATTAGAAACGTTGTCTGAAATGTTTGGACCAAGTTACTTTTTACATTCCTTTGTAGGTGAACTGGTGTATTTCTGAATCAAACGCGCCAAATAAAATAAAATATATAAATAAATAATAAAATAAAAAAATATTTTTTTTTTGAGGGGGGGGGTATAAAGAAGGACTTTGTGTAACTGGGACATTTGGGATTGCAAAAACATGAAGATCTTCAAAGGTAATCGATTCATCTGCTTTTTTGGAAAATGTTTTTAAGAAATTAAGCAAGTCAATGTGGAAAATTTCAAGAACTTTGAAAGTTTCTTCAAGTGCAGTCGCAAAAACCATCAAGCGCTAAGATGAAACTGGCTCTCATGAGGACCGCCACAGGAAAGGAAGACCCAGAGTTCCCTCTGCTTGCAGAAGATAAGTTCATTCGAGTTACCGTCCTCAGAAATTGCAGCCCAAATAAATGTTTCACAGAGTTCAAGTAACAGACACATCTCAACATCCACTGTTCAGAAGAGACTGCGGGAATCAGGCCTCCATGGTCAAATTGCTGCAAAGAAACCACTACTAAAGGTAGCAAGAAGAGACTTGATTGGGCCAAGAAACACGAGCAATGGACATTCGATTTTAGATTATTGGTTCCAACCGCCGTGTATCTGTGAGACGCAGAGTAGGTGAATGGATGATCTCTGCATGTGTGGTTCCCACCGTGAAGCAAGGAGGAGGAGGTGTGATGGTGCTTTGCTGGTGACACTGTCAGTGATTCAGTTTGAATTCAAGGCACATTCAACCGGCATGGCTACCACATCATTCTGCAGTGATACGCCATCCCTGGTTTTCACTTAGTGGGACTATAAAGACCCAACACAACTCCGGGCTGTGTAAGGGCTATTTGACCAAGAAGGAGAGTGATGGAGTGCTGCATCAGATGACCTGGCCTCCACAATCACCCGACCTCAACCCAATTTGGATGATTTGGGATGAGCTGGACATTGCTTCAAGGCCTGAGCTACAGGCAGTTAGATGTGTGTGTCATTACAGGCGAAATTGAAAAAAAAAGAGGCGGATCCTTATTAAAGAGGATGAGGTTTTCTAGGAGGATAAAAAGCTTAATTCCAGATCGGTTCAACATGTTTGAAAGCTTGAAAGGGCATTCGCAAGTACCATCATCAACATTCCTCTTCAGAATGTCAGATTGTTTAGAGTGAATAGAATGTTGGAAGTGGGAGATTTAAATCAAGGGAGATTTAGAATGTTGAAGATATCCCGTTAAAGAGGAAGAGGATTTCTAGAATAGCCTGAGTAAAAGGCAGTTTACTTTGGGCACCACAGTCATCCAAACTTCCAAATACTGCCCCCTATCCCTAAAAAGTTAAAATAATGAGTGACGGCCATTTCTCTTTGCTTATTTGAGCTGTTCTTGCCATAATATGAACTTGATCTTTTACCAAACAGGGTTATCTTCTGTATACCACCCCCTACCTTGTCACAACACAACTGATTGGCTCAAATGCATTAAGAAGGAAAGAAATTCCACAAAATGTGCTCAAAATGTGCTCAGAGTGTTGAAACAATTGGGTTTTTTTTATGATCTGTTTTGGGTTTTGTACTAATCATTGCTAAACTGTACCACAGTAGTAGTTGTGAACACTGCCCCTCCCTCCCTCCCCCAGAGCTGGTTGAAGAGGTGAGTATTTATGACGTCCTGTGGGAGACCAGTGAGAGAGTAGCAGATGAGATCCTCGACACAACCTTCCTCAGAGGGATGTATTCCAGACGTCTGCCTGCCCGCTGCTATGCTGACTTCTGCCACCAGGAGGTGCTATACCTGGACAGAGTCATCCCCATGCTGCGGGTGAAAATAAAATACATTCAATTAAACCAATACCATAAAGATTTACTTACTATGACTGTGATACGTGGTTGTCGTCCCTAGTTCTCTTAAGATAAGTTGCTCTGTATAACAGTGTAAATGTGTGTATGAGCCAGGTGCTGATCAGAACAGTCCAGGGTCCTCCAGACATCATGATGTTTCTCCAGAGAACACATCAACGCTACCAGGAGTCTCTGAAGGAGGCCCAGAACCAAACTCAACCACACCTGGTAGGAAGCTGTTATAACAATCACCCATAATATACAATTTAAGATAATATATCTATTTATACAATTTAAGATAATATATCTTAATATACAATTTAAGATAATATATCTAATTATACAATTTTAGATAATATATCTATTTATATAATTTAAGATAATATATCTTCAAATACAATTTAAGATAATATATCTTATACAATTTAAGATAATATATCTATTTATACAATTTAAGATAATATATCTTAATATACAATTTTAGATAATATATCTATTTATATAATTTAAGATAATATATCTTCAAATACAATTTAAGATAATATATCTTATACAATTTAAGATAATATATATATTTATACAACTTAAGATAATATATCATAACATTTAATTTAAGATAATATATCTATTTATACAATTTAAGATAATATATATTAATATATAATTTAAGAGGATTTATAGCAAGAAAATTCAACTAGAACGTAGTAGGTGATTTATCAATTCCAAAAACCTTCCATAAACATTTTCAATTCCTCATATTTAACTTTTTTTGTTTTGGTTAATTTCAAGTTAAATTTCGGTTACCCAGGTTTTGGTGTATTTAGACACACCCCCAAAACGTAAACCAATCATATCTTCTATCTTTTCCCTTTTTGACTCCATTCAGTTCAAGGTCTTTTAGCATTACACACCAAACATGTGGAAGAAGGTGCTCAGGTCAGATGAAACCAAAATTGAACTTTTTGGCAACAATGCAAAACGTTATGTTTGGCGTAAAAGCAACACAGCTGAACACACCATCCCCACTGTCAAACATGGTGGTGGCAGCATCATGGTTTGGGCCTGCTTTTCTTCAGCAGGGACAGGGAAGATGGTTAAAATTGATGGGAAGATGGATGGAGCCAAATACAGGACCATTCTGGAAGAGAACCTGATGGAGTCTGCAAAAGACCTGAGACTGGGACGGAGATTTGTCTTCCAACAAGACAATGATCCAAAACATTAAGCAAAATCTACAATGGAATGGTTCAAAAATAAACATATCCAGGTGTTAGAATGGCCAAGTCAAAGTCCAGACCTGAATCCAATCGAGAATCTGTGGAAAGAACTGAAAACTGCTGTTCACAAATGCTCTCCATCCAACCTCACTGAGCTCGAGCTGTTTTGCAAGGAGGAATGGGAAAAAATGTCAGTCTCTCGATGTGCAAAACTGATAGAGACATACCCCAAGCGACTTACAGCTGTATTCACAGCAAAAGGTGACGCTACAAAGTATTAACTTAAGGGGGCTGAATAATTTTGCACGCCCAATTTTTCAGTTTTTGATTTGTTAAAAAAGTTTGAAATATCCAATAAATGTCGTTCCACTTCATGATTGTGTCCCACTTGCTGTTGATTCTTCACAAAAAAATACAGTTTTATATATTTATGTTTGAAGCCTGAAATGTGGCAAAAGGTCGCAAAGTTCAAGGGGGCCGAATACTTTCGCAAGGCACTGTATATCCACAGTGAAACGAGTGGATATAAGGCAGAAGCCACTGCTCCAAAACCTAAAAAAAAGCCAGACTACGGTTTTCAACTGCACATGGGGACAAAGATTGTACTTTTTGGAGAAATGTCCTCTGGTATGATGCAACAAAAATAGAACTGTTTGGCCATAATGACCATTGTTATGTTTGGAGGAAAAAGGGGGAGGCTTGCAAGCCAAAGAACACCATCCCAACCTTGAAGCACGGGGGTGGCAGCATCATATTGTGGGGGTGCTTTGCACCAACTCAACCTCTGGTCTGTGGAGTCTGGACCTTATGTTAGCTTGAGTGACATATTTATTTATGACATGCAGGAGGGACTGGTGCACTTCACAAAATAGATGCCATCATGAGTCAGGACAATTATGTGGATATATTGAAGCAATATCTCAAGACATCAGTCAGGAAGTTGAAGCTTGGTTGCAAATGGGTCTTCCAAATGGACAATGACCCCAATAATACTTCCAAAGTTGTGGCAAAATGACTAAAGGACAACAAAGTCAAGGTATTGGAGTGGCCATCACAAAGCGCTGACCACAATCCTATAGAAAATATGTGGGCAGAACTGAAAAAGCATGTGCGAGCAATGAGGCATTCCAACCTGACTCAGTCACACCAGCTCTGTCAGGAGGACTGGACCAAAATTTACCCACCTACTTGTGGGAAGCTTGTGGAAGGCTAACCGAAACGTTTGACCCAAGTTATACAATTTATAGGCAATGCTACCAAATACTAATTGAGTGTATGTACACTTCTGACTCACTGGGAATGTGATGAAATAAATAAAAGCTGAAATAAATCATTCTCTCTACTATTATGCTGACACTTCACAGTCTTAAAATAAAGTGGTGATCCTAAGACATGGAATTTGAACTTTTTATTAAATGTCAGGAACTGTGAAACTGAGTTGAAATGTATTCGACTAAGCTTAGCCATAACCACATAGTAAACTCTTTGTCTCACTTCCTCCATCTCTTCCTCTTCCTGCCTACAGAACCTGTCCTCCATCCAGCCCTCTGCAGCTGTGCGTCAGTACCTCCAGAGCTTCCATGACATTGTAAATGAGGAGCCCATCTACTGGCTGGTGTCTCTGCTGCCCAGAGCCCTGCTCAGACCTTACCTGGCACAGAACCTGCCGCTGGGAGAGAGGACCAGACCAGGCCCCAGCCCCTGCCTCTACCCCTGGCTAAACCTCTTCCCCTGCCCCTGCTACCAGTGGGGGAGAGAGGACATGAAGCCAGACCAGAGGAACCAGAAGGATGAGTCTGGGACATATTACAGGTATATTAAGGATATTATAATGTAATACAACTGATACAATATAATGTATGCTGATTTATATTGATGATATGAGATGTGCTGATTGATATTGATGATATGAGATGTGCTGGTTGATATTGATGATATAATATCTGCTGGTTGATATTGATGATATAATATATGCTGATTGATATTGATGATATGAGGTATGCTGATTGATATTGATGATATGAGGTATGCTGGTTGATATTGATGATATTGATTGCCAATGGAAGTTTATAGTGTCTGAACTCCACATTGTTGTGTTTAATCTTGTCAAGTGTGGTGATATTGTGGAGTGACTCTTTTCTATCCTGTCTCTCTCTCTTCAGGCATCTACTGGAGAAGTACCAGGATGTGATAGACGTCTATAAGGCTGTCAACATCTTCAGAGTCCAGATGATCAACGAGAAGGCTCTCTTCACCTCCAGGTGCGGTTAGCCTGACTTAGGTCTACAGTTAGCCTGACTTACGAATGCTGTTAGCATGGTCCTGCTATCTAAGTCTACAGTTAGCCTGGTCCTGCTAATCAAGTTTACAGTTAGCCTTGTCCTGCTATCTAATTCTACAGTTAGCCTGGTCCTGCTAAACAAGTCTTGACAGGTCTCCCTCTCAAAACAGGCTCTGAACCCTACGGGATCTTCTTAGCCTAGGCACCAGTCAATTTTGTGATAACATTCTACTCCTTGTCAACATAATTTGGCATATGACATGGAGTACAAGAACTGGAATCCCAACTAGCGAATTTGATTTGCTGAAAGTTCTTGGGAGGAAGCCATGACTTTACTGACTGGTAAAACGGAGCGTTTTTTAAACGTTCTGAAAACGGAAGTGAAGAGTTAGCCTGTTCTGGGAACGTTAAGGTTTAGGTTGCAGAGGGGTTTCTGAGAACGTTTTACTATGGTTCCAGGGAGGTTTCTGAGAGCGTTATACTATTGATCCAGGGAGGTTCTGAGAACATCTAACTATGGTTCCAGGGAGGTTCTGAGAACGTCTTACTATGGTTCCATGAACATTTTCCTTGGAGGTTTTATTAAGACTTAATGTTAAGTCTTAATAAACACACAATTTCAGATGACGATTAATGTTTAATGTCTCTGTGATGTTCATCTCTGTGTTACTAGTTGACAGAGTAATATAACTGAGGTCATATATAATGTTGTCTCTGTGATGTTCATCTCTGTGTTAATGTTTAATGTCTCTGTGATGTCCATCTCTGTGTTACTAGTTGACAGAGTAATATAACTGAGGTCATATATAATGTTGTCTCTGTGATGTTCATCTCTGTGTTACTAGTTGACAGAGTAATATAACTGAGGTCATATATAATGTTGTCTCCGGCTGGAGTGTCCTTATACTTTAATTATCAAATCAATAAATCAATGAATATCTGATGTAATCTAATCCGTCTGTGTAATATTATCCTAGCTGGTTTCCCACTGGTGAAGAGGAGGAAGAGGAGGACCAACCCAACCTGTTGTCTGTGGAGTCTGGTCCTGACGTTAGGGTGAGTGATGTATTTATTTATGACATGTTTATCTTGTTTTGAAATCAGTCGGGGATTGTGAACATTTTTTATATTTTATTTCACCTTTATTTAACCAGGTAGGCTAGTTGAGAACACCTTTATTTAACCAGGTAGGCCAGTTGAGAACACCTTTATTTAACCAGGTAGGCTAGTTGAGAACACGTTCTCATTTACAACTGCGACCTGGCCAAGATAAAGCAAAGCAGTTCGACACAAACAACAACACAGAGTTACACATGGAATAAACAAACAAACAGTCAATAATTCAGTACAAAAAGTATATTTACAGTGAGTGCAAATGAGGTAAGACAAGGGCAATAAATAGGCCATGGTGGCAAAGTAATTACAATATAGCAATTAAACAATGGAGTGATAGATGTGCAAAAGATGAATGTGGAAGAAGAGATACTGGGGTGCAAAGGATCAAGATAAATAAATAAGTACAGTATGGGGATGAGGTAGTTGGATGGGCTATTTACAGATGGGCTATGTACAGGTGGGCTATGTACAGGTGCAGTGATCTGTGATGATTGATAATGTGACTGTTTTTCTTTTCAACATTTACATGTATTTTCTTACATACTACCCCCCCCCCCCCCCCCCCCCCCCGCCCCAAACAGTTGTTCTTTGGGAACCCCCAATTTAGGCCAGCCCACTCTGCTTAAATATGGACCGGCCAGTCAGTTTCTGTTTCATAGTGACTCTATTGGGACATTTATGTCAGGAGAGTCTTTCAGATAAGATGTGTTATCTGTCATTGGTCTTGTTTGTCCTGTCCCTTTAATCTGGTTGTTTCTGTCGCCCCTCCAGGTGAAGCTGTAGCAGTGCAGCTGTAGAATACAGGGAGCTGAGTGTGTAAGGCTGTGTGTGTTGGCTTTCACACTGGGCAGGACTTCCACTTGTCAGACATATTCCAATATTACACTTTTATGTTGGTAACTTCCCCCAAATAACTACTGTTCAGACTGTATTAATGCAATAACACAATGAATGTACACATTTAATTATTGTCAACAAAGCTACAATAAAATAAAAAAGATTTAGGTAATAAAATCATAGAATGAAACTGTTCAACTGTATTTTCTCATGGGTATTGCAATGTCAATAATACACAGCCAATCACATTGCTGTGCTCGATCTCAATCAGAAGAATTGCTCTGGCTAGCCAATAAACAGATGGTATTGCTTCCAAGAATTGACCAATCAGAAAATGCTAAGGTTGCCCCACTAGCAGTGGGTAAATATTTGAAAGCTCCATTGTATAAACAATTGTATTTATCCTGTGTGCATGTTTTACATCCATGTTGGATCCACTGATTTCAAACAATTAGAGAATAGTTGTCCTTATCACATCTTCCTCAAATTCTGTCTTTAATTCTGTCCTGGATTTACAATCAAAACAACTTGGCTAACATTATGGTTGAGATGGAAACCTGTTCTTAAATGAATAGATGAAAGCCTTTCTATTTGGGAAATACCAAATATAACTCCTGTTACTTTAACACTTTCACCTTTCTGGGTGTAACGTTGTGAAGTTCCAATCCTGACGAGTGGATTGACAAAAATAGAGGGTTTTAGGGTCTGGATGACGATGACAGATTTACATGTTGAGGTGCGAGGATAGTTAGAAACCAGATGTTCTCTACTCTCAGATTTACATGTTGAGGATAGTTAGAAACCAGATGTTTTCTACTCTCAGATTTACATGTTGAGGATAGTTAGAAACCAGATGTTCTCTACTCTCAGATTTACATGTTGAGGATAGTTAGAAACCAGATGTTCTCTACTCTCAGATTTACATGTTGAGGATAGTTAGAAACCAGATGTTTTCTACTCTCAGATTTACATGTTGAGGATAGTTAGAAACCAGATGTTCTCTACTCTCAGATTTACATGTTGAGGATAGTTAGAAACCAGATGTTCTCCACTCTCAGATTTACATGTTGAGGATGGTTAGAAACCAGATGTTCTCTCATGTCAGATTTACATGTTAAGGATAGTTAGAAACCAGATGTTTTCTCCTGTCAGATTTACAAGTTGAGGATAGTTAGAAACCAGATGTTTTCTCCTGTCAGATTTACATGTTGAGGATAGTTAGAAACCAGATGTTCTCTACTCTCAGATTTACATGTTGAGGATAGTTAGAAACCAGATGTTTTCTACTCTCAGATTTACATGTTGAGGATAGTTAGAAACCAGATGTTCTCTACTCTCAGATTTACATGTTGAGGATAGTTAGAAACCAGATGTTCTCTACTCTCAGATTTACATGTTGAGGATAGTTAGAAACCAGATGTTCTCTCCTGTCAGATTTACATGTTAAGGATAGTTAGAAACCAGATGTTTTCTCCTGTCAGATTTACATGTTGAGGATAGTTAGAAACCAGATGTTTTCTCCTCTCAGATTTACATGGCGAGGATAGTTAGAAACCTGATGTTTTCTCCTGTCAGATTTACATGTTGAGGAGCGAGGATAGTTAGAAACCAGATGTTCTTTCCTGTCAGATTTACATGTTGAGGAGCGAGGATAGTTAGAAACCTGATGTTTTCTCATGTCAGATTTACATGGCGAGGAGCGAGGATAGTTAGAAGCCTTCCACAAGCTTCCCACAATAAGTTGGGTAAATTTTGGTCCATTCCTCCTGACAGAGCTGTTGTAACTGAGGCAGATTTGTAGGCCTCCTTGCTCGCACACACTTTTTCAGTTCTGCCCACAAATGTTGTATGTGATTGAGGTCAGGGCTTTGTGATGGCCAGTCCAATACCTTGACTTTGTTGTCCTTAAGCCATTTTGCTACAATTTTGGAAGTATGCTTGGGGTCGTTGTCCATTTGAAAGACCCATTTACGACCAAGCTTTAACTTCCTGACTGAAATTTTGAGATTTTGTTTCAATATATCCACATAATTTTCCTGCTTCATGATGCCATCTATTTTGTGAAGGGAACCAGTCCCTCCCTCCCTTTGTGAATTTATGTAACCTGTGCTGGTGGAAAAATATTTCTATGTGGGGCGCCGTCCTCAAACAATCGCATGGCATGCTTTCGCTGTAAAGCCTATTGTAAATCGGACAGTGCAGTTAGATTAACAGGAATTTAAGCTTTTATTCGATATAAGACACTTGTATGTTCCTAAGTGTTTAATATTCGTTATTTTTATGATTATTTATTTGAATTGCGTGCCCTCCAGTTTCACCAGAAGATGTCCTGCTAGCGGGACACCTAGCCTGAAGTTTTAATGAGTAACTTAATTTATTTCACCCTTCCACCAGATAACACACAGACTGTACAAAACATTAGGAACACCTTACTAATGTTGAGTTGCACCCCCTTTTGCCATCAGAACAGCCTACATTCGTCGGGGCATGGACTCTACAAGGTGTTGAAAGCGCTCCACAGGGATGCTGGTCCATGTTGACTCCAATGCTTCCCACAGTTGTGTCAAGTTGGCTGGATGTTCTTTGGGTGGTGGACCATCCTTGATACACACAGGAAAACTGAGCATGAAAAATTACTTAACTTTTTATGGCTGCAGGGGCAGTATTGTGTAGCTTGGATGAAAAGGTGCCCATTGTAAACGGCCAGCTCCTCAGTCTCAGTTGCTAATATATGCATGTTATTATCATTATTAATGCTTTGTGTGCTGGGCGCTGTCCTCAGATAATCACATGGTGTGTTTTCGCGGTAAAGCCTTTTTGAAATTGAACAATGCGGCTGAATTAACAAGAAGTTAAGCTTTTAAATTATGTATGACACTTGTATTTTCATGAATGTTTAATATTACGATTTCTGTAATGTGAATTTCGCCCTCTGCAATTTCACCGGATGTTGTCAACATGAGACGCTCGCGTCCCAGTGATCCGTAAGAAGTTAATGGACCCCAGGAGGAGTAGCTCCTGCATGTTCAGTAGGTAATGGACCCCAGGAAGAGTAGCTGTTGCATATTCAGTAGGTAATGGACCCCAGGAAGAGGGGCTGCTGCATGTTCAGTAGGTAATGGACCCCAGGAAGAGTGGCTACTGCATGTTCAGTAGGTAATGGACCCCAGGAAGAGTGGCTACTGCATATTCAGTAGGTAATGGACCCCAGGAAGAGTAGCTGCTGCATATTCAGTAGGTAATGGACCCCAGGAAGAGTAGCTTCTGCCTATTCAGTAGGTAATGGACCCCAGGAAGAGTAGCTTCTGCCTGTTCAGTAGGTAATGGACCCCAGGAAGAGTAGCTTCTGCCTATTCAGTAGGTAATGGACCCCAGGAAGAGTAGCTTCTGCCTATTCAGTAGGTAATGGACCCCAGGAAGAGTAGCTTCTGCCTGTTCAGTAGGTAATGGACCCCAGGAAGAGTAGCTTCTGCCTATTCAGTAGGTAATGGACCCCAGGAAGAGTAGCTTCTGCCTGTTCAGTAGGTAATGGACCCCAGGAAGAGTGGCTGCTGCATGTTCAGTAGGTAATGGACCCCAGGAAGAGTAGCTGCTGCATATTCAGTAGTTAATGGACCCTTGGAAGAGTTGCTGCTGCATTTTCAGTCGTTAATATTTCAGTGCACGGTCTAGTTTCCTGAATTTCCGCCTGTCTGACGTGCCCAAAGTAAACTGCCTGCTACTCAGGCCCAGAAGCTAGGATATGCATATACAGTGCCTTGCGAAAGTATTCGGCCCCCTTGAACTTTGCGACCTTTTGCCACATTTCAGGCTTCAAACATAAAGATATAAAACTGTATTTTTTTGTGAAGAATCAACAACAAGTGGGACACAATCATGAAATGGAACAACATTTATTGGATATTTCAAACTTTTTTAGCAAATCAAAAACTGAAAAATTGGGCGTGCAAAATTATTCAGCCCCTTTACTTTCAGTGCAGCAAACTCTCTCCAGAAGTTCAGTGAGGATCTCTGAATGATCCAATGTTGACCTAAATGACTAATGATGATAAATACAATCCACCTGTGTGTAATCAAGTCTCTGTATAAATGCACCTGCACTGTGATAGTCTCAGAGGTCCTTTAAAAGCGCAGAGAGCATCATGAAGAACAAGGAACACACCAGGCAGGTCCGAGATACTGTTGTGAAGAAGTTTAAAGCCGGATTTGGATACAAAAAGATTTTACAAGCTTTAAACATCCCAAGGAGCACTGTGCAAGCGATAATATTGAAATGGAAGGAGTATCAGACCACTGCAAATCTACCAAGACCTGGCCGTCCCTCTAAAATTTCAGCTCATACAAGGAGAAGACTGATCAGAGATGCAGCCTGCTGATGGTCTGGTCCTGGGGCTGGCTGCTGACGGGCTGGCTTCTGATGGGTTGGTCCTGGGGCTGGCTGCTGATGGGCTGGTCCTGAGGCTGGCTGCTGACGGGCTGGTCCTGGGGCTGGCTGC
This sequence comes from Oncorhynchus mykiss, assembly GCF_057628025.1. Classification (NCBI taxonomy): domain Eukaryota; kingdom Metazoa; phylum Chordata; class Actinopteri; order Salmoniformes; family Salmonidae; genus Oncorhynchus; species Oncorhynchus mykiss. Next base: position 82,564,140 of record NC_143036.1, on the reverse strand, counting down.
TGACGGGCTGGTCCTGGGGCTGGCTGCTGACGGGCTGATCCTGGTCCTGGGGCTGGTTGCTGACGGGCTGGTCCTGGGGCTGGCTGCTGACGAGCTGGCTGCTGAAGGGCTGGTCCTTAGGCTTTCTGCTGCCGGGCTGGTCCTGGGGCTAGCTGCTGCCGGGCTGGTCCTGGAGCTAGCTGCTGACGGGCTGTTCCTGGGGCTGGCTGCTGACGGGCGGGCTGCTGACGGGCTGGCTGCTGATGGGCTGGTCCTGTGGCTGGCTGCTGACAGGCTGGTCCTGGGGCTGGGGCTGGTTGATGACGAGCTGGCTGCTGACGGCTGGTCCTGGGGCTGGCTGCTGAAGGGCTGGTCCTGAGGCTTTCTGCTGCCGGGCTGTTCCTGGGGCTGGCTGCTGACGGGCTGGCTGCTGACGGGCTGGCTGCTGATGGGCTGGTCCAGTGGCTGGCTGCTGACAGGCTGGTCCTGGGGCTTGTGCTGGTTGCTGACGAGCTGGCTGCTGACGGTTGGTCCTCGGGCTGGCTGCTGAAGGGCTGGTCCTGGGGCTAGCTGAAGGTCAATCTCATCCTCTTCTTACAACTCACTGTCAGACTCCGAATTGACAGAGACATGATCATCATATTCTTAAAAATCTTAATCTTGCAAAGTGGAAGATGCTCCTTCCACACTAGCATCTCTATCTGCAAAGATGATTTCTAAGGCCCTCTGAGCAGAGATTCTTTCTGCCATACTGATTGATTGTGGAAAGGAGCCACACATGCAAAGCTAGTGATTTGTTGTGTTCCTCCTCCATTTGCACCGGGCCGGGGTAGAGTGTTTTACAATGTATAGGAATAATGTATTGAAATAATGTATTGTAATAACATCGAAAAGGTTCCTGCAAGACATTGTGTAGTTTCTCACACTACAACGGGTAAAGAGTGTGAGAAAAACGGTAGACCAGCAGACAAGGCAGGGAGACAAACAGACAAGGCAGGGAGACAAGCAGACAAGGCAGGGAGACAAACAGACAAGGCAGGGAGACAAGCAGACAAGGCAGGGAGACAAGCAGACAAGGCAGGGAGACAAACAGACAAGGCAGGGAGACAAGCAGACAAGGCAGGGAGACAAACAGACAAGGCAGGGAGACAAACAGGTTCTTGGTGCTCTGTTGAAACAGCAGGCGCAGGGAAGAGGAAGACAGAGTGTCGGCACACACACACAGACACACACACACACACACACACACACACACACACACACACACACACACACACACATACACACACACACACACACACACACACACACACACACACGCACACACACACTTTCATTACCCTCTGGTCCAGTGGACCCAAACACCACATATGTAATATCATATGTACTATAAATGATCAGAATGTTTTATTTGAATTAAAATGTTTTATTTGTCACAGAAAATGACAAAAAATATATATAATTGTGTAATCTTTCTTCTGGTAAAAATTGAAAATGGGTCAGACAGACCCAAACACCACACAAGGGTTAAGCATCCTCATCACCATCTCTACACACCCTGCTTTCATGCTAACTTTTACTGTGATTTCAACCACATGGAATGCAGCCCAGCAGAGGCTGTTAAAGGAGATCTACCTCTACATTGTTATTGTCAGAACATTAAAGTCTCTCCCTACTATTATAATTGAGACAGAAAGGCCTGGGAGGGTTCAACTTGTCAAGAAGATACATGCCTGTGGGCAACACCCAATCATGCAATGACATGCAAATATAACACTGGCTTACAAACTTCTACATGTCAACTTCAACCTGAAGAGGAGCAGAAATCTACCGGGTTAGTTGACAAAGTCCTGGTACTTTAAACACAGGTTCCTGTTATTCGTAATATCATGTTACAGCGATGACATTATATATTACAGAGATGTTACTAGTGGTGGGCACCAATATTGATCCTTCTGTAACAGTGGGGACCAGAATTACTGGATCCCTTGATAAAGATGAACTAAAAAGACTGTATAAAATAAATAATACCAATACTGCTCTATATTCTCCATATTCTCTATGTTCTCTATGTTCTCTATGTTCTCCATATTCTCTATGTTCTCTATGTTCTCCATATTCTCTATGTTCTCTATGTTCTCTATATTCTCTATGTTCTCTATGATCTCTATGTTCTCTATATTCTCTATGTTCTCTATATTCTCTATGTTCTCTATATTCTCTATGTTCTCTATATTATCTATGTTCTCTATGTTCTCTATATTCTCTATATTCTCTATATTCTCTATATTCTCTATGTTCTCTATATCCTCTATGTTCTCTATATTATCTATGTTCTCTATGTTCTCTATATTCTCTATATTCTCTATATTCTATATGTTCTCTATGTTCTCTATGTTCTCTATATTCTCTATATTCTCTATGTTCTCTATGTTCTATATGTTCTCTATATTCTCTATGTTCTCTATGTTCTCTATATTCTCTATGTTCTCTATATTCTCTATATTCTCTATATTCTCTATGTTCTCTATATTCTCTATGTTCTCTATGTTCCCTATATTCTCTATGTTCTCTATATTCTCTATATTCTCTATGTTCTCTATATTCTCTATATTCTCTATGTTCTCTATGTTCCCTATATTATCTATATTCTCTATGTTCTCTATGTTCTCTATATTCTCTATGTTCTCTATGTTCCCTATATTATCTATATTCTCTATGTTCTCTATGTTCTCTATATTCTCTATATTCTCTGTTCTCTATGTTCTCTATATTCTCTATGTTCTCTATGTTCTCTATATTCTCTATGTTCTCTATGTTCTCTATATCCTCTATGTTCTCTATGTTCTCTATATTCTCTATATTCTCTATGTTCTCTATGTTCTCTATATTCTCTATATTCTCTATGTTCTCCATATTCCCTATATTCTCTATGTTCTCTATGTTCCCTATATTATCTATATTCTCTATGTTCTCTATGTTCTCTATATTCTCTATGTTCTCTATGTTCCCTATATTATCTATATTCTCTATGTTCTCTATGTTCTCTATATTCTCTATATTCTCTGTTCTCTATGTTCTCTATATTCTCTATGTTCTCTATGTTCTCTATATTCTCTATATTCTCTATGTTCTCTATATTCTCTATATTCTCTATGTTCTCTATATTCTCTATATTCTCTATGTTCTCTATGTTCTCCATATTCCCTATATTCTCTATGTTCTCTATATTCTCAGCTCCAAATGTATTTTTTATACATTTGCTTTGAGAAATACATTTTGTTCAACAAGAAATAAAGACCAATTGAATAAAGGTAGGGGTCATGATGATTGTTACCCCTTGTTTTCAATAGTTTAGCACCCTCCCCTTGTGAGGATAACCCCACTGAGCCTTTTTTTCAATAGTCTAGCACCCTCCCCTTGTGAGGATAACCCCACTGAGCCTTGATTTCAATAGTTTAGCACACTCCCCTTGTGAGGATAACCCCACTGAGACTTGTTTTCAATAGTCTAGCACCCTCCCCTTGTGAGGATAACCCCACTGAGCCTTGTTTTCAATAGTCTAGCACCCTCCCCTTGTGAGGATAACCCCACTGAGCCTTGATTTCAATAGTTTAGCACCCTCCCCTTGTGAGGATAACCCCACTGAGCCTTGTTTTCAATAGTCTAGCACCCTCCCCTTGTGAGGATAACCCCACTGAGCCTTGTTTTCAATAGTCTAGCACCGTCCCCTTGTGAGGATAACCCCACTTAGCCTTGATTTCAATAGTTTAGCACCCTCCCCTTGTGAGGATAACCCCACTGAGCCTTGTTTTCAATAGTCTAGCACCCTCCCCTTGTGAGGATAACCCCACTGAGCCTTGTTTTCAATAGTCTAGCACCCTCCCCTTGTGAGGATAACCCCACTGAGCCTTGTTTTCAATAGTTTAGCACCCTCCCCTTGTGAGGATAACCCCACTGAGCCTTGTTTTCAATAGTCTAGCACCCTCCCCTTGTGAGGATAACCCCACTGAGCCTTGTTTTCAATAGTCTAGCACCCTCCCCTTGTGAGGATAACCCCACTGAGCCTTGTTTTCAATAGTCTAGCACCCTCCCCTTGTGAGGATAACCCCACTGAGCCTTGTTTTCAATAGTCTAGCAGCCTCCCCTTGTGAGGATAACCCCACTGAGCCTTGTTTTCAATAGTCTAGCACCCTCCCCTTGTGAGGATAACCCCACTGAGCCTTGTTTTCAATAGTCTAGCACCCTCCCCTTGTGAGGATAACCCCACTGAGCCTTGTTTTCAATAGTCTAGCACCCTCCCCTTGTGAGGATAACCCCACTGAGCCTTGTTTTCAATAGTCTAGCACCCTCCCCTTGTGAGGATAACTCCACTGAGCCTTGTTTTCAATAGTCTAGCACCCTCCCCTTGTGAGGATAACCCCACTGAGCCTTGTTTTCAATAGTCTAGCACCCTCCCCTTGTGAGGATAACCCCACTGAGCCTTGTTTTCAATAGTCTAGCACCCTCCCCTGGTGAGGATAACCCCACTGAGCCTTGTTTTCAATAGTTTAGCACCCTCCCCTTGTGAGGATAACCCCACTGAGCCTTGTTTTCAATAGTCTAGCACCCTCCCCTTGTGAGGATAACCCCACTGAGCCTTGTTTTCAATAGTTTAGCACCCTCCCCTTGTGAGGATAACCCCACTGAGCCTTGTTTTCAATAGTCTAGCACCCTCCCCTTGTGAGGATAACCCCACTGAGCCTTGTTTTCAATAGTCTAGCACCCTCCCCTTGTGAGGATAACCCAACTGAGCCTTGTTTTCAATAGTCTAGCACCCTCCCCTTGTGAGGATAACCCCACTGAGCCTTGTTTTCAATAGTCTAGCACCCTCCCCTTGTGAGGATAACCCCACTGAGCCTTGTTTTCAATAGTCTAGCACCCTCCCCTTGTGAGGATAACCCCACTGAGCCTTGTTTTCAATAGTCTAGCACCCTCCCCTTGTGAGGATAACCCCACTGAGCCTTGTTTTCAATAGTCTAGCACCCTCCCCTTGTGAGGATAACCCCACTGAGCCTTGTTTTCAATAGTCTAGCACCCTCCCCTTGTGAGGATAACCCCACTGAGCCTTGTTTTCAATAGTCTAGCACCCTCCCCTTGTGAGGATAACTCCACTGAGCCTTGTTTTCAATAGTCTAGCACCCTCCCCTTGTGAGGATAACCCCACTGAGCCTTGTTTTCAATAGTCTAGCACCCTCCCCTTGTGAGGATAACCCCACTGAGCCTTGTTTTCAATAGTCTAGCACCCTCCCCTTGTGAGGATAACCCCACTGAGCCTTGTTTTCAATAGTTTAGCACCCTCCCCTTGTGAGGATAACCCCACTGAGCCTTGTTTTCAATAGTCTAGCACCCTCCCCTTGTGAGGATAACACCACTGAGCCTTGTTTTCAATAGTCTAGCACCCTCCCCTTGTGAGGATGACCCCACTGAGCCTTGTTTTCAATAGTTTAGCACCCTCCCCTTGTGATGATAACCCCACTGAGCCTTGTTTTCAATAGTCTAGCACCCTCCCCTTGTGAGGATAACCCCACTGAGCCTTGTTTTCAATAGTTTATCACCCTCCCCTTGTGAGGATAACCCCACTGAGCCTTGATTTCAATAGTTTAGCACCCTCCCCTTGTGAGGATAACCCCACTGAGCCTTGTTTTCAATAGTCTAGCACCCTCCCCTTGTGAGGATAACCCCACTGAGCCTTGTTTTCAATAGTCTAGCACCCTCCCCTTGTGAGGATAACCCCACTGAGCCTTGATTTCAATAGTTTAGCACCCTCCCCTTGTGAGGATAACCCCACTGAGCCTTGTTTTCAATAGTCTAGCACCCTCCCCTTGTGAGGATAACCCCACTGAGCCTTGTTTTCAATAGTCTAGCACCCTCCCCTTGTGAGGATAACCCCACTGAGCCTTGTTTTCAATAGTCTAGCACCCTCCCCTTGTGAGGATAACCCCACTGAGCCTTGTTTTCAATAGTCTAGCACCCTCCCCTTGTGAGGATAACCACACTGAGCCTTGTTTTCAATAGTTTAGCACCCTCCCCTTGTGAGGATAACCCCACTGAGCCTTGTTTTCAATAGTCTAGCACCCTCCCCTTGTGAGGATAACCCCACTGAGCCTTGTTTTCAATAGTCTAGCACCCTCCCCTTGTGAGGATAACCCCACTGAGCCTTGTTTTCAATAGTCTAGCACCCTCCCCTTGTGAGGATAACCCCACTGAGCCTTGTTTTCAATAGTCTAGCACCCTCCCCTTGTGAGGATAACACCACTGAGCCTTGTTTTCAATAGTCTAGCACCCTCCCCTTGTGAGGATAACCCCACTGAGCCTTGTTTTCAATAGTTTAGCACCCTCCCCTTGTGAGGATAACCCCACTGAGCCTTGTTTTCAATAGTCTAGCACCCTCCCCTTGTGAGGATAACCCCACTGAGCCTTGTTTTCAATAGTCTAGCACCCTCCCCTTGTGAGGATAACCCCACTGAGCCTTGTTTTCAATAGTTTAGCACCCTCCCCTTGTGAGGATCACCCCACTGAGCCTTGTTTTCAATAGTCTAGCACCCTCCCCTTGTGAGGATAACCCCACTGAGCCTTGTTTTCAATAGTCTAGCACCCTCCCCTTGTGAGGATAACCCCACTGAGCCTTGTTTTCAATAGTCTAGCACCCTCCCCTTGTGAGGATAACCCCACTGAGCCTTGTTTTCAATAGTTTAGCACCCTCCCCATGTGAGGATAACCCCACTGAGCCTTGTTTTCAATAGTTTAGCACCCTCCCCTTGTGAGGATAACCCCACTGAGCCTTTAACTAAAATGATTGTTACCCCTTGTTTTCAGTAGTCTAGCACCCTCCCCTTGTGAGGATAACCCCACTGAGCCTTTAACTAAAATGATTGTTACCCCTTGTTTTCAATAGTTTAGCACCCTCCCATTGTGAGGATAACCCCACTGAGCCTTTAACTAAAATGATTGTTACCCCTTGTTTTCAATGGTCTAGCACCCTCCCCTTGTCAGGATAACCCCACTGAGCCTTTGACTAAAATGATTGTTACCCCTTGTTTTCAATAGTCTAGCACCCTCCCCTTGTGAGGATAACCCCACTGAGCCTTGTTTTCAATAGTCTAGCACCCTCCCCTTGTGAGGATAACCCCACTGAGCCTTGTTTTCAATAGTTTAGCACCCTCCCCTTATGAGGATAACCCCACTGAGCCTTGTTTTCAATAGTCTAGCACCCTCCCCTTGTGAGGATAACCCCACTGAGCCTTGTTTTCAATAGTCTAGCACCCTCCCCTTGTGAGGATAACCCCACTGAGCCTTGTTTTCAATAGTCTAGCACCCTCCCCTTGTGAGGATAACCCCACTGAGCCTTGTTTTCAATAGTTTAGCACCCTCCCCTTGTGAGGATAACCCCACTGAGCCTTGTTTTCAATAGTCTAGCACCCTCCCCTTGTGAGGATAACCCCACTGAGCCTTGTTTTCAATAGTCTAGCACCCTCCCCTTGTGAGGATAACCCCACTGAGCCTTGTTTTCAATAGTTTAGCACCCTCCCCTTGTGAGGATAACCCCACTGAGCCTTGTTTTCAATAGTTTAGCACCCTCCCATTGTGAGGATAACCCCACTGAGCCTTGTTTTCAATAGTCTAGCACCCTCCCCTTGTGAGGATAACCCCACTGAGCCTTGTTTTCAATAGTTTAGCACCCTCCCCTTGTGAGGATAACCCCACTGAGCCTTTAACTAAAATGATTGTTACCCCTTGTTTTCAATAGTCTAGCACCCTCCCCTTGTGAGGATAACCCCACTGAGCCTTTAACTAAAATGATTGTTACCCCTTGTTTTCAATAGTTTAGCACCCTCCCATTGTGAGGATAACCCCACTGAGCCTTTAACTAAAATGATTGTTACCCCTTGTTTTCAGTGGTCTAGCACCCTCCCCTTGTCAGGATAACCCCACTGAGCCTTTGACTAAAATGATTGTTACCCCTTGTTTTCAATAGTCTAGCACCCTCCCCTTGTGAGGATAACCCCACTGAGCCTTGTTTTCAATAGTTTAGCACCCTCCCCTTGTGAGGATAACCCCACTGAGCCTTGTTTTCAATAGTCTAGCACCCTCCCCTTGTGAGGATAACCCCACTGAGCCTTGTTTTCAATAGTCTAGCACCCTCCCCTTGTGAGGATAACCCCACTGAGCCTTGTTTTCAATAGTTTAGCACCCTCCCCTTGTGAGGATAACCCCACTGAGCCTTGTTTTCAATAGTTTAGCACCCTCCCCTTGTGAGGATAACCCCACTGAGCCTTGTTTTCAATAGTCTAGCACCCTCCCCTTGTGAGGATAACCCCACTGAGCCTTGTTTTCAATAGTTTAGCACCCTCCCCTTGTGAGGATAACCCCACTGAGCCTTTAACTAAAATGATTGTTACCCCTTGTTTTCAATAGTCTAGCACCCTCCCCTTGTGAGGATAACCCCACTGAGCCTTTAACTAAAATGATTGTTACCCCTTGTTTTCAATAGTTTAGCACCCTCCCATTGTGAGGATAACCCCACTGAGCCTTTAACTAAAATGATTGTTACCCCTTGTTTTCAATGGTCTAGCACCCTCCCCTTGTCAGGATAACCCCACTGAGCCTTTGACTAAAATGATTGTTACCCCTTGTTTTCAATAGTCTAGCACCCTCCCCTTGTGAGGATAACCCCACTGAGCCTTGTTTTCAATAGTCTAGCACCCTCCCCTTGTGAGGATAACCCCACTGAGCCTTGTTTTCAATAGTTTAGCACCCTCCCCTTATGAGGATAACCCCACTGAGCCTTGTTTTCAATAGTCTAGCACCCTCCCCTTGTGAGGATAACCCCACTGAGCCTTGTTTTCAATAGTCTAGCACCCTCCCCTTGTGAGGATAACTCCACTGAGCCTTGTTTTCAATAGTCTAGCACCCTCCCCTTGTGAGGATAACCCCACTGAGCCTTGTTTTCAATAGTCTAGCACCCTCCCCTTGTGAGGATAACCCCACTGAGCCTTGTTTTCAATAGTCTAGCACCCTCCCCTTGTGAGGATAACCCCACTGAGCCTTGTTTTCAATAGTCTAGCACCCTCCCCTTGTGAGGATAACCCCACTGAGCCTTGTTTTCAATAGTTTAGCACCCTCCCCTTGTGAGGATAACCCCACTGAGCCTTGTTTTCAATAGTCTAGCACCCTCCCCTTGTGAGGATAACCCCACTGAGCCTTGTTTTCAATAGTCTAGCACCCTCCCCTTGTGAGGATAACCCAACTGAGCCTTGTTTTCAATAGTCTAGCACCCTCCCCTTGTGAGGATAACCCCACTGAGCCTTGTTTTCAATAGTCTAGCACCCTCCCCTTGTGAGGATAACCCCACTGAGCCTTGTTTTCAATAGTCTAGCACCCTCCCCTTGTGAGGATAACCCCACTGAGCCTTGTTTTCAATAGTCTAGCACCCTCCCCTTGTGAGGATAACCCCACTGAGCCTTGTTTTCAATAGTCTAGCACCCTCCCCTTGTGAGGATAACCCCACTGAGCCTTGTTTTCAATAGTCTAGCACCCTCCCCTTGTGAGGATAACCCCACTGAGCCTTGTTTTCAATAGTCTAGCACCCTCCCCTTGTGAGGATAACTCCACTGAGCCTTGTTTTCAATAGTCTAGCACCCTCCCCTTGTGAGGATAACCCCACTGAGCCTTGTTTTCAATAGTCTAGCACCCTCCCCTTGTGAGGATAACCCCACTGAGCCTTGTTTTCAATAGTTTAGCACCCTCCCCTTGTGAGGATAACCCCACTGAGCCTTGTTTTCAATAGTCTAGCACCCTCCCCTTGTGAGGATAACCCCACTGAGCCTTGTTTTCAATAGTCTAGCACCCTCCCCTTGTGAGGATAACCCCACTGAGCCTTGTTTTCAATAGTCTAGCACCCTCCCCTTGTGAGGATAACCCCACTTAGCCTTGTTTTCAATAGTCTAGCACCCTCCCCTTGTGAGGATAACCCCACTGAGCCTTGTTTTCAATAGTCTAGCACCCTCCCCTTGTGAGGATAACCCCACTGAGCCTTGTTTTCAATAGTCTAGCACCCTCCCCTTGTGAGGATAACCCCACTGAGCCTTGTTTTCAATAGTCTAGCACCCTCCCCTTGTGAGGATAACCCCACTGAGCCTTGTTTTCAATAGTCTAGCACCCTCCCCTTGTGAGGATAACACCACTGAGCCTTGTTTTCAATAGTCTAGCACCCTCCCCTTGTGAGGATAACTCCACTGAGCCTTGTTTTCAATAGTTTAGCACCCTCCCCTTGTGAGGATAACCCCACTGAGCCTTGTTTTCAATAGTCTAGCACCCTCCCCTTGTGAGGATAACCCCACTGAGCCTTGTTTTCAATAGTCTAGCACCCTCCCCTTGTGAGGATAACCCCACTGAGCCTTGTTTTCAATAGTTTAGCACCCTCCCCTTGTGAGGATCACCCCACTGAGCCTTGTTTTCAATAGTCTAGCACCCTCCCCTTGTGAGGATAACCCCACTGAGCCTTGTTTTCAATAGTCTAGCACCCTCCCCTTGTGAGGATAACCCCACTGAGCCTTGTTTTCAATAGTCTAGCACCCTCCCCTTGTGAGGATAACCCCACTGAGCCTTGTTTTCAATAGTTTAGCACCCTCCCCTTGTGAGGATAACCCCACTGAGCCTTGTTTTCAATAGTTTAGCACCCTCCCCTTGTGAGGATAACCCCACTGAGCCTTTAACTAAAGTGATTGTTACCCCTTGTTTTCAATAGTCTAGCACCCTCCCCTTGTGAGGATAACCCCACTGAGCCTTTAACTAAAATGATTGTTACCCCTTGTTTTCAATAGTTTAGCACCCTCCCATTGTGAGGATAACCCCACTGAGCCTTTAACTAAAATGATTGTTACCCCTTGTTTTCAATGGTCTAGCACCCTCCCCTTGTCAGGATAACCCCACTGAGCCTTTGACTAAAATGATTGTTACCCCTTGTTTTCAATAGTCTAGCACCCTCCCCTTGTGAGGATAACCCCACTGAGCCTTGTTTTCAATAGTCTAGCACCCTCCCCTTGTGAGGATAACCCCACTGAGCCTTGTTTTCAATAGTTTAGCACCCTCCCCTTATGAGGATAACCCCACTGAGCCTTGTTTTCAATAGTCTAGCACCCTCCCCTTGTGAGGATAACCCCACTGAGCCTTGTTTTCAATAGTCTAGCACCCTCCCCTTGTGAGGATAACTCCACTGAGCCTTGTTTTCAATAGTCTAGCACCCTCCCCTTGTGAGGATAACCCCACTGAGCCTTGTTTTCAATAGTCTAGCACCCTCCCCTTGTGAGGATAACCCCACTGAGCCTTGTTTTCAATAGTCTAGCACCCTCCCCTTGTGAGGATAACCCCACTGAGCCTTGTTTTCAATAGTCTAGCACCCTCCCCTTGTGAGGATAACCCCTCTGAGCCTTGTTTTCAATAGTTTAGCACCCTCCCCTTGTGAGGATAACCCCACTGAGCCTTGTTTTCAATAGTCTAGCACCCTCCCCTTGTGAGGATAACCCCACTGAGCCTTGTTTTCAATAGTCTAGCACCCTCCCCTTGTGAGGATAACCCCACTGAGCCTTGTTTTCAATAGTTTAGCACCCTCCCCTTGTGAGGATAACCCCACTGAGCCTTGTTTTCAATAGTCTAGCACCCTCCCCTTGTGAGGATAACCCCACTGAGCCTTGTTTTCAATAGTCTAGCACCCTCCCCTTGTGAGGATAACCCCACTGAGCCTTGTTTTCAATAGTTTAGCACCCTCCCCTTGTGAGGATAACCCCACTGAGCCTTGTTTTCAATAGTTTAGCACCCTCCCCTTGTGAGGATAACCCCACTGAGCCTTGTTTTCAATAGTCTAGCACCCTCCCCTTGTGAGGATAACCCCACTGAGCCTTGTTTTCAATAGTTTAGCACCCTCCCCTTGTGAGGATAACCCCACTGAGCCTTTAACTAAAATGATTGTTACCCCTTGTTTTCAATAGTCTAGCACCCTCCCCTTGTGAGGATAACCCCACTGAGCCTTTAACTAAAATGATTGTTACCCCTTGTTTTCAATAGTTTAGCACCCTCCCATTGTGAGGATAACCCCACTGAGCCTTTAACTAAAATGATTGTTACCCCTTGTTTTCAATAGTCTAGCACCCTCCCCTTGTGAGGATAACCTGTCACGGTCGTCCTCCTCTTCGTCTGAAGAGGAGAGGCGAGAAGGATCAGAGGACCAATATGCGGCGTGGTAAGTGTCCATGGTGAATCTTTAATAAAGAAAGACTGAACACTATGCAAAAGAGTAACGAAAACAATAAACCAAATACGACCGTGAAGCTACAAAATGAGACCTGTGCAGACACAAGCCACTAACATAGACAATCACCCACAAACAAACAGTGCAACCCAGGCTACCTAAGTATGATTCTCAATCAGAGACAACTAATGACACCTGCCTCTGATTGAGAACCATACTAGGCCGAAAACATAGAAATGCCCCAAAACATAGAAAAACAAACATAGACTGCCCACCCAACTCACGCCCTGACCATACTAAATAAATACAAAACAACAGAAATAGAGGTCAGAACGTGACAGTACCCCCCCCCAAAGGTGCGGACTCCGGCCGCAAAACCTTGACCTATAGGGGAGGGTCTGGGTGGGCGTCTGTCCGCGGTGGCGGCTCTGGCGCGGGACGCGGACCCCACCTCATCATTGTCTTAGTCCGCCTTATTGTCCGCCTCCGTGGCTTTCTCAGCATGACCACCCCTCTCAATGACCCCACTGGACAGAGGGGCAGCTCGGGACAGAGGGACAGCTGCTCGGGACAGAGGGACAGCTGCTCGGGACAGAGGGACAGCTGCTCGGGACAGAGGGACAGCTGCTCAGGACAGAGAGACAGCTGCTCGGGACAGAGAGACAGCTGCTCGGGACAGAGAGACAGCTGCTCGGGACAGAGAGACAGCTGCTCGGGACAGAGAGACAGCTGCTCGGGACAGAGAGACAGCTGCTCTGGGCAGAGGGGCTCCGGCAGCGGCGCCGGACAGGCGGGGGGCTCCGGCAGCGGCGCCGGACAGGCGGGAGGCTCCGGCAGCGGCGCCGGACAGGCGGGAGGCTCCGGCAGCGGCGCCGGACAGGCGGGAGGCTCCGGCAGCGGCGCCGGACAGGCGGGAGGCTCCGGCAGCGGCGCCGGACAGGCGGGAGGCTCCGGCAGCGGCGCCGGACAGGCGGGAGGCTCCGGCAGCGGCGCCGGACAGGCGGGAGGCTCCGGCAGCGGCGCCGGACAAGCGGGAGGCTCCGGCAGCGGCGCCGGACAGGCGGGAGGCTCCGGCAGAGGCGCCGGACAGGCGGGAGGCTCCGGCAGAGGCGCCGGACAGGCGGGAGGCTCCGGCAGAGGCGCCGGACAGGCGGGAGGCTCCGGCAGAGGCGCCGGACAGGCGGGAGGCTCCGGCAGAGGCGCCGGACAGGCGGGAGGCTCCGGCAGAGGCGCCGGACAGGCGGGAGGCTCCGGCAGCGGCGCCGGACAGGCGGGAGGCTCCGGCAGCGGCGCCGGACAGGCGGGAGGCTCCGGCAGCGGCGCCGGACAGGCGGGAGGCTCCGGCAGCGGCGCCGGACAGGCGGGAGACTCCGGCAGCGGCGCCGGACAGGCGGGAGACTCCGGCAGCGGCGCCGGACAGGCGGGAGACTCCGGCAGCGGCGCCGGACAGGCGGGAGACTCCGGCAGCGGCGCCGGACAGGCGGGAGACTCCGGCAGCGGCGCCGGACAGGCGGGAGACTCCGGCAGCGGCGCCGGACAGGCGGGAGACTCCGGCAGCGGCGCCGGACAGGCGGGAGACTCCGGCAGCGGCGCCGGACAGGCGGGAGACTCCGGCAGCGGCGCCGGACAGACAGGACCACCTGCAGGGAGGAGACAGAGAGACAGCCTGGTGCGTGGGGCTGCCACAGGTACCACCAGGCTGGGGAGCCCTTCAGGAGGCTTGGGGTTAGGAGGAGGCACCTGAAGGACCGGGCTGTGGGGGAGCACTGGAGCTCTGGTGCGCAACCTTGGCACCACCTCCCCAGGCTGGATAACCACTCTAGCCCGGACCGTCCGGAGTGCAGGCACAGGTTGAACCGGGCTGTGGGTGAGCACGGGAGATCTAGTGCTTACTACACGCACCTCTCCCTTCGGCTCCATTCCCACATTCGCCCGGCACGAGCGGAGCGCAGGCAGAGGACGCACTGCACCCTCCCAGCGCCCCGGAGACACAGCACGCAGAGCCGGCGCAGGATACCCTGGACCAAAACTGCGTACCGGCGACCAGACCCGCTGAGCAGGCACCATACGCCCTGGCTCGATGCCCGCACTCGCATGACACTCTCGGGGGGCTGTCCTATAGCGCACCGGGCTATGGACACGTACTGGCGACACCGTGCGCTTAACCGCATAACACGGTGCCTGCCCAGTATCGCGCTGCTTATAATAAGCACGAGGGGTGAGCGCAGGTCTGCTACCTGGCTTAGCTCCACCCCTCGTGTGCCTCCCCCCCAAAAAAATTTGGGGCTGTCTCTCGTACCTGTCGCACTGCCGTGCTGCCTCCTCATATCGCCGCCGCTCAGCTTTCGCTGCCTCCAGCTCTGCTTTGGGGCGGCGATATTCCCCAGCCTGTGCCCAGGGTCCCTCTCCGTTCAGTATCTCCTCCCATGTCCAGGAGTCCTGTGATACCGGCCGCTGTTGTTGTTGCTGCTGCTGCTGCTGTCGTCGCTGTTTTCTACCACGCCGCTTGGTCCTTTGTTGGTGGGTGATTCTGTCACGGTCGTCCTCCTCTTCGTCTGAAGAGGAGAGGCGAGAAGGATCAGAGGACCAATATGCGGCGTGGTAAGTGTCCATGGTGAATCTTTAATAAAGAAAGACTGAACACTATGCAAAAGAGTAACGAAAACAATAAACCAAATACGACCGTGAAGCTACAAAATGAGACCTGTGCAGACACAAGCCACTAACATAGACAATCACCCACAAACAAACAGTGCAACCCAGGCTACCTAAGTATGATTCTCAATCAGAGACAACTAATGACACCTGCCTCTGATTGAGAACCATACTAGGCCGAAAACATAGAAATGCCCCAAAACATAGAAAAACAAACATAGACTGCCCACCCAACTCACGCCCTGACCATACTAAATAAATACAAAACAACAGAAATAGAGGTCAGAACGTGACATAACCCCACTGAGCCTTTGACTAAAATGATTGTTAACCCTTGTTTTCAATAGTCTAGCACCCTCCCCTTGTGAGGATAACCCCACTGAGCCTTGTTTTCAATAGTCTAGCACCCTCCCCTTGTGAGGATAACCCCACTGAGCCTTGTTTTCAATAGTCTAGCACCCTCCCCTTGTGAGGATAACCCCACTGAGCCTTGTTTTCAATAGTTTAGCACCCTCCCCTTGTGAGGATAACCCCACTGAGCCTTGTTTTCAATAGTCTAGCACCCTCCCCTTGTGAGGATAACCCCACTGAGCCTTGTTTTCAATAGTCTAGCACCCTCCCCTTGTGAGGATAACCCAACTGAGCCTTGTTTTCAATAGTCTAGCACCCTCCCCTTGTGAGGATAACCCCACTGAGCCTTGTTTTCAATAGTCTAGCACCCTCCCCTTGTGAGGATAACCCCACTGAGCCTATTTTTCAATAGTCTAGCACCCTCCCCTTGTGAGGATAACCCCACTGAGCCTTGTTTTCAATAGTCTAGCACCCTCCCCTTGTGAGGATAACCCCACTGAGCCTTGTTTTCAATAGTCTAGCACCCTCCCCTTGTGAGGATAACCCCACTGAGCCTTGTTTTCAATAGTCTAGCACCCTCCCCTTGTGAGGATAACCCCACTGAGCCTTGTTTTCAATAGTCTAGCACCCTCCCCTTGTGAGGATAACCCCACTGAGCCTTGTTTTCAATAGTCTAGCACCCTCCCCTTGTGAGGATAACTCCACTGAGCCTTGTTTTCAATAGTCTAGCACCCTCCCCTTGTGAGGATAACCCCACTGAGCCTTGTTTTCAATAGTCTAGCACCCTCCCCTTGTGAGGATAACCCCACTGAGCCTTGTTTTCAATAGTCTAGCACCCTCCCCTTGTGAGATAACCCCACTGAGCCTTGTTTTCAATAGTTTAGCACCCTCCCCTTGTGAGGATAACCCCACTGAGCCTTGTTTTCAATAGTCTAGCACCCTCCCCTTGTGAGGATAACCCCACTGAGCCTTGTTTTCAATAGTTTAGCACCCTCCCCTTGTGAGGATAACCCCACTGAGCCTTGTTTTCAATAGTCTAGCACCCTCCCCTTGTGAGGATAACCCCACTGAGCCTTGTTTTCAATAGTCTAGCACCCTCCCCTTGTGAGGATAACCCAACTGAGCCTTGTTTTCAATAGTCTAGCACCCTCCCCTTGTGAGGATAACCCCACTGAGCCTTGTTTTCAATAGTCTAGCACCCTCCCCTTGTGAGGATAACCCCACTGAGCCTTGTTTTCAATAGTCTAGCAGCCTCCCCTTGTGAGGATAACCCCACTGAGCCTTGTTTTCAATAGTCTAGCACCCTCCCCTTGTGAGGATAACCCCACTGAGCCTTGTTTTCAATAGTCTAGCACCCTCCCCTTGTGAGGATAACCCCACTGAGCCTTGTTTTCAATAGTCTAGCACCCTCCCCTTGTGAGGATAACCCCACTGAGCCTTGTTTTCAATAGTCTAGCACCCTCCCCTTGTGAGGATAACCACACTGAGCCTTGTTTTCAATAGTTTAGCACCCTCCCCTTGTGAGGATAACCCCACTGAGCCTTGTTTTCAATAGTCTAGCACCCTCCCCTTGTGAGGATAACCCCACTGAGCCTTGTTTTCAATAGTCTAGCACCCTCCCCTTGTGAGGATAACCCCACTGAGCCTTGTTTTCAATAGTCTAGCACCCTCCCCTTGTGAGGATAACCCCACTGAGCCTTGTTTTCAATAGTCTAGCACCCTCCCCTTGTGAGGATAACCCCACTGAGCCTTGTTTTCAATAGTCTAGCACCCTCCCCTTGTGAGGATAACCCCACTGAGCCTTGTTTTCAATAGTCTAGCACCCTCCCCTTGTGAGGATAACACCACTGAGCCTTGTTTTCAATAGTCTAGCACCCTCCCCTTGTGAGGATAACCCCACTGAGCCTTGTTTTCAATAGTTTAGCACCCTCCCCTTGTGAGGATAACCCCACTGAGCCTTGTTTTCAATAGTCTAGCACCCTCCCCTTGTGAGGATAACCCCACTGAGCCTTGTTTTCAATAGTCTAGCACCCTCCCCTTGTGAGGATAACCCCACTGAGCCTTGTTTTCAATAGTTTAGCACCCTCCCCTTGTGAGGATCACCCCACTGAGCCTTGTTTTCAATAGTCTAGCACCCTCCCCTTGTGAGGATAACCCCACTGAGCCTTGTTTTCAATAGTCTAGCACCCTCCCCTTGTGAGGATAACCCCACTGAGCCTTGTTTTCAATAGTCTAGCACCCTCCCCTTGTGAGGATAACCCCACTGAGCCTTGTTTTCAATAGTTTAGCACCCTCCCCTTGTGAGGATAACCCCACTGAGCCTTGTTTTCAATAGTTTAGCACCCTCCCCTTGTGAGGATAACCCCACTGAGCCTTTAACTAAAATGATTGTTACCCCTTGTTTTCAATAGTCTAGCACCCTCCCCTTGTGAGGATAACCCCACTGAGCCTTTAACTAAAATGATTGTTACCCCTTGTTTTCAATAGTTTAGCACCCTCCCATTGTGAGGATAACCCCACTGAGCCTTTAACTAAAATGATTGTTACCCCTTGTTTTCAATGGTCTAGCACCCTCCCCTTGTCAGGATAACCCCACTGAGCCTTTGACTAAAATGATTGTTACCCCTTGTTTTCAATAGTCTAGCACCCTCCCCTTGTGAGGATAACCCCACTGAGCCTTTAACTAAAATGATTGTTACCCCTTGTTTTCAATAGTTTAGCACCCTCCCATTGTGAGGATAACCCCACTGAGCCTTTAACTAAAATGATTGTTACCCCTTGTTTTCAATAGTCTAGCACCCTCCCCTTGTGAGGATAACCCCACTGAGCCTTTGACTAAAATGATTGTTACCCCTTGTTTTCAATAGTCTAGCACCCTCCCCTTGTGAGGATAACCCCACTGAGCCTTGTTTTCAATAGTCTAGCACCCTCCCCTTGTGAGGATAACTCCACTGAGCCTTGTTTTCAATAGTCTAGCACCCTCCCCTTGTGAGGATAACCCCACTGAGCCTTGTTTTCAATAGTTTAGGACCCTCCCCTTATGAGGATAACCCCACTGAGCCTTGTTTTCAATAGTCTAGCACCCTCCCCTTGTGAGTATAACCCCACTGAGCGTTGTTTTCAATAGTCTAGCACCCTCCCCTTGTGAGGATAACCCCACTGAGCCTTGTTTTCAATAGTCTAGCACCCTCCCCTTGTGAGGATAACCCCACTGAGCCTTGTTTTCAATAGTCTAGCACCCTCCCCTTGTGAGGATAACCCCACTGAGCCTTTTAACTAAAATGATTGTTACCCTTTGTTTTCAATAGTCTAGCACCCTCCCCTTGTGAGGATAACCCCACTGAGCCTTGTACTAAAATGATTGTTACCCCTTGTTTTCAATAGTCTAGCACCCTCCCCTTGTGAGGATAACCCCACTGAGCCTTGTTTTCAATAGTCTAGCACCATCCCCTTGTGAGGATAACCCCACTGAGCCTTTTACTAAAATGATTGTTACCTCTTGTTTTCAATAGTCTAGCACCCTCCCCTTGTGAGGATAACCCCACTGAGCCTTTAACTAAAATTATTGTTACCCCTTGTTTTCAATAGTTTAGCACCCTCCCATTGTGAGGAAAACCCCACTGAGCCTTTAACTAAAATGATTGTTACCCCTTGTTTTCAATAGTCTAGCACCCTCCCCTTGTGAGGATAACCCCACTGAGCCTTTGACTAAAATGATTGTTACCCCTTGTTTTCAATAGTCTAGCACCCTCCCCTTGTGAGGATAACCCCACTGAGCCTTGTTTTCAATAGTCTAGCACCCTCCCCTTGTGAGGATAACCCCACTGAGCCTTGTTTTCAATAGTTTAGCACCCTCCCCTTATGAGGATAACCCCACTGAGCCTTGTTTTCAATAGTCTAGCACCCTCCCCTTGTGAGTATAACCCCACTGAGCCTTGTTTTCAATAGTCTAGCACCCTCCCCTTGTGAGGATAACCCCACTGAGCCTTGTTTTCAATAGTTTAGCACCCTCCCCTTGTGAGGATAACCCCACTGAGCCTTGTTTTCAATAGTCTAGCACCCTCCCCTTGTGAGGATAACCCCACTGAGCCTTGTTTTCAATAGTCTAGCACCCTCCCCTTGTGAGGATAACCCCACTGAGCCTTGTTTTCAATAGTTTAGCACCCTCCCCTTGTGAGGATCACCCCACTGAGCCTTGTTTTCAATAGTCTAGCACCCTCCCCTTGTGAGGATAACCCCACTGAGCCTTGTTTTCAATAGTCTAGCACCCTCCCCTTGTGAGGATAACCCCACTGAGCCTTGTTTTCAATAGTCTAGCACCCTCCCCTTGTGAGGATAACCCCACTGAGCCTTGTTTTCAATAGTTTAGCACCCTCCCCTTGTGAGGATAACCCCACTGAGCCTTGTTTTCAATAGTTTAGCACCCTCCCCTTGTGAGGATAACCCCACTGAGCCTTTAACTAAAATGATTGTTACCGCTTGTTTTCAATAGTCTAGCACCCTCCCCTTGTGAGGATAACCCCACTGAGCCTTGTTTTCAATAGTTTAGCACCCTCCCCTTATGAGGATAACCCCACTGAGCCTTGTTTTCAATAGTCTAGCACCCTCCCCTTGTGAGGATAACCCCACTGAGCCTTGTTTTCAATAGTCTAGCACCCTCCCCTTGTGAGGATAACTCCACTGAGCCTTGTTTTCAATAGTCTAGCACCCTCCCCTTGTGAGGATAACCCCACTGAGCCTTGTTTTCAATAGTCTAGCACCCTCCCCTTGTGAGGATAACCCCACTGAGCCTTGTTTTCAATAGTCTAGCACCCTCCCCTTGTGAGGATAACCCCACTGAGCCTTGTTTTCAATAGTCTAGCACCCTCCCCTTGTGAGGATAACCCCACTGAGCCTTGTTTTCAATAGTTTAGCACCCTCCCCTTGTGAGGATAACCCCACTGAGCCTTGTTTTCAATAGTCTAGCACCCTCCCCTTGTGAGGATAACCCCACTGAGCCTTGTTTTCAATAGTCTAGCACCCTCCCCTTGTGAGGATAACCCCACTGAGCCTTGTTTTCAATAGTTTAGCACCCTCCCCTTGTTTGGATAACCCCACTGAGCCTTTAACTAAAATGATTGTTACCCCTTGTTTTCAATAGTCTAGCACCCTCCCCTTGTGAGGATAACCCCACTGTGCCTTTGACTAAAATGATTGTTACCCCTTGTTTTCAATAGTCTAGCACCCTCCCCTTGTGAGGATAACCCCACTGAGCCTTGTTTTCAATAGTCTAGCACCCTCCCCTTGTGAGGATAACCCCACTGAGCCTTGTTTTCAATAGTCTAGCACCCTCCCCTTGTGAGGATAACCCCACTGAGCCTTGTTTTCAATAGTTTAGCACCCTCCCCTTATGAGGATAACCCCACTGAGCCTTGTTTTCAATAGTCTAGCACCCTCCCCTTGTGAGTATAACCCCACTGAGCCTTGTTTTCAATAGTCTAGCACCCTCCCCTTGTGAGGATAACCCCACTGAGCCTTGTTTTCAATAGTCTAGCACCCTCCCCTGGTGAGGATAACCCCACTGAGCCTTGTTTTCAATAGTCTAGCACCCTCCCCTTGTGAGGATAACCCCACTGAGCCTTTAACTAAAATGATTGTTACCCTTTGTTTTCAATAGTCTAGCACCCTCCCCTTGTGAGGATAACCCCACTGAGCCTTGTACTAAAATGATTGTTACCCCTTGTTTTCAATAGTCTAGCACCCTCCCCTTGTGAGGATAACCCCACTGAGCCTTGTTTTCAATAGTCTAGCACCCTCCCCTTGTGAGGATAACCCCACTGAGCCTTTAACTAAAATGATTGTTACCCCTTGTTTTCAATAGTCTAGCACCCTCCCCTTGTGAGGATAACCCCACTGAGCCTTTACCTAAAATGATTGTTACCCCTTGTTTTCAATAGTTTAGCACCCTCCCATTGTGAGGATAACCCCACTGAGCCTTTAACTAAAATGATTGTTACCCCTTGTTTTCAATAGTCTAGCACCCTCCCCTTGTGAGGATAACCCCACTGAGCCTTTGACTAAAATTATTGTTACCCCTTGTTTTCAATAGTCTAGCACCCTCCCCTTGTGAGGATAACCCCACTGAGCCTTGTTTTCAATAGTCTAGCACCCTCCCCTTGTGAGGATAACCCCACTGAGCCTTGTTTTCAATAGTTTAGCACCCTCCCCTTATGAGGATAACCCCACTGAGCCTTGTTTTCAATAGTCTAGCACCCTCCCCTTGTGAGTATAACCCCACTGAGCCTTGTTTTCAATAGTCTAGCACCCTCCCCTTGTGAGGATAACCCCACTGAGCCTTGTTTTCAATAGTCTAGCACCCTCCCCTTGTGAGGATAACCCCACTGAGCCTTGTTTTCAATAGTCTAGCACCCTCCCCTTGTGAGGATAACCCCACTGAGCCTTTAACTAAAATGATTGTTACCCTTTGTTTTCAATAGTCTAGCACCCTCCCCTTGTGAGGATAACTCCACTGAGCCTTGTTTTCAATAGTCTAGCACCCTCCCCTTGTGAGGATAACCCCACTGAGCCTTGTTTTCAATAGTCTAGCACCCTCCCCTTGTGAGGATAACCCCACTGAGCCTTGTTTTCAATAGTCTAGCACCCTCCCCTTGTGAGGATAACCCCACTGAGCCTTGTTTTCAATAGTCTAGCACCCTCCCCTTGTGAGGATAACCCCACTGAGCCTTGTTTTCAATAGTTTAGCACCCTCCCCTTGTGAGGATAACCCCACTGAGCCTTGTTTTCAATAGTCTAGCACCCTCCCCTTGTGAGGATAACCCCACTGAGCCTTGTTTTCAATAGTCTAGCACCCTCCCCTTGTGAGGATAACCCCACTGAGCCTTGTTTTCAATAGTTTAGCACCCTCCCCTTGTGAGGATAACCCCACTGAGCCTTTAACTAAAATGATTGTTACCCCTTGTTTTCAATAGTCTAGCACCCTCCCCTTGTGAGGATAACCCCACTGTGCCTTTGACTAAAATGATTGTTACCCCTTGTTTTCAATAGTCTAGCACCCTCCCCTTGTGAGGATAACCCCACTGAGCCTTGTTTTCAATAGTCTAGCACCCTCCCCTTGTGAGGATAACCCCACTGAGCCTTGTTTTCAATAGTCTAGCACCCTCCCCTTGTGAGGATAACCCCACTGAGCCTTGTTTTCAATAGTTTAGCACCCTCCCCTTATGAGGATAACCCCACTGAGCCTTGTTTTCAATAGTCTAGCACCCTCCCCTTGTGAGTATAACCCCACTGAGCCTTGTTTTCAATAGTCTAGCACCCTCCCCTTGTGAGGATAACCCCACTGAGCCTTGTTTTCAATAGTCTAGCACCCTCCCCTGGTGAGGATAACCCCACTGAGCCTTGTTTTCAATAGTCTAGCACCCTCCCCTTGTGAGGATAACCCCACTGAGCCTTTAACTAAAATGATTGTTACCCTTTGTTTTCAATAGTCTAGCACCCTCCCCTTGTGAGGATAACCCCACTGAGCCTTGTACTAAAATGATTGTTACCCCTTGTTTTCAATAGTCTAGCACCCTCCCCTTGTGAGGATAACCCCACTGAGCCTTGTTTTCAATAGTCTAGCACCCTCCCCTTGTGAGGATAACCCCACTGAGCCTTTAACTAAAATGATTGTTACCCCTTGTTTTCAATAGTCTAGCACCCTCCCCTTGTGAGGATAACCCCACTGAGCCTTTACCTAAAATGATTGTTACCCCTTGTTTTCAATAGTTTAGCACCCTCCCATTGTGAGGATAACCCCACTGAGCCTTTAACTAAAATGATTGTTACCCCTTGTTTTCAATAGTCTAGCACCCTCCCCTTGTGAGGATAACCCCACTGAGTCTTTGACTAAAATTATTGTTACCCCTTGTTTTCAATAGTCTAGCACCCTCCCCTTGTGAGGATAACCCCACTGAGCCTTGTTTTCAATAGTCTAGCACCCTCCCCTTGTGAGGATAACCCCACTGAGCCTTGTTTTCAATAGTTTAGCACCCTCCCCTTATGAGGATAACCCCACTGAGCCTTGTTTTCAATAGTCTAGCACCCTCCCCTTGTGAGTATAACCCCACTGAGCCTTGTTTTCAATAGTCTAGCACCCTCCCCTTGTGAGGATAACCCCACTGAGCCTTGTTTTCAATAGTCTAGCACCCTCCCCTTGTGAGGATAACCCCACTGAGCCTTGTTTTCAATAGTCTAGCACCCTCCCCTTGTGAGGATAACCCCACTGAGCCTTTAACTAAAATGATTGTTACCCTTTGTTTTCAATAGTCTAGCACCCTCCCCTTGTGAGGATAACCCCACTGAGCCTTGTTTTCAATAGTCTAGCACCCTCCCCTTGTGAGGATAACCCCACTGAGCCTTGTACTAAAATGATTGTTACCCCTTGTTTTCAATAGTCTAGCACCCTCCCCTTGTGAGGATAACCCCACTGAGCCTTTAACTAAAATGATTGTTACCCCTTGTTTTCAATAGTCTAGCACCCTCCCCTTGTGAGGATAACCCCACTGAGCCTTGTTTTCAATAGTCTAGCACCCTCCCCTTGTGAGGATAACCCCACTGAGCCTTGATTTCAATAGTCTAGCACCCTCCCCATGTGAGGATAACCCCACTGAGCCTTTTACTAAAATGATTGTTACCCCTTGTTTTCAATAGTTTCACATACAAAAGCTGAAGAACACATGCACATCCAGGTGCTTTCAGCAGTTGCTGTAGTTGTAGGTGAACTCATGGAAAACAGAAAGGAGAACGCAGCACGCTGCTGCTCGTGGTCCCAGGTGATATTTATTTACAACGTTTCGACCCTGTAGGTCTTCATCAGGCATCCATATCCCAGGTGGGGGTGGAAGGTCCTATATATAGGAGCGGTACTCAGTGACATCACTTCCTGAAACAGGAGGTAAAAATGTATAACGTAGTTTCACGATATTAACATTCAACGTATCAAAATATATGATCGTACACGGAGAATGTGATCAATATCTATAGTAATATACACACACAATAGTTGATCAGGATACAGGAAGCCATGAAAGGCCACAATACAGTTCCTTCAACTGAGATTAAGAGTTGAATGTTAATCCAGATAAATTGTGTCAGTTGTGGGAACGTTTGTTTTTGGTTTTACATTGGTTGTGGGAACGAAGCCATACGTTTCCTGCCTGGAAAAACAGAACGTTTTTAAACTATGGTTCCAGGGAGGTTCTGAGAACGTCTAACTATGGTTCCAGGGAGGTTCTGAGAACGTCTAACTATGGTTCCAGGGAGGTTCTGAGAACGTCTTACTATGGTTCCAGGGAGGTTCTGAGAACGTCTAGCTATGGATGCAGGGAGGTTCTGAGAACGTCTAACTATGGTTCCAGGGAGGTTCTGAGAACGTCTTACTATGGTTCCAGGGAGGTTCTGAGAACGTCTTACTATGGTTCCAGGGAGGTTCTGAGAACGTCTTACTATGGTTCCAGGGAGGTTCTGAGGTTCTGAGAACGTCTTACTATGGTTCCAGGGACGTTCTGAGAACTTCTTACTATGGTTCCAGGGAGGTTCTGAGAACGTCTAACTATGGTTCCAGGGAGGTTCTGAGAACGTCTTGCTATGGTTCCAGGGAGGTTCTGAGAACGTCTAACTATGGTTCCAGGGAGGTTCTGAGAACGTCTTACTATGGTTCCAGGGAGGTTCTGAGAACGTCTTACTATGGTTCCAGGGAGGTTCTGAGAACGTCTAACTATGGTTCCAGGGAGGTTCTGAGAACGTCTAACTATGGTACCAGGGAGGTTCTGAGAACGTCTTACTATGGTTCCAGGGAGGTTCTGAGAACGTCTTACTATGGATGCAGGGAGGTTCTGAGAACGTCTTACTATGGTTCCAGGGAGGTTCTGAGGTTCTGAGAACGTCTAACTATGGTTCCAGGGAGGTTCTGAGAACGTCTAACTATGGTTCCAGGGAGGTTCTGAGGTTCTGAGAACGTCTAACTATGGTTCCAGGGAGGTTCTGAGAACGTCTTACTATGGTTCCAGGGAGGTTCTGAGAACATCTTACTATGGTTCCAGGGAGGTTCTGAGAACGTCTTACTATGGTTCCAGGGAGGTTCTGAGGTTCTGAGACGTCTTACTATGGTCCCAGGGACGTTCTGAGAACTTCTTACTATGGTTCCAGGGAGGTTCTGAGTTTATCGTGTATCACATTAACCAGGTGATGTCTGTATTAATGTTAAACGTCTCTGTGATGTTCATCTCTGTATTAATGTTAAACGTCTCTGTGATGTTCATCTCTGTATTAATGTCTCTGTGATGTTCATCTCTGTGTTCATGTTTAATATCTCTGTGATGTTCATCTCTGTGTTACTAGTTGACAGAGTAATATAACTGAGGTCATATATAATGTTGTCTCTGTGATGTTCACCTCTGTATTAATGTCTCTGTGATGTTCTTCTCTGTATTAATGTTTAATGTCTCTGTGATGTTCATCTCTGTATTACTAGTTGACAGAGTAATATTGTCAGGACCCGGTTACGAACCCGGGTCTCCGGAGTGAGAAACAGTCACTTAACCTACTGAGCCACGAATAGTCGGCAGAACCCAGAAGATGAGGCAGACACAGCAGTACTTGAGACGGTGTATTTAATGAAGTAAAAAGAGAAGTCCTTCAGGTAAACATGTAACTCCACAACCTCAAAAGGAATTCCACAAGAACAAAGGTAATCCTCCAAGACAAAAAGGTAAATCCACAAGGTGGTAGGAATAGCATAAAAAGCCTCAAAAGATACTCAAAAATAAATAAACAAGAACAAAAACAGAATTCCACAAGAGAGTCCACCGGGATCAACAAGAGTTCACAGAATACTAGGGCTGGGTGCTAACATACAAACACAGAGCAAAGAACTGAGGAAAACTAAGGGTTTAAATACAATCAGGGGAAACGAGGCACAGGTGCAAATAATAATGGGGATCAAGGGAAAACAAAAGGTCAAAAAGCACAATGGGGGCATCTAGTGACCAAAAACCGGAACAACCCTGGCCAAATCCTGACAGAATCCCCCCCCTAGGAACGGCTCCTGACGTTCCTACCAGCTCTCTCGGGGTGGAGGGCCCTGAACCGACGAATGAGGTCAGGGTCCAGTATGTCTTTGGCAGGAACCCAGGAGCGCTCCTCGGGACCGTAGCCTTCCCAGTCCACCAGATACTGCCAGGACCGCTGCACCCGGCGGGAATCCAGTATCCGATGGACGGTATAAGCCGGCTGGCCTCCAATGACACGAGGCGGAGGGGGAGGTCTGTCTGCCGGGACAAGGGGAGAAAAAAACAACAGGTTTTAATAAGGAAATGTGAAACGTGGGATTAATCTTAAGGGATCTGGGTAAGTGTAGGCGATAAGAAACTGGGTTAACTCTCCTGGCAACCTTAAAGGGACCGATGTATTTTTGGGACAGCTTGCGAGACTCCACCCGTAGTGGTAAGTCTCTTGTGGAGAGCCAGACTCTCTGGCCGGGGCGCAGGGTAGGCCCGGGACGGCGACGTCTGTTGGCTTGTTGTTGGTACCTCTGTGAGGAACGCATAAGATTAAGACGGGTCTTCCTCCACATAAGCCGACAGCGTCTGACGAACTTCAAGGCTGAAGGCACTCTGACTTCTGCCTCCTGGTCCGGGAACAATGGAGGGGCATAGCCAAACTGACACTCGTGCGGGGACATACCAGTGGAGGAGGAGCGCAAGGTGTTGTGCGCGTATTCGGCCCAAACAATGAAGGACGACCATGTGGACAGGTTGTTACGAGTCATACATCGGAGGGTGGTTTCCAGCTCTTGATTCATCCTCTCTGTTTGACCGTTGGACTCCGGATGGTACCCTGAAGATAGACTGGCAGAAGCCCCCATGAGTTGGCAGAAGGCCTTCCAAAACCTTGAGGCGAACTGGGGACCTCTGTCAGAAACCATATCTTGAGGAATGCCGAAGACTCGGAACACATGATTAATTACCAACTCAGCAGTTTCCTTGGCAGAAGGTAACTTAGTCAGAGGGACGAACCTGGCCGCCTTAGAAAACCTGTCGATTATGACTAGGATAGTAGTATTGCCATGGGATGGAGGAAGGCCAGTAATAAAGTCCAACGAGATATGGGACCAGGGTCTGTGGGGAACAGGTAAAGGGTGAAGGAGTCCTTGAGGGCGGAGGTGAGAAGATTTGCCCTGGCAGCACACAGGGCAGGCATTGACGAAAGTGGCAACGTCTTCTCTTATGGTAGGCCACCAGAACTTACGCTGGATGAACTCCAAGGTGCGACCTACGCCCGGATGACAGGTGAGGCGAGAGGAGTGCCCCCACAGAAGGACCTGAGTCCTCACTACCTTGGGGACAAACAACCGATTGGCAGGGCCTCCTTTCGGGTCCGGTTCGATAGCTTGAGCTCGTCTCACGGTATCCTCAACTTGCCACGAGATCGGAGCCACGATCTTAGCAACAGGAAGGACAGGCATGTCCGTGTCATCTCGAATGGCAGGAGCGTAGACTCGGGACAGGGCATCCGGTTTGAGATTCTTCGACCCGGGCCGATAGGTGAGGATAAACTGGAATCGATTGAAGAAAAGAGACCATCTAGCTTGTCTAGAGTTCAACCGCTTCGCCTGCTGGATATACTCCAGATTTTTGTG
This sequence comes from Oncorhynchus mykiss, assembly GCF_057628025.1. Classification (NCBI taxonomy): domain Eukaryota; kingdom Metazoa; phylum Chordata; class Actinopteri; order Salmoniformes; family Salmonidae; genus Oncorhynchus; species Oncorhynchus mykiss. The sequence goes on along the minus strand of NC_143036.1, from coordinate 82,536,190 downwards.
GTCCGTGAGCACTTGAAACAGGTGAGAAGCCCCCTCGAGCCAGTGTCTCCATTCCTTCAATGCCATCTTAACCGCTAGGAGTTCACGATCCCCCACATCGTAGTTCCTCTCAGCCGGGGTAAGCCGGTGTGAGAAGAAAGCGCACGGATGAAGCTTCTTGTCTTCACCCCTCTGAGACAGGACAGCTCCAACACCAACCTCTGAGGCGTCTACCTCCACCACAAACGGTTCATCCGTAGTCGGTAGTATCAGGATGGGAGCAGAGAGGACGCGCTGCTTGAGTCCTTGGAAGGCCGTCTCAGCTTCTCTTCCCCACAAAAACCTTGCATTGCCACCCTTGGTTAAAGCTGAGAGAGGGGCTGCCACCAAGCTGAAGTTCTTGATGAACTTGCGGTAAAAGTTTGTGAAGCCCAGGAAACGCTGAACTTCCTTAACAGATTTGGGGGTGGGCCAATCCGCTACCGCCCCTACCTTCCTGGGGTCCATTTGGACTCGACCGGGTTCCACTACAAATCCCAGGAATTGTACTCGGGATGAATGGAATTCACATTTTTCCGGCTTAACGTACAGATGGCTGTCTAGGAGGCGTTTGAGTACTTGTCTGACATGCTTTGTGTGTTCTTGAAGAGAGCTCGAAAAGATGAGGATGTCATCCAAGTAAACGAACACAAATATGTTAAGCATATCCCTAAGCACATCGTTTATGAGCGCTTGGAACACCGCTGGGGCGTTGGTCAGGCCGAAGGGCATCACCAAGTATTCATAGTGACCAGTAGGCGTGTTGAAAGCGGTCTTCCACTCATCACCAGGTCTGATCCGCACAAGATGGTATGCGCTCCGCAGGTCAAGCTTAGTGAAAACAACTGCTTCCTGGAGCAGTTCGAAGGCTGTGGCCATAAGGGGTAGCGGGTAACGGTTACGGACGGTTATGGCATTGAGTCCCCGGTAGTCGATGCAAGGACGTAAGCCACCGTCTTTCTTGGCCACAAAGAAAAACCCTGCTCCCGCCGGGGAGGTGGATGGACGCATGAGGCCTGCTTCCAGAGCGTCCTTGATGTAGGTATCCGTAGCAGCTCGTTCGGGTGGAGATAGGGAAAAGATCCGACCCCTGGGGGGGCAAGTGCCCGGACACAGTTCGATGGGGCAATCATAAGGTCTATGGGGTGGTAGCATGGTGGCCCTCTGTTTGCTAAATACCAGTTTGAGGTCATGGTAACACTCGGGAACTCGGGTCAGGTCGATGGATTCTAAAGACTCGGGAGTAGAACTCGGGGAATTCGAGAAAATACAAGTAGCTTGGCACGTTGGACCCCACTGCTTGATAGTGCCCACAGACCAGTCGATGTGAGGGTTATGGCTGTGAAGCCAGGGGTATCCAAGGACGAGAGGGAACTCGGAACAGGAGATCAAATGAAAGTTCATCAATTCCTGGTGTTGTGAAACTGAAAGTCGCAAGGAGGTAGTGACATGAGTGACAAGTCCAGATCCCAAAGGGCTTCCATCCAATGTAGTAACCCTCATGGGGTCACTTAGAGGTTCAGAGGGAACGCCATTCTCCTTCGCCCAGACACCATCCATGAAGTTACCTGCGGCTCCAGAGTCTACCAAGGCTTGAAGGTGAAGCTTGTGGTTGTCCCAGGAAAGGGTGACTGGAATGAGCAGACGGGAGTTGGACGAATGGGAGGAGGTTATGTTTCCCGTTACAGTTCCCCCCGGTCTGTACGGGACAGAGCGTTTCCCTGGAGCCCGGGACACGTGGAACGGAAATGGCCCGGTTTGCCACAATATAGACAGCGTCGCTCCCTCATCCGGCGGTCTCTCTCAGCCTGGGAGATACGTCCTATCTGCATGGGTTCCGGTGGAGCCAGCGAGGATAAAGGTGGGGACTCGGAGCTGGGACTGATAGGGGCTAGAGGTCTACGGTTGAGTTCTCTCTCTCTCAGACGCTGGTCAATGCGTGAGGCCAACTTGATCATGGACTTGAGATTGTCCGGTGGTTCGCGAGTGGCCAGTTCATCTTGGATAGTGTCGGAAAGGCCTTTCAGAAAGCACACCGTGAGCGCCTCGTTGTTCCAGCCACTCGCTGCTGCTACCGTGCGGAACTGGATGGCATAGTCCGTCACGCTGCGCCGACCTTGGTGGAGAGTCAGGAGCTGTTTGGCTGAGTCAGGACCACTGCTTGGGCCTTGAAACACTCGTTTGAATTCCTCAGCAAAGGCAGAGTAGCTGGCACAGCAGGAATTATGGGCATCCCACACAGCAGTAGCCCAGGCCAGGGCCTTTTCCGACAGCAGGGTGATGATATATGCGATCTTAGACCGGTCGGTGGGGAACGACGAGGGTTGCAGCTCGAAGGAGAGAGAACATTGGGTGAGAAACCCTTTACAAGCACTTGGATCACCTGAGAACCGTTGGGGAGGTGGAAGACGAGGTTCAGCCAGGGGATTAACTGCCATGGGTAAGTGAATCTGAGGTACTGGGACGGGAACTGTTGCCGGGGTAAGTCGATCAGATATCTGCTTTATGGAAGTCAGCATCTCCGACAGAAGATGAGAATGTCTAGCCATTAAGGCCTCTTGCTGAACCAGGGCGGCTTCGTGGCGTTGGACAGTCTCCTGGTGGTGGGACAGCATGGCAACAAGGTCCTGGGAACTGGCTGCCTCTGGGTTCATTTTTGGCTCTGTGTTTCTGTCAGGACCCGGTTACGAACCCGGGTCTCCGGAGTGAGAAACAGTCACTTAACCTACTGAGCCACGAATAGTCGGCAGAACCCAGAAGATGAGGCAGACACAGCAGTACTTGAGACAGTGTATTTAATGAAGTAAAAAGAGAAGTCCTTCAGGAAAACATGTAACTCCACAACCTCAAAAGGAATTCCACAAGAACAAAGGTAATCCTCCAAGACAAAAAGGTAAATCCACAAGGTGGTAGGAATAGCATAAAAAGCCTCAAAAGATACTCAAAAAATAAATAAACAAGAACAAAAACAGAATTCCACAAGAGAGTCCACCGGGATCAACAAGAGTTCACAGAATACTAGGGCTGGGTGCTAACATACAAACACAGAGCAAAGAACTGAGGAAAACTAAGGGTTTAAATACAATCAGGGGAAACGAGGCACAGGTGCAAATAATAATGGGGATCAAGGGAAAACAAAAGGTCAAAAAGCACAATGGGGGCATCTAGTGACCAAAAACCGGAACAACCCTGGCCAAATCCTGACAAATATAACTGAGGTCATATATAATGTTGTCTCTGTGATGTTCATCTCTGTGTTACTGTTTAATGTCTCTGTGATGTTCATCTCTGTATTAATGTTTAATGTCTCTGTGATGTTCATCTCTGTATTACTAGTTGACAGAGTAATATAACAGAGGTCATATATAATGTTGTCTCTCTGATGTTCATCTCTGTATTAATGCTTAATATCTCTGTGATGTTCATCTCTGTGTTCATGTTTTGTTATGGTGAGTGAATGAGGACCCAAAAGCGAACTAACTTAAACAGAGCTTCTTTAATAACCAAACATAGGTAGGCTCAGATAGACTGGCAGATTCCGACAGGACAGGACAAGGTTACAGCAAACATGACGATAGTCTGGCTCAGGCATGAAACACAACTAACAAGAATCCGACAAGGACAGGAACAGAAACAGAGAGAGATATAGGGACCTAATCAGAGGGAAAAAGGGAACAGGTGGGAAACGGGGTGAATGGGTAGTTAGAGGAGACAAGGAACAGCTGGGGGAAAGCGGGGGAGAAAAGGTAACCTAACAACGACCAGCAGAGGGAGACAGGGTGAAGGGAAAGGACAGAGACAAGACACAACATGACAGTACATGACAGTACCCCCCCACTCACCGAGCGCCTCCTGGCGCACTCGAGGAGGAAACCTGGCGGCAACGGAGGAAATCCTCGATCAGCGCACGGTCCAGCACGTCCCGAGAGGGAACCCAACTCCTCTCCTCAGGACCGTACCCCTCCCAATCTACGAGGTACTGGTGACCACGGCCCCGAGGACGCATGTCCAAAATTCTACGGACCCTGTAGATGGGTGCGCCCTCGACAAGGATGGGGGGGGGGGGGGGAAAGACGAGCGGGGGCGCGAAGGACGGGCTTGATGCAGGAGACATGGAAGACCGGGTGGACGCGACGAAGGTATCGCGGAAGAAGAAGTCGAACTGCGACAGGATTAATGACCCGAGAAATACGGAACGGACCAATGAACCGCGGGGTCAACTTGCGAGAAGCCGTCTTAAGGGGAAGGTTCTGAGTGGAGAGCCAAACTCTCTGACCGCGACAATATCTAGGACTCTTAGTTCTACGCTTATTAGCAGCCCTCACAGTCTGCGTCCTATAACGGCAAAGTGCAGACCTGACCCTCTTCCAGGTGCGCTCGCAACGTTGGACAAAAGCCTGAGCGGAGGGGACGCTGGACTCGGCGAACTGAGATGAGAACAGCGGAGGCTGGTACCCGAGGCTACTCTGAAAAGGAGATAGCCCGGTCGCAGACGAAGGAAGCGAGTTGTGGGCGTATTCTGCCCAGGGGAGCTGTTCTGACCAAGACGCAGGGTTACGAAAAGAAAGACTGCGTAAGATGCGACCAATAGTCTGATTGGCCCGTTCTGCTTGACCGTTAGACTGGGGGTGAAAGCCGGAAGAGAGACTGACGGAAGCCCCAATCAAACGGCAAAACTCCCTCCAAAATTGAGACGTGAATTGCGGACCTCTGTCCGAAACGACGTCTGACGGAAGGCCATGAATTCTGAAAACATTCTCGATGATGATTTGTGCCGTCTCTTTAGCAGAAGGAAGCTTAGCAAGGGGAATGAAATGAGCCGCCTTAGAGAACCTATCGACAACCGTAAGAATAACAGTCTTCCCCGCTGACGAAGGCAGTCCGGTGACAAAATCTAAGGCGATGTGAGACCACGGTCGAGAGGGAATAGGAAGCGGCCTGAGACGGCCGGCAGGAGGAGAGTTACCGGACTTAGTCTGCGCGCAGACCGAACAAGCAGCCACGAAACGACGCGTGTCATGCTCCCGGGTGGGCCACCAAAAACGCTGGCGAATGGAAGCAAGCGTACCCCGAACGCCAGGGTGGCCGGCTAACTTGGCAGAGTGAGCCCACTGAAGAACGGCCAGACGAGTAGGAACGGGAACGAAAAGAAGGTTCCTAGGACAAGCGCGCGGCGACGGAGTGTGAGTGAGCGCTTGTTTTACCTGCCTCTCAATTCCCCAGACAGTCAACCCGACAACACGCCCCTCAGGGAGAATCCCCTCGGGGTCAGTGGAGGCTACTGAAGAACTGAAGAGACGAGACAAAGCATCAGGCTTGGTGTTCTTAGAGCCCGGACGATAAGAAATCACGAACTCGAAACGAGCGAAAAACAGCGCCCAACGCGCCTGACGCGCATTAAGTCGTTTGGCAGAACGGATGTACTCAAGGTTCCTATGGTCAGTCCAAACGACAAAAGGAACGGTCGCCCCCTCCAACCACTGTCGCCATTCGCCTAGGGCTAACCGGATGGCGAGCAGTTCGCGGTTACCCACATCATAGTTACGTTCCGACGGCGACAGGCGATGAGAAAAATACGCGCATGGGTGGACCTTGTCGTCAGAGAGGGAGCGCTGAGAAAGGATGGCTCCCACTCCCACCTCTGACGCGTCAACCTCGACAACGAACTGTCTAGAGACGTCAGGTGTAACAAGGATAGGAGCGGATGTAAAACGATTCTTGAGGAGATCAAAAGCTCCCTGGGCGGAAACGGACCACTTAAAGCACGTCTTGACAGAAGTAAGGGCTGTGAGAGGAGCTGCCACCTGACCGAAATTACGGATGAAACGACGATAGAAGTTCGCGAAGCCGAGAAAGCGCTGCAGCTCGACGCGTGACTTAGGGACGGGCCAATCAATGACAGCTTGGACCTTAGCGGGATCCATCTTAATGCCTTCAGCGGAAATAACAGAACCGAGAAATGTGACGGAGGAGGCATGAAAAGTGCACTTCTCAGCCTTCACAAAAAGACAATTCTCTAAAAGGCGCTGGAGGACACGTCGAACGTGCTGAACATGAATCTGGAGTGACGGTGAAAAAATCAGGATATCGTCAAGGTAAACGAAAACAAAGATGTTCAGCATGTCTCTCAGGACATCATTGACTAATGCCTGAAAGACAGCTGGAGCGTTAGCGAGGCCGAAAGGAAGAACCCGGTATTCAAAGTGCCCTAACGGAGTGTTAAACGCCGTCTTCCACTCGTCCCCCTCCCTGATGCGCACGAGATGGTAAGCGTTACGAAGGTCCAACTTAGTGAAAAACCTGGCTCCCTGCAGGATCTCGAAGGCTGAAGACATAAGAGGAAGCGGATAACGATTCTTCACTGTTATGTCATTCAGCCCTCGATAATCTATGCAGGGGCGCAGAGACCCGTCCTTCTTCTTGACAAAAAAAAACCCCGCTCCGGCGGGAGAGGAGGAGGGGACTATGGTACCGGCGTCAAGAGCTACAGACAAATAATCTTCGAGAGCCTTACGTTCGGGAGCCGACAGAGAGTATAGTCTACCCCGGGGGGGGTGGTTCCCGGAAGGAGATCAATACTACAATCATACGACCGGTGTGGAGGAAGAGAGGTGGCCCTGGACCGACTGAACACCGTGCGCAGATCGTGATATTCCTCCGGCACCCCTGTCAAATCACCAGGCTCCTCCTGTGAAGAAGAGACAGAGGAAACAGGAGGGATAGCAGACATTAAACATTTCACATGACAAGAGACGTTCCAGGAGAGGATAGAATTACTAGACCAATTAATGGAAGGATTATGACAAACTAGCCAGGGATGGCCCAAAACAACAGGTGTAAAAGGTGAACGAAAAATTAAAAAAGAAATGGTTTCACTATGATTACCAGAAACAGTGAGGGTTAAAGGTAGCGTCTCACGCTGAATCCTGGGGAGAGGACTACCATCCAGGGCGAACAAGGCCGTGGGCTCCTTTAACTGTCTGAGAGGAATGTCATGTTCCCGAGCCCAGGTCTCGTCCATAAAACAGCCCTCCGCCCCAGAGTCTATTAAGGCACTGCAGGAAGCTGACGAACCGGTCCAGCGTAGATGGACCGACAAGGTAGTGCAGGATCTTGAAGGAGAGACAGGAGTAGTAGCGCTCACCAGTAGCCCTCCGCTTACTGACGAGCTCTGGCCTTTTACTGGACATGAAGTGACAAAATGACCAGCGGAACCGCAATAGAGACAGAGGCGGTTGGTGATTCTCCGTTCCCTCTCCTTAGTCGAGATGCGGATACCTCCCAGCTGCATGGGCTCAGCACCCGAGCCGGCAGAGGAAGATGGTAGTGATGCGGAGAGGGAGGCGACGGAGAGCGCGAGCTCCTTTCCACGAGCTCGGTGACGAAGATCAACCCGTCGCTCAATGCGAATAGCGAGTTCAATCAAGGAATCCACGCTGGAAGGAACCTCCCGGGAGAGAATCTCATCCTTTACCTCTGCGCGGAAACCCTCCAGAAGACGAGCGAGCAAGGCCGGCTCGTTCCAGCCACTGGAGACAGCAAGAGTGCGAAACTCAATAGAGTAGTCTGTTATGGATCGATTGCCTTGACATAGGGAAGACAGGGCCCTGGAAGCCTCCTCCCCAAAAACAGATCGATCAAAAACCCGTATCATCTCCTCCTTAAAGTCTTGATACTGGTTAGTACACTCAGCCCTTGCCTCCCAGATTGCCGTGCCCCACTCACGAGCCCGTCCAATAAGGAGAGATATGACGTAGGCGACACGAGCAGTGCTCCTGGAGTAAGTGTTGGGCTGGAGAGAAAACACAATATCACACTGGGTGAGGAACGAGCGGCATTCAGTGGGCTCCCCAGAGTAACACGGCGGGTTATTGATTCTGGGCTCCGGAGATTCGAAAGCCCTGGAAGTGGCCGGTGGATCGAGGCGGAGATGGTGAACCTGTTCTGTGAGGTTGGAGACTTGGGTGGCCAGGGTCTCAACGGCATGTCGAGCAGCAGACACTTCCTGCTCGTGTCTGCCTAGCATCGCTCCCTGGATCCCGACGGCTGAGTGGAGAGGATCCGAAGTCGCTGGGTCCATTCTTGGTCGGATTCTTCTGTTATGGTGAGTGAATGAGGACCCAAAAGCGAACTAACTTAAACAGAGCTTCTTTAATAACCAAACATAGGTAGGCTCAGATAGACTGGCAGATTCCGACAGGACAGGACAAGGTTACAGCAAACATGACGATAGTCTGGCTCAGGCATGAAACACAACTAACAAGAATCCGACAAGGACAGGAACAGAAACAGAGAGAGATATAGGGACCTAATCAGAGGGAAAAAGGGAACAGGTGGGAAACGGGGTGAATGGGTAGTTAGAGGAGACAAGGAACAGCTGGGGGAAAGCGGGGGAGAAAAGGTAACCTAACAACGACCAGCAGAGGGAGACAGGGTGAAGGGAAAGGACAGAGACAAGACACAACATGACAGTACATGACATGTTTAATGTCTCTGTGATGTTCATCTCTGTATTAATGTCTCTGTGATGTTCATCTCTGTGTTAATGTTTAATATCTCTGTGATGTTCATCTCTGTATTACTAGTTGACAGAGTAATATAACTGAGGTCATATATAATGTTGTCTCTGTGATGTTCATCTCTGTGTTAATGTCTCTGTGATGTTCATCTCTGTATTAATGTCTCTGTGATGTTCATCTCTGTATTACTAGTTGACAGAGTAATATAACTGAGGTCATATATAATGTTGTCTCTGTGATGTTCATCTCTGTGTTAATGTTTAATGTCTCTGTGATGTCCATCTCTGTGTTACTAGTTGACAGAGTAATATAACTGAGGTCATATATAATGTTGTCTCTGTGATGTTCATCTCTGTGTTAATATCTCTGTGATGTTCATCTCTGTATTAATGTCTCTGTGATGTTCATCTCTGTGTTACTAGTTGACAGAGTAATATAACTGAGGTCATATATAATGTTGTCTCTGTGATGTTCATCTCTGTATTAATGTCTCTGTGATGTTATCTCTGTGTTAATGTTTAATATCTCTGTGATGTCCATCTCTGTGTTACTAGTTGACAGAGTAATATAACTGAGGTCATATATAATGTTGTCTCTGGCTGGAGTGTCCTTATACTTTAATTATCAAATCAATAAATCAACTAAAATCTGATGTAATCTAATCCGTCTGTGTAATATTATCCTAGCTGGTTTCCCACTGGTGAAGAGGAGGAAGAGGAGGACCAACCCAACCTGTTGTCTGTGGAGTCTGGTCCTGACGTTAGGGTGAGTGATGTATTTATTTATGACATGTTTATCTTGTTTTGAAATCAGTCGGGGATTGTGAACATTTTTTATATTTTATTTTGCCTTTATTTAACCAGGTAGGCTAGTTGAGATCACCTTTAGTTAACCAGGTAGGCTAGTTGAGAACACCTTTATTTAACCAGGTAGGCTAGTTGAGAACACCTTTATTTAACCAGGTAGGCTAGTTGAGAACACCTTTATTTAACCAGGTAGGCTAGTTGAGAACACGTTCTCATTTACAATTGCGACCTGGCCAAGATAAAGCAAAGCAGTTCGACACAAACAACAACACAGAGTTACACATGGAATAAACAAACAAACAGTCAATAATTCAGTACAAAAAGTATATTTACAGTGAGTGCAAATGAGGTAAGACAAGGGCAATAAATAGGCCATGGTGGCAAAGTAATTACAATATAGCAATTAAACAATGGAGTGATAGATGTGCAAAAGATGAATGTGGAAGAAGAGATACTGGGGTGCAAAGGATCAAGATAAATAAATAAGTACAGTATGGGGATGAGGTAGTTGGATGGGCTATTTACAGATGGGCTATGTACAGGTGGGCTATGTACAGGTGCAGTGATCTGTGATGATTGATAATGTGACTGTTTTTCTTTTCAACATTTACATGTATTTTCTTACATACTACCCCCCCCCCCCCCCCCCCCCCCCCCCCCCGCCCCAAACAGTTGTTCTTTGGGAACCCCCAATTTAGGCCAGCCCACTCTGCTTAAATATGGACCGTGGCCCATGGCCAGTCAGTTTCTGTTTCATAGTGACTCTATTGGGACATTTATGTCAGGAGAGTCTTTCAGATAAGATGTGTTATCTGTCATTGGTCTTGTTTGTCCTGTCCCTTTAATCTGGTTGTTTCTGTCGCCCCTCCAGGTGAAGCTGTAGCAGTGCAGCTGTAGAATACAGGGTGCTGAGTGTGTAAGGCTGTGTGTGTTGGCTTTCACACTGGGCAGGACTTCCACTTGTCAGACATATTCCAATATTACACTTTTATGTTGGTAACTTCCCCCAAATAACTACTGTTCAGACTGTATTAATGCAATAACACAATGAATGTACACATTTAATTATTGTCAACAAAGCTACAATAAAATAAAAAACATTTAGGTAATAAAATCATAGAATGAAACTGTTCAACTGTATTTTCTCATGGGTATTGCAATGTCAATAATACACAGCCAATCACATTGCTGTGCTCGATCTCAATCAGAAGAATTGCTCTGGCTAGCCAATAAACAGATGGTATTGCTTCCAAGAATTGACCAATCAGAAAATGCTAAGGTTGCCCCACTAGCAGTGGGTAAATATTTGAAAGCTCCATTGTATAAACAATTGTATTTATCCTGTGTGCATGTTTTACATCCATGTTGGATCCACTGATTTCAAACAATTAGAGAATAGTTGTCCTTATCACATCTTCCTCAAATTCTGTCTTTAATTCTGTCCTGGATTTACAATCAAAACAACTTGGCTAACATTATGGTTGAGATGGAAACCTGTTCTTAAATGAATAGATGAAAGCCTTTCTATTTGGGAAATACCAAATATAACTCCTGTTACTTTAACACTTTCACCTTTCTGGGTGTAACGTTGTGAAGTTCCAATCCTGACGAGTGGATTGACAAAAATAGAGGGTTTTAGGGTCTGGATGACGATGACAGATTTACATGTTGAGGTGCGAGGATAGTTAGAAACCAGATGTTCTCTACTCTCAGATTTACATGTTGAGGATAGTTAGAAACCAGATGTTTTCTACTCTCAGATTTACATGTTGAGGATAGTTAGAAACCAGATGTTCTCTACTCTCAGATTTACATGTTGAGGATAGTTAGAAACCAGATGTTCTCTACTCTCAGATTTACATGTTGAGGATAGTTAGAAACCAGATGTTTTCTACTCTCAGATTTACATGTTGAGGATAGTTAGAAACCAGATGTTCTCTACTCTCAGATTTACATGTTGAGGATAGTTAGAAACCAGATGTTCTCTACTCTCAGATTTACATGTTGAGGATGGTTAGAAACCAGATGTTCTCTCATGTCAGATTTACATGTTAAGGATAGTTAGAAACCAGATGTTTTCTCCTGTCAGATTTACAAGTTGAGGATAGTTAGAAACCAGATGTTTTCTCCTGTCAGATTTACATGTTGAGGATAGTTAGAAACCAGATGTTCTCTACTCTCAGATTTACATGTTGAGGATGGTTAGAAACCAGATGTTTTCTACTCTCAGATTTACATGTTGAGGATAGTTAGAAACCAGATGTTCTCTACTCTCAGATTTACATGTTGAGGATAGTTAGAAACCAGATGTTCTCTACTCTCAGATTTACATGTTGAGGATAGTTAGAAACCAGATGTTCTCTCCTGTCAGATTTACATGTTAAGGATAGTTAGAAACCAGATGTTTTCTCCTGTCAGATTTACAAGTTGAGGATAGTTAGAAACCAGATGTTCTCTACTCTCAGATTTACATGTTGAGGATAGTTAGAAACCAGATGTTCTCTACTCTCAGATTTACATGTTGAGGATAGTTAGAAACCAGATGTTCTCTACTCTCAGATTTACATGTTAAGGATAGTTAGAAACCAGATGTTTTCTCCTGTCAGATTTACAAGTTGAGGATAGTTAGAAACCAGATGTTTTCTCCTGTCAGATTTACATGTTGAGGATAGTTAGAAACCAGATGTTTTCTCCTCTCAGATTTACATGGCGAGGATAGTTAGAAACCTGATGTTTTCTCCTGTCAGATTTACATGTTGAGGAGCGAGGATAGTTAGAAACCAGATGTTCTTTCCTGTCAGATTTACATGTTGAGGAGCGAGGATAGTTAGAAACCTGATGTTTTCTCATGTCAGATTTACATGGCGAGGAGCGAGGATAGTTAGAAGCCTTCCACAAGCTTCCCACAATAAGTTGGGTAAATTTTGGTCCATTCCTCCTGACAGAGCTGTTGTAACTGAGGCAGATTTGTAGGCCTCCTTGCTCGCACACACTTTTTCAGTTCTGCCCACAAATGTTGTATGTGATTGAGGTCAGGGCTTTGTGATGGCCAGTCCAATACCTTGACTTTGTTGTCCTTAAGCCATTTTGCTACAATTTTGGAAGTATGCTTGGGGTCGTTGTCCATTTGAAAGACCCATTTACGACCAAGCTTTAACTTCCTGACTGAAATTTTGAGATTTTGTTTCAATATATCCACATAATTTTCCTGCTTCATGATGCCATCTATTTTGTGAAGGGAACCAGTCCCTCCCTCCCTTTGTGAATTTATGTAACCTGTGCTGGTGGAAAAATATTTCTATGTGGGGCGCCGTCCTCAAACAATCGCATGGCATGCTTTCGCTGTAAAGCCTATTGTAAATCGGACAGTGCAGTTAGATTAACAGGAATTTAAGCTTTTATTCGATATAAGACACTTGTATGTTCCTAAGTGTTTAATATTAGTTATTTTTATGATTATTTATTTGAATTGCGTGCCCTCCAGTTTCACCAGAAGATGTCCTGCTAGCGGGACACCTAGCCTGAAGTTTTAATGAGTAACTTAATTTATTTCACCCTTCCACCAGATAACACACAGACTGTACAAAACATTAGGAACACCTTACTAATGTTGAGTTGCACCCCCTTTTGCCATCAGAACAGCCTACATTCGTCGGGGCATGGACTCTACAAGGTGTTGAAAGCGCTCCACAGGGATGCTGGTCCATGTTGACTCCAATGCTTCCCACAGTTGTGTCAAGTTGGCTGGATGTTCTTTGGGTGGTGGACCATCCTTGATACACACAGGAAAACTGAGCATGAAAAATTACTTAACTTTTTATGGCTGCAGGGGCAGTATTGTGTAGCTTGGATGAAAAGGTGCCCATTGTAAACGGCCAGCTCCTCAGTCTCAGTTGCTAATATATGCATGTTATTATCATTATTAATGCTTTGTGTGCTGGGCGCTGTCCTCAGATAATCACATGGTGTGTTTTCGCGGTAAAGCCTTTTTGAAATTGAACAATGCGGCTGAATTAACAAGAAGTTAAGCTTTTAAATTATGTATGACACTTGTATTTTCATGAATGTTTAATATTACGATTTCTGTAATTTGAATTTCGCCCTCTGCAATTTCACCGGATGTTGTCAACATGAGACGCTCGCGTCCCAGTGATCCGTAAGAAGTTAATGGACCCCAGGAGGAGTAGCTCCTGCATGTTCAGTAGGTAATGGACCCCAGGAAGAGTAGCTGTTGCATATTCAGTAGGTAATGGACCCCAGGAAGAGGGGCTGCTGCATGTTCAGTAGGTAATGGACCCCAGGAAGAGTGGCTACTGCATGTTCAGTAGGTAATGGACCCCAGGAAGAGTGGCTACTGCATATTCAGTAGGTAATGGACCCCAGGAAGAGTAGCTGCTGCATATTCAGTAGGTAATGGATCCCAGGAAGAGTAGCTTCTGCCTATTCAGTAGGTAATGGACCCCAGGAAGAGTAGCTTCTGCCTATTCAGTAGGTAATGGACCCCAGGAAGAGTAGCTTCTGCCTATTCAGTAGGTAATGGACCCCAGGAAGAGTAGCTTCTGCCTGTTCAGTAGGTAATGGACCCCAGGAAGAGTAGCTTCTGCCTATTCAGTAGGTAATGGACCCCAGGAAGAGTAGCTTCTGCCTGTTCAGTAGGTAATGGACCCCAGGAAGAGTGGCTGCTGCATGTTCAGTAGGTAATGGACCCCAGGAAGAGTAGCTGCTGCATATTCAGTAGTTAATGGACCCTTGGAAGAGTTGCTGCTGCATTTTCAGTCGTTAATATTTCAGTGCACGGTCTAGTTTCCTGAATTTCCGCCTGTCTGACGTGCCCAAAGTAAACTGCCTGTTACTCAGGCCCAGAAGCTAGGATATGCATATACAGTGCCTTGCGAAAGTATTCGGCCCCCTTGAACTTTGCGACCTTTTGCCACATTTCAGGCTTCAAACATAAAGATATAAAACTGTATTTTTTTGTGAAGAATCAACAAGTGGGACACAATCATGAAATGGAACAACATTTATTGGATATTTCAAACTTTTTTAACAAATCAAAAACTGAAAAATTGGGCGTGCAAAATTATTCAGCCCCTTTACTTTCAGTGCAGCAAACTCTCTCCAGAAGTTCAGTGAGGATCTCTGAATGATCCAATGTTGACCTAAATGACTAATGATGATAAATACAATCCACCTGTGTGTAATCAAGTCTCCGTATAAATGCACCTGCACTGTGATAGTCTCAGAGGTCCTTTAAAAGCGCAGAGAGCATCATGAAGAACAAGGAACACACCAGGCAGGTCCGAGATACTGTTGTGAAGAAGTTTAAAGCCGGATTTGGATACAAAAAGATTTTCCAAGCTTTAAACATCCCAAGGAGCACTGTGCAAGCGATAATATTGAAATGGAAGGAGTATCAGACCACTGCAAATCTACCAAGACCTGGCCGTCCCTCTAAAATTTCAGCTCATACAAGGAGAAGACTGATCAGAGATGCAGCCTGCTGATGGTCTGGTCCTGGTGCTGGCTGCTGACGGGCTGGCTTCTGATGGGTTGGTCCTGGGGCTGGCTGCTGATGGGCTGGTCCTGAGGCTGGCTGCTGACGGGCTGGTCCTGGGGCTGGCTGCTGACGGGCTGGTCCTGGGGCTGGCTGCTGACGGGCTGATCCTGGTCCTGGGGCTGGTTGCTGACGGGCTGGTCCTGGGGCTGGCTGCTGACGAGCTGGCTGCTGAAGGGCTGGTCCTTAGGCTTTCTGCTGCCGGGCTGGTCCTGGGGCTAGCTGCTGCCGGGCTGGTCCTGGAGCTAGCTGCTGACGGGCTGTTCCTGGGGCTGGCTGCTGACGGGCTGGCTGCTGACGGGCTGGCTGCTGATGGGCTGGTCCTGTGGCTGGCTGCTGACAGGCTGGTCCTGGGGCTGGGGCTGGTTGATGACGAGCTGGCTGCTGACGGCTGGTCCTGGGGCTGGCTGCTGAAGGGCTGGTCCTGAGGCTTTCTGCTGCCGGGCTGTTCCTGGGGCTGGCTGCTGACGGGCTGGCTGCTGACGGGCTGGCTGCTGATGGGCTGGTCCTGTGGCTGGCTGCTGACAGGCTGGTCCTGGGGCTTGTGCTGGTTGCTGACGAGCTGGCTGCTGATGGTTGGTCCTCGGGCTGGCTGCTGAAGGGCTGGTCCTGGGGCTAGCTGAAGGTCAATCTCATCCTCTTCTTACAACTCACTGTCAGACTCCGAATTGACAGAGACATGATCATCATATTCTTAAAAATCTTAATCTTGCAAAGTGGAAGACGCTCCTTCCACACTAGCATCTCTATCTGCAAAGATGATTTCTAAGGCCCTCTGAGCAGAGATTATTTTTGCCATACTGATTGATTGTGGAAAGGAGCCACACATGCAAAGCTATTGATTTGTTGTGTTCCTCCTCCAATTTGCACCGGGCCGGGGTAGAGTGTTTTACAATGTATTGGAATAATGTATTGAAGTAATGTATTGTAATAACATCGAAAAGGTTCCTGCAAGACATTGTGTAGTTTCTCACACTACAACGGGTAAAGAGTGTGAGAAAAACGGTAGACCAGCAGACAAGGCAGGGAGACAAACAGACAAGGCAGGGAGACAAGCAGACAAGGCAGGGAGACAAACAGACAAGGCAGGGAGACAAGCAGACAAGGCAGGGAGACAAGCAGACAAGGCAGGGAGACAAACAGACAAGGCAGGGAGACAAGCAGACAAGGCAGGGAGACAAACAGACAAGGCAGGGAGACAAACAGGTTCTTGGTGCTCTGTTGAAACAGCAGGCCCAGGGAAGAGGAAGACAGAGTGTTGGCACACTGCATACATTTGTTTCATTTGTACTTGTTTTCACCTACACACACACACACACACACACCTACACACACACACACACACACACACACACACACACACACACACACACACACACACACACACACACACACACACACACACACACACACACACACACCTACACACACCTACACACACCTACACACACACACACACACCTACACACACCTACACACACACACACACACACCTACACACACACACACACACACACACACCTACTCACACCTACACACACACACCTACACCTACACACACACACACCTACACCTACACACACACACACACACACACACACACCTACACACACACCTACACACCCACACACACACCTACACACCCACACACACACCTACACACACACACACACACACACCTACACACACACACCTACACACACACACACACACACACCTACACACCCACACACACACACATACCCACACACACAAACCTACACACCTACACACACACCTACACACACACACACACACACACACACACACACACACACACTTTTATTACCCTCTGGTCCAGTGGACCCAAACACCACATATGTACTATAAATGATCAGAATGTTTTATTTGAATTAAAACGTTTTATTTGTCACAGAAAATGACAAAAATATATATAATTGTGTAATCTTTCTTCTGGTAAAAATTGAAAATGGGTCAGACAGACCCGAACACCACACAAGGGTTACGCATCCTCATCACCATCTCTACACACCCTGCTTTCATGCTAACTTTTACTGTGGTTTCAACCACATGGAATGCAGCCCAGCAGATGCTGTTAAAGGAGATCTACCTCTACATTGTTATTGTCAGAACATTAAAGTCTCTCCCTACTATTATAATTGAGACAGAAAGGCCTAGCAGGGTGCAACGTACTTCAATTCCTTTACATACTATTATAATTGAGACAGAAAGGCCTGTGGGGGTTCAACTTGTCAAGAAGATACATGCCTGTGGGCAACACCCAATCATGCAATGTCATGCAAATATAACACTGGCTTACAAACTTCTACATGTCAACTTCAACCTGAAGAGGAGCAGAAATCTACCGGGTTAGTTGACAAAGTCCTGGTACTTTAAACACAGGTTCCTGTTATTCGTAATATCATGTTACAGCGATGACATTATATATTACAGAGATGTTACTAGTGGTGGGCACCAATATTGATCCTTCTGTAACAGTGGGGACCAGAATTACTGGATCCCTTGATAAAGATGAACTAAAAAGACTGTATTAAATAAATAATACCAATACTGCTCTATATTCTCTATGTTCTCTATGTTCTCTATATTCTCTATATTCTCTATGTTCTCTATATTATCTATGTTCTCTATGTTCTCTATATTCTCTATATTCTCTATATTCTCTATGTTCCCTATATTCTCTATGTTCTCTATGTTCCCTATATTCTCTATATTCTCTATGTTCTCTATGTTCTCTATATTCTCTATATTCTCTATGTTCTCTATGTTCCCTATATTCTCTATATTCTCTATGTTCTCTATGTTCTCTATATTCTCTATGTTCTCTATGTTCTCTATATTCTCTATGTTCTCTATGTTCTCTATATTCTCTATATTCTCTATGTTCTCTATGTTCTCTATGTTCTCTATATTCTCTATATTCTCTATGTTCTCTATATTCTCTATATTCTCTATATTCTCTATGTTCTCTATGTTCTCTATATTCTCTATATTCTCTATATTCTCTATATTCTCAGCTCCAAGTGTATTTTTTATACATTTGCTTTGAGAAATACATTTTGTTCAACAAGAAATAAAGACCAATTGAATAAAGGTAGGGGTCATGATGATTGTTACCCCTTGATTTCAATAGTCTAGCACCCTCCCCTTGTGAGGATAACCCCACTGAGCCTTGTTTTCAATAGTCTAGCACCCTCCCCTTGTGAGGATAACCCCACTGAGCCTTGTTTTCAATAGTCTAGCACCCTCCCCTTGTGAGGATAACCCCACTGAGCCTTGTTTTCAATAGTCTAGCACCCTCCCCTTGTGAGGATAACCCCACTGAGCCTTGTTTTCAATAGTCTAGCACCCTCCCCTTGTGAGGATAACCCCACTGAGCCTTGTTTTCAATAGTCTAGCACCCTCCCCTTGTGAGGATAACCCCACTGAGCCTTGTTTTCAATAGTCTAGCACCCTCCCCTTGTGAGGATAACCCCACTGAGCCTTGTTTACAATAGTCTAGCACCCTCCCCTTGTGAGGATAACCCCACTGAGCCTTGTTTTCAATAGTCTAGCACCCTCCCCATGTGAGGATAACCCCACTGAGCCTTTAACTAAAATGATTGTTACCCCTTGTTTTCAATAGTTTAGCACCCTCCCCTTGTGAGGATAACCCCACTGAGCCTTTAACTAAAATGATTGTTACCCCTTGTTTTCAATAGTTTAGCACCCTCCCCATGTGAGGATAACCCCACTGAGCCTTCAACTAAAATGATTGTTACCCCTTGTTTTCAATAGTTTAGCACCCTCCCCATGTGAGGATAACCCCACTGAGCCTTTAACTAAAATGATTGTTACCCCTTGTTTTCAATAGTTTAGCACCCTCCCCATGTGAGGATAACCCCACTGAGCCTTTAACTAAAATGATTGTTACCCCTTGTTTTCAGTGGTCTAGCACCCTCCCCTTGTCAGGATAACCCCACTGAGCCTTTGACTAAAATGATTGTTATCCCTTGTTTTCAATAGTCTAGCACCCTCCCCTTGTGAGGATAACCCCACTGAGCCTTGTTTTCAATAGTCTAGCACCCTCCCCTTGTGAGGATAACCCCACTGAGCCTTGTTTTCAATAGTCTAGCACCCTCCCCTTGTGAGGATAACCCCACTGAGCCTTGTTTTCAATAGTCTAGCACCCTCCCCTTGTGAGGATAACCCCACTGAGCCTTGTTTACAATAGTCTAGCACCCTCCCCTTGTGAGGATAACCCCACTGAGCCTTGTTTTCAATAGTCTAGCACCCTCCCCATGTGAGGATAACCCCACTGAGCCTTTAACTAAAATGATTGTTACCCCTTGTTTTCAATAGTTTAGCACCCTCCCCATGTGAGGATAACCCCACTGAGCCTTCAACTAAAATGATTGTTACCCCTTGTTTTCAATAGTTTAGCACCCTCCCCATGTGAGGATAACCCCACTGAGCCTTTAACTATATGACGGTGTACATAAAATGCTGTTGTGCACTATTCTCACTCCCATATCATGCACTTCATACAACAAGGATATTGAAGATAAATAAAATGTATGTTATATAAGATATCCCCTCCATTTAAAGTTATAATATGTGTTTTTCTCTATACTTGATAACAGTAATATTAGAACTGTCCAAATCACGAAGATCCATAATTTATATGTATACCTGAAATGCACCTTGACTACCACACGAGGGCGCCAAATATAAAGATTGGTCGATAACAGCATTCGGACTGCATTAATTCACCCCTAACTGCCTCAGCTCCTCAAAGACACTCTCTAGCTGGCAAAAATGCTGATTGAGAGAAAGAGCAGGTAGTGGGTAGTCAGGGGACTCCTGCGTTTCAAATGGCTCAGATATGATGAGGGTTTACATCCACCCAGTGTCTATAGAGAACCAACGGCTAAAACAGATATTATGTAGGTTTACATCCACCCAGTGTCTATAGAGTACCAACGGCTAAACCATATATGATGTAAGTTTACATCCACCCAGTGTCTATGGAGTACCAACAGCTAAACCACATACGATGTAGGTTTACATCCACCCAGTGTCTATGGAGTACCAACGGCTAAACCATATATGATGTAGGTTTACATCCACCCAGTGTCTATGGAGTACCAACGGCTAAACCATATATGATGTAGGTTTACATCCACCCAGTGTCTATGGAGTACAATACCAACAGCTAAAACACATACGATGTAGGTTTACATCCACCCAGTGTCTATGGAGTACCAACGGCTAAACCATATATGATGTAGGTTTACATCCACCCAGTGTCTATGGAGTACCAACGGCTAAACCATATATGATGTAGGTTTACATCCACCCAGTGTCTATGGAGTACCAACGGCTAAACCATATATGATGTAGGTTTACATCCACCCAGTGTCTATGGAGTACCAACGGCTAAACCATATATGATGTAGGTTTACATCCACCCAGTGTCTATGGAGTACCAACAGCTAAACCATATATGATGTAGGTTTACATCCACCCAGTGTCTGTAGAGTACCAACGGCTAAATCATATGTGATGTAAGTTTACATCCACCCAGTGTCTGTAGAGTAATACAACAAAGGCTAAAATAGATACGATGTAAGGTTACATCCACCCAGTGTCTATAGGGAACCAACGGCTAAATAAAATATGATGTAGGTTAACCTGTTAGAGCTCTAGGGGCGCTATTTCATTTTTGGATAAAAAACGTTCCCGTTTTAAGCGCGATATTTTGTCACGAAAAGATGCTCGACTATGCATATTCTTGACAGTTTTGGAAAGAAAACACTCTGAAGTTTCAGAATCTGCAAAGATTTTGTCTGTAAGTGCCCCAGAACTCATTCTACAGGCGAAACCAAGATGATGCATCACCCAGGAATTAGCAGAATTTCTGAAGCTCTGTTTTCCATTCTCTCCTTACATGGCTGTGATTGCGCAACGAATGAGCCTACACTTTCTGTCGTTCGCCCAAGGTCTTAGCAGCATTGTGACGTATTTGTAGGCATATCATTGGAAGATTGACCATAAGAGACTACATTTTCCAAGTGTCCGCCTGGTGTCCTGCGTCGAATTCGGTGCGCAATTGCCAGCTGCTTCTACTTTACCATTTGATTCAGGGGAGAAAGCATGTGTCCAAGAACGATGTATCAATGAAGAGCTATGTGAAAAACACCTTGATGATTGATTCTAAACAACGTTTGCCATGTTTTCAGTCGATATTATGGAGTTAATTTGGAAAAAAGTTTGCGTTTTGAGGACTGAATTTATGGATTTTTTTTGGTAGCCAAATGTGATGTATAAAACGGAGCTATTTCTAATACACAAGGAATCTTTTTGGAAAAACTGAGCATCTGCTATCTAACTGAGAGTATCCTCATTGAAAACATCAGAAGTTCTTCAAAGGTAAATGATTTTATTTGAAGGCTTTTATGTTTTTGTTAATGTTGCGTGCTGGATGCTAACGCTAATGCTAACGCTAAATGCTAACGCGAAATGCTAACTCTAGCTAGCTACTTTTACACAAATTATTGTTTTCCTATGGTTGAGAAGCATATTTTGAAAATCTGAGATGACAGTGTTGTTTACAAAAGGCTAAGCTTGAGAGATGGCATATTTATTTCATTTCATTTGCGATTTTCATAAATAGTTAACGTTGTGTTATGCTAATGAGCTTGCTGATAGATTTACACAATCCTGGATACAGGGGTTTTTTCATAGCTAAACGTGACGCAGAAAACGGAGCGATTTGTCCTAAACAAATAATCTTTCAGGAAAAACTGAACATTTGCTATCTGAGAGTCTCCTCATTGAAAACATCTGAAGTTCTTCAAAAGTAAATGATTTTTTTGAATGCTTTTCTGTTTTTTTGTGTAAATGTTGCCAGCTGAATGCTAATGCTAAATGCTACGTTAGCCATCAATACTGTTACACAAATGCTTGTTTTGCAATGGTTGAGAAGCATATTTTGAAAATCTGAGATGACAGTGTTGTTAACAAAAGGCTAAGCTTGAGAGCTAGCATATTTATTTCATTTCATTTGCGATTTTCATGAATAGTTAACGTTGCGTTATGGTAATGAGCTTGAGTCTGTATTCACGAACCCGGATCCGGGATGTGGAGATCAGAAAGGTTAAGATCCACCCAAACGATATCCATATTATACCGAAGGATCAATATTGGTGCCCACAACTAGAAACATATGGTACAGAAAGATCAATATTGGTGCCCACCACTAGTAACATATGGTACAGAAGGATCAATATTGGTGCCTACTAGTAACATCTCTGTAATATAATGTCATCGCTGTAACATGATATCATGGATGATAGGAAACAAGTGTTTAAAGTACCATGACTTTGTCAACTAACCTGGTGGTCCTCTGCTCCTCTTCAGGTAGAAGTTGACATGTAGAAGTTTGTAAGCCAGTGTTATATTTGCATGAATTTGCATGAGAGGGTGTGGCCCACAGGCATTTATCTTCTCCCCCAGGCCTTTTACCTCAGTAATAATAGAAATGAAATGAGGAAACAGATGTTGACTAGCAAGGGAATGGTCAACTCCCACTGCATTCTAACAACAATGTTGTGTCTCAGCCCTTAAGGACGTCACGCTGCTTGACGAGTACCTCTGCCTTGCTAATCGACCTCCTAAATCATCCTACCAGTCGGCGCCATGTGAAAAGATAGCTATTGTGGGGACACTCAAAGACCTCCAAATGATCAAAAATGTGTATTCTCTGAGCGTTAATAAATCCTCCCATCAAAACTTTCAGGGAACCATATTAATAAGTTCTCAGAACCTCCATGGAACCATAGTTAGATGTTCTGCGAACCTCCCTGGAACCATAGTTAGATGTTCTGCGAACCTCCCTGTAACCATAGTTAGATGTTCTCAGAACCTCCCTGGAACCATAGTAAGATGTACTCAGAACCTCCCTGGAACCAGAGTAAGACGTTCTCAGAACCTCAGAACCTCCCTGGAACCATAGTAAGACGTTCTCAGAACCTCCCTGGAACCATAGTAAGACGTTCTGAGAACCTCCCTGGAACCATAGTTAGACGTTCTCAGAACCTCCCTGGAACCATAGTTAGATGTTCTGCGAACCTCCCTGGAACCATAGTTAGACGTTCTGAGAACCTCCCTGGAACCATAGTTAGATGTTCTCAGAACCTCACTGGAACCATAGTTAGACGTTCTGAGAACCTCCCTGGAACCATAGTTAGACGTTCTCAGAACCTCCATGGAACCATAGTTAGATGTTCTGCGAACCTCCCTGGAACCATAGTTAGATGTTCTCAGAACCTCCCTGGAACCATAGTAAGATGTACTCAGAACCTCCCTGGAATCAGAGTAAGACGTTCTCAGAACCTCAGAACCTCCCTGGAACCATAGTAAGACGTTCTCAGAACCTCCCTGGAACCATAGTTAGACGTTCTGAGAACCTCCCTGGAACCATAGTTAGACATTCTCAGAACCTCCCTGGAACCATAGTTAGATGTTCTGAGAACCTCCCTGGAACCATAGTTAGATGTTCTCAGAACCTCCCTGGAACCATAGTAAGACATACTCAGAACCTCCCTGGAACCATAGTAAGACGTTCTCAGAACCTCCCTGGAACCATAGTAAGACGTTCTCAGAACCTCCCTGGATCCATAGTTAGACGTTCTGAGAACCTCCCTGGAACCATAGTTAGACGTTCTCAGAACCTCCCTGGAACCATAGTTAGACGTTCTCAGAACCTCCCTGCATCCATAGCTAGACGTTCTCAGAACCTCCCTGGAACCATAGTTAGAAGTTCTCAAGAACCTCCCTGGAACCATAGTTAGAAGTTCTCAGAACCTCCCTGCAACCATAGTAAGAAGTTCTCAAAACCTCCCTGGAACCATAATTAGAAGTTCTCAGAACCTCCCTGGAACCATAGCTAGACGTTCTCAGAACCTCCCTGGATCCATAGTTAGACGTTCTCAGAACCTCCCTGGAACCATAGTTAGAAGTTTTCAGATCCTACCTGGAACCATAGTTAGACGTTCTCAGAACCTCCCTGGAACCATAGTAAGACGTTCTCAGAACCTCCCTGGAACCATAGTTAGACGTTCTCAGAACCTCCCTGGAACCATAGTTAGAAGTTCTCAGATCCTCCCTGGAACTTGACTTCTGGCGCCGACAGAGATGGCCTCCTCGCTTCGCGTTCCTAGGAAACTATGCAGTTTTTTGTTTTTTCACGTGTTATTTCTTACATTGGTACCCCAGGTCATCTTAGGTTTCATTACATACAGTCGAGAAGAACTACTGAATATAAGATCAGCTTTAACTCACCATCAGTACAACCAAGAATATGATTTTCGCGAAGCGGATCCTGTGTTCTGCGTTTCAACCAGGACAACGGAATGGATCCCAGCCGGCGACCCAAAAAAACGACTCCGTAAAAGAGGGAAACGAGGCGGTCTTCTGGTCAGACCCCGGAGACGGGCACATCGTGCACCACTCCCTAGCATTCTTCTCGCCAATGTCCAGTCTCTTGACAACAAGGTTGATGAAATCCGAGCAAGGGTAGCATTCCAGAGGGACATCAGAGACTGTAACGTTCTTTGCTTCGCGGAAACATGGCTCACTGGAGAGACGCTATCGGAGGAGGTGCAGCCAGCGGGTTTCTCAACGCATCGCGCCGACAGAAACAAACATCTTTCTGGTAAGAAGAGGGGCGGGGGCGTATGCTTTATGGTTAACGTGACGTGGTGTGATCATAACAACATACAGGAACTCAAGTCCTTCTGTTCACCTGATTTAGAATTCCTCACAATCAAATGTCGACCGCATTATCTACCAAGAGAATTCTCTTCGATTATAATCACAGCCATATATATTCCCCCCCAAGCAGACACATCGATGGCTCTGAACGAACTTTATTTGACTCTTTGCAAACTGGAATCCATACATCCTGAGGCTGCATTCATTGTAGCTGGGGATTTTAACAAGGCTAATCTGAAAACAAGACTCCCTAAATTGTATCAGCATGTGGATTGCGCAACCAGGGCTGGAAAAACCTTGGATCATTGTTATTCTAACGTCCGCAACGCATATAAGGCCCTGCCCCGCCCTCCTTTCGGAAAAGCTGACCACGACTCCATTTTGCTGATCCCTACCTACAGACAGAAACTAAAACAAGAAGCTCCCACGCTGAGGTCTGTCCAACGCTGGTCCGACCAAGCTGATTCCACACTCCAAGACTGCTTCCATCACATGGACTGGGATATGTTTCGTATTGCGTCAGATAACAACATTGACGAATACGCTGATTCGGTGTGCGAGTTCATTGGAACGTGCGTTAAATATGTCGTTCCCATAGCAACGATTAAAACATTCCCTAACCAGAAACCGTGGATTGATGGCAGCATTCGCGTGAAACTGAAAGCGCGAACCACTGCTTTTAATCAGGGCAAGGTGACTGGTAACATGACCGAATACAAACAGTGCAGCTATTCCCTCCGCAAGGCTATCAAACAAGCTAAGCGTCAGTATAGAGACAAAGTAGAATCTCAATTCAACGGCTCAGACACAAGAGGTATGTGGCAGGGTCTACAGTCAATCACGGACTACAAGAAGAAAACCAGCCCAGTCACGGACCAGGATGTCTTGCTCCCAGGCAGACAAAATAACTTTTTTGCCCGCTTTGAGGACAATACAGTGCCACTGACACAGCCTGCAACGAAAACATGCGGACTCTCCTTCAGTGCAGCCGAGGTGAGTAAAACATTTAAACGTGTTAACCCTCGCAAGGCTGCAGGCCCAGACGGCATCCCCAGCCGCGCCCTCAGAGCATGCGCAGACCAGCTGGCCGGTGTGTTTACGGACATATTCAATCAATCCCTATACCAGTCTGCTGCTCCCACATGCTTCAAGAGGGCCACCATTGTTCCTGTTCCCAAGAAAGCTAAGGTAACTGAGCTAAACGACTACCGCCCCGTAGCACTCACTTCCGTCATCATGAAGTGCTTTGAGAGACTAGTCAAGGACCATATCACCTCCACCCTACCTGACACCCTAGACCCACTCCAATTTGCTTACCGCCCAAATAGGTCCACAGACGATGCAATCTCAACCACACTGCACACTGCCCTAACCCATCTGGACAAGAGGAATACCTATGTGAGAATGCTGTTCATCGACTACAGCTCGGCATTCAACAGCATAGTACCCTCCAAGCTTGTCATCAAGCTCGAGACCCTGGGTCTCGACCCCGCCCTGTGCAACTGGGTACTGGACTTCCTGACGGGCCGCCCCCAGGTGGTGAGGGTAGGCAACAACATCTCCACCCCGCTGATCCGCAACACTGGGGCCCCACAAGGGTGCGTTTTGAGCCCTCTCCTGTACTCCCTGTTTACCCACGACTGCGTGGCC